>NC_083764.1:43697830-44003840 GCF_963514075.1 Conger conger
TAATCAAGAAATGCGTCTACCATAATTTCAGCTTTTAGTTTACAATTGAAACCAGAGAAACGGCAGCATACCCCCCTGAAACATACCCCAACTCCAGATATGCTAGACTGGTCAATCGTAAACAGACCCCAACAGCTTAATACGATACATAGCGGAGCAATGTCACGCAAGATCAACACGTCTCGGTAACAAAATCCCTCGAAAGCAAATTGTCTTGTGAAGAAAATTACACCCCTGGAGCCACCTCTGGCGGACACACGGACACACACACACCCTCATTCATGCAGAAATGCACATTTTAAGGTCTAGGGCAGGAGTGTCAAACTCCAGTCCTGGAGGGCCGCAGTGTCTTCTGGTATTTGGTGTGTTTCAGCACAAGAGACATTTCAAGGTCTTTCATTGGCTAAAGAGTTCATACACCTTGTTCTCAAGGCTGCTGATTGAAAGGAAACCACAAATACAAGTAGACACTGCTGCCCTCCAGGACAGTTTGCAGTTTGACACCCTTGGTCTAGGGTGAAGTGAGAAAATAACAGACATAAATTAACTCCTTTTCTGAACTTCCCGGGGCTAAAAGTACTCTTGGTAGACCTCTCAAAGACCCTGAAATGAAAAGGCAGAACCAGGGAGAGCACTGGAAGGACTCCCTCACCTCCTCCAGGGCTTGTCGCTCCCTCTCCTCCTCCAGCTTCTGGATCTCGGCCAGAGACAGCGCGTTCTGGGCCTGGCTCAGGGGCAGGGAGGTGGCAGCCTGCTGGCCCCACTTGGAGGAAGACGGGAGCTGTGGAGGAGGATAGGGCAACACGCCATGACTCACTCCATCACCTTTCTGCATTTTACATTCACATCTTAGTCATTCAGCAGACGCTTACAAGGGCAAAAGTTCTTCAAGTAAAAAGCAACAAATCCATAAATAGCAAAGAACCCATGTAGGGCAGTTGTAACCAAAAACAATAGTCATCATAAGTTTTTCTTTTTAACATAGTATACAAGAGGGACATTGGGAGGGGAATCAGATTCATACTGTGTTCACACGGATCACGGTCAGATTCATACTGTGTTCACATGGATCACGGTCAGATTCATACTGTGTTCACATGGATCACGGTCAGATTCATACTGTGTTCACACGGATCACAGCAGATGGCAAACAATGTCATTACAGTGGACGAGATCCCCCCCCCCCCCCCCCCCATACAGCCTTCTACCATCGATGGTGATCTGTGTGACTGCAGCATTAGTTATGAGGGGACTTTACATCTGCCTCTGTCTGAGGTCCTCCTAACCCTGAGCCCTGTACCTTCATCTGGGCCAGCTGCTGCTGCTGCTGCTGCTGCTGTAGCCTCCGCAGCGCCTCCTGCTGTCTCTGCCTCTGCAGCTCCTGCTCCCGCCTCTTCTGCTCCTCCTGCTGCTGCAGCCGCGCCTCCTCCTCCTGCCGCGCCTCCTCCTCCTGCCGGCGCAGAGCGTCCAGCTCCTCCTGCTTCCTGCGCTCCTCCTCCTGAGCCGGGGGGAGAAAGAGCGGTCAGAGGGACGGACAGACGCGGAGGGGCAGACGGACGGACACGCACGCGCACCTGCTTGCGTAGCAGCTCTTCCCTTTGCCTCCGCTCTTCCTCTTCCCTCCTCTTCCTCTCCTGCAGCCGGCGCGCCTCCTCTTCCTCCTCCTCCTTCTGCCTGCGCAGCGCCTCCTCCTGCTCCTGCTGCAGCTTCAGCGCCTCCTCCTGTCCGGTTCAGATTCACCAATGTTTTAAACCCTCACTAAACCCAAACATGGCATTTCCTGTTAGCAACACGCACTGTGTGCTGCTGTGAATAAGATCATCCCAGCTCATTAACTAAGCGACTACTCAACACAACTTAATGCTGAAAAGGCTTTCAATACATTCACAGGGGCCAAGAATAATGACTTGCGCCATGGACCCCTTTACACCTGGAAATACCATGCGTCTCGTGTCCAGATTGCGTCTAGATATGAGTCAGCCAGTTTACACCTACACCCGGCATTAACTTGCCGCTTGTATCCAGATCGTGTCTCGATATGAGTCAACCAGATTACATCTACACCCGGCATTAACTCTCGGCTGGTATCCAGATTGTGTCTAGATATGGTTCAGCCAGACTGCATTTACTGCCATTACTGTAACTAAGATCTGATCAGCTCAAACAACTGCACCCAAGACATACTCCTCTCACAAGCACAAGAGTCCACTGAAAGGTATTAATTGGCGTCTTACAGTAACATTTGTGTGATTTTTTTGCAAGAGCCCTTCCGGTGCTCTCCCTGGTTCAGAAAAGGAGTTAATTCATGTCTGTTATTTTCTCACTTCACCCTAGACCAAGGGTGTCAAACTGCAAACTGTCCTGGAGGGCAGCAGTGTCTGCTGGTATTTGTGGTTTCCTTTCAATCAGCAGCCAATTAAGGCCTTGAGAACAAGGTGTATGGACTCTTTAGCCAATTAAAGACTACGAAATGCCTCTCTCATTCTGAAACACACCAAAAACCAGCAGACACTGCGGCCCTCCAGGACTGGAGTTTGACCCTGCGCCCTAGACCATGGCGGGCATCCATGAAGCTATGTGAACACGCATTTCAGATTACGTAGGCGGCTTCAAAAACGCATTAGCATTTACCCATGTGGTCAACGTGGTGATATTTCTCCTAAGCACACCGTCTCCTACCTGCTGCCGTCGAGCAAGCTCCTCTTCCTCCCTGCGTTTACGCTCTTCCTCCTGCTGGGCCAGGAGCGCCTCCTCCCGACGCTGACGCTCCTCTTCCTCCCTCTTCGCCCGCACCTCCGCCTCCCTGCGCTCCTGCTCCAGCTGCCAGGCCCAAGGGAAGGCTCATTACGTCACAGTTCGTTAACGGACGCTTTTATCCAAAAACAGTTACAGTTCATTAGCAGGGGCAATTGGAGCAATGAGGGGGTTAAGGGCCTTAGTCAAGGGCCCAACAGCTGCACTGATCTTACTGTCGCTAGACCAACCAACCTTCCAGGTCGCAGTTAAAACTAGGCTATAGGCAGTCTCAACTTCCCAGAGCCACATTGTATGGGCCAGTACAGGCGAAGCCACTAGCAAAAATTTTAAACACAGAAAGTGTCTGATAAAAATTTCACAAATGACAGCAGGGCTAGGAGCAGAGTTCCATTGCTGAGGATTTGGCGAATCTCTCAGAGGCAATACATCAAATAGAAATATTTAAATAGCGCCTTGCACAAACGATTGTCACGACATGCAGCACAGAAAGCCCCAGCCTAAACCCCCACAAGAGCAGGCCTAGGGCAACAGTGACGAAGGACAGACTCCCTGAGGACGGGCTTCCCGTGGCGTAGCGCAGTCCTACCTTTGCCGCCGCGGCTTTGGCCTTCTCTAGCTGTTGGATTTGCTCCAGGGAAGGAGCCTGTGCCATGGAATCCCCGGGCAGATCCCACACGCTGCCCCCTTCCCACGCTGACGCACGACATGGAAAACAGCACGGCATTCCGTCATGCCCCGGGCACACACACATACACGCACGCACACGCACGCACACACGCGCTCGACACACGCACGTCACGGCCGGGGGAACGGCGTGCCAACACCTCGGCATCACGCAGAGCCGGGCCCCACAGCGATGAGTCTGTTTATGCAGCGCGCGTGAGTCAACTGCCCGCCACACCAGAGACTCCAACCAGCTCGTTTTGACGGGCATTACGGAGTCGAAACCCAGTCAGTGGGTTGAAATATGGAGAATTGAAAACCAGCGACAAATGAAGTCAGCGCTAGTGGCAAGAACTGCACCTTACCGACGCCTTCAACTGAAATACAGATGCTGGGTGCTACATCAATGAATAGATCAATTAGTTATGACGCAATAGTACACGAGTAGGAGTGACTTACCGTGAGATATCATAGCGGTGAAAATCTCTCACGGTAAGTTACGACTGAGTGCATCAGTACAATTATACAAGAGATTCAAAATTTATGAGACTTTATTTGTCGCATGCTCATACTAGTACGTACACAAAAATGTAGGTGTGACAGACACCTTCAAATACAGTAACTCAAAAGTCGAACTTCTGAAGTGTGGCTAGGTTACGAGTTTATGATATCTCTGAAACAATGAATCGACCAAACGCAAACATAGCGGTTTGGTTTCCCGTCAAGTTAAGAGTCACTTATTGTGCAACGCTGGCAAATGTCTCTCAGCCAATCGCAACGCGAGGTCCGGACCACCTGTAGCATATCTCTGAATACACCCCACTGCTGAGGCTGTTAAACACACAGTCCTCGCTGGGACAGTGCCAACCACGAGTGAGCATGAATGTATGCTTGCTTCAATAACCCAATAATTCTGTCTGGAACCCTGAAGCTGTGTTCTACTGTGTGCATCATCTCGCGGGTCTGTCGTTGTTCGCGGAGGGGCCCAGAAGAAGCCGGTCGCTGCATAGTTCCTGCTGGCGGGGTCTTACCATTGCGGGTCACGTGGGGTAAGGTGGGGGAAGCCGAGGCCTGAGACGACGGGTTCTGCAGTTCCCAAACCGAACCCGAGTCGGGTACGGACATGGACCGGGTCACGGGCGGAACCAGGCTAGGTTCAGACGACCTGGGCGAAAAATAAGCAGAGGAGGAGGGAGAGAGAGATGAAAAATGACTTTAGTGCTTTTTTTTGTCAAAGAAAAAATCTTTCCCTTAGCCTGTTTTGAGTTACTGCTTGCTTGTCAAGTGAAATCTTACTCTCAAATACATCCATCAAACCAAACGAGTCCAACCATCAAACCAAACCAGGCAATATTTGTGTCATATAGAAAAAATGTAACAGAAATAAGATTAAGTTTAAATAGAACTAAAATACTTGCTGAGAGTACTTGGTTAGTTATTTTCTGTTTGATTTATATGATCAGACCTGCGGTTAATGTTGTTAACATAACCACCGCCCCCAAAATGGCTGGCTTTCACTCACTGATTGGTGAATCATCAGAAGAGTCCCACACATTTAAAAAAAACATGCATTCCCCTTAAAGAGGTTATGAATTATATTAAAACATGTTGAAAGTTGCATATAACTTCTGAGTCATGACAACGGTGAACTGACCATACCCATGCAGTGTTAACCAAAGACATCTAAAATAACTAGATAGTTTTTCCACAATCAGATCAAACCACCAACACGATTTTCATAGACAACAGTTGCAATCAAAGCCACTGCTTGCTGAACAATACTCCTGCAGAGTATAGCCACTCTGGTTTCCCTGGTTTCTACAGATATACTCTTGCTGAGAATAGCCACTCTGGTTTCCCTGGTTTCTACAGATATACTCTTGCTGAGAATAGCCACTCTGGTTTCCCTGGTTTCTACAGTTATACTCCTGCGGGGGCGACATGGCTCTGCCAGACGACTGCGCTTACTGCCTGTCGGAGGGTTGCCGGCTCGATCCCCCACCCGGGCCGTGTCGAAGTGTCCCTGAGCAAGACACCTAACCCCCAAATGCTCCTGACGAGCTGGTCGGTGCCTTGCATGGCAGCCAATCGCCGTTGGTGTGTGAGTGTGTGTATGAATGGGTGAATGAGAAGCATCAATTGTACAGCGCTTTGGATAAAGGCGCTATATAAATGCCAACCATTTACCATTTATTCTAGTTTCCCTAGTTTCTATGGGTAGACTCCTGCAGAGAATAACCATTCTAGTGTCCCTGGTTTCTGTGGTGGGTTACCTCATCTTGAGGGCCTGGTACTGCTGCAGCAGGAGGTTGAGGTGCTGCTGCTGCTGTTGCTGTTGCTGAGGGGCCCCCAGGGTGGCAGCCTTCTGCTGCTGGGCCAGGGCCTGTGCATACTGCTGCCTGGAGGGGGCGCTACATCACATTACTGACTGGCATGGCTTCACACAGCAGACATTTTCACACGTTTCAGTGCCACTTTGCGGCAGGAACGTTTTTAAATATATACATAGATATATATTTATTATTATATTTCTAAAATTTCGCTCAGTAAGATGGGTAGCCGCTCGATTCTGGTCAAAGCGAAAAATCATGAGCCTCTATTACTGTAAAATGTATACGATCCAAAAGCCAAAAAATAAGTCAATCTTAAGAAGTACTTTATTTTTAGACTCAAATAGCATACTTATAGCATATCTCTCATTACAAGACTAGAACCCTTGTAAAGACCGATGTATTTTGCAGTGCGTCTCTCAGACAGCAGAAAACCCAAAACCAGCGGACGCTGGAGGCCTCAGAGCGGGCCTACCTGAGGAGGTACTGGTACTGCAGCTGCTGCAGCTGGTACAGGTTGAGGGCGGTGAGCTCCTGCTGTCTCTTCAGCCTCTCCTGGTCCACGTCCCCCTGCAGAGAAACACACCGCCCGGTCAACACCGCTCCTCCGCAGGTCGTGACTACCTCGACGAGGCCGGCCGCAGGGGGTGGTTGTACTATACGCCTGACTCACGCTGTGGTGCGGAGCAGGGTGTAGCGGTTATGACTGGGCCCGGAAGCCCCGCAGAGATGCACTCTCAACTGGCCTCGTCTCTGCCTTGCAGACTGACTGTACCGGCTGCCTGTGCAGCTTGGCTACACGGCGGTGTGAAAAACACTACCACATTACATTATTGGCATTTGGCAGACGCTCTTATCCAGAGCGATGTACAGTTAATTTAGACTAAGCAGGAGACAATCCTCCCCTGGAGCAATGCAGGGTTAAGGGCCGCGCTCAAGGGCCCTTAACCATGGGCAAGACTATTTTGCATTGTCCCCTGGAACATTGTGCACAACAGCTGCGCGGATCTTATTGTGGCTACATCGGGGATCAAACCACCGACCTTGTGGGTCCCAGTCATGTACCTTAACCACTATGCTACAGGCCGCCCCAACCACACAGGCTGCATGCGTTTCATTCTAGAAGAATAGGGGAAAAGAAAATGCATATGCAAATGCTTTCTCAGAAGGAAGAACATTATGAGTAGATTAGTAAAAACAGTAGAGTGAGGACCAAGAACTGAAATTAAGAGGTTCCCTCAGAGCTCAGTTATTTACCAGCATGGGCGAGGGGGAGGGGCCAGGCGTGAAAGGGACCCGCCCCCACATCTTGATGAGGTCGCCGAGGGGCTGGAAGAGCTCGTCACACCCCCGTTTAACCAGCAGGGTCATGGTGAAGTACCCCGCCTGGAACCACTCCATCATCTCCTGGTTGGAGAAGGGTCCTAGGACAGGGGGAGGGGATGGGGGTTACTATACTGGAGCGAAAGGCCTGCCCACACTAAGAACTATAGCTATAATTATAGTTCTTGGTGCGGACGGGGTTTAACACTAACAATCCTGGTGCCATTTTACCGACAGCTATGATCAAATCAAAATGTATTTGCATACGGCATTTCACAAACAATGATCACAACTTGTTTTTACAGAAAACCCGAGGCTAAACCCCCACAAGAGCAAGGCTAGGGCAACAGTGGCAAGGAAGAAGTCCCTGGTGGGTTTTATGAAGAAACCAGTTGGGAGGAAGCAGACTCACAGGGAGAGCCCATCCTCCTCTGGTCTGCTCAGGGTGTTGGATTTAATGACCAACATAGTTCATCAAAAAAAAAAGCCAGACACACAAAATGTGTAATTTAGCCACTAGGCTTCACCCCTCAGGTTTAGGATACCTGCACAAAATCTGCCTTCTTTTAATTTGTTAGTGTAAGTCTCAATGAAAAGAAGCTGAAGCTGACTGGTACGACAGTGCTTCATTGCGACTACATGTTCACTCCTCTGCATCCCTGTGGGGGACTTTAGTGGCTCCGGGGCCCCTCGCTCACCCTGCATCTCTCCCTGAGGGTCTTTGTAGAACCACTTGAGCGCAGCCTCGTGGGAGAGCGGGAGGGCCGTGGGCTTGGCGGGCTCCAGGCCCTGGGCGGAGAGCTTGTCGTCCTCCTGGAGGTATGCCACCATCTTCTCCGCTTCCTGTCACGGCGAGGAGAGAGAGCAGAAGGACGTGGACGGAGGGGGAGAGAGGAGAGAGAAAGAGAGAGGAGGACGAAAGGAGGTGAGAAATTTCAGTCGAATGGAAGCTGACAGAACCCACTCAGACTGATTCAATTAAACCAGGAGCGAGATGCCCTTGAGCCGTGCATTTTAAAAGTTTTACGGCACTAAAGCTGCGGCGTATAAAAACACGGTGTGGTGTTTCCGCACTCCCCCGTACTTGCTCAAAGTGCTTCAGTCCCTCATCGTCGTCCAAGTCCTGCGGCGAGGCCTCCGGCTGCCCGACGGGAGCCATGATGCCCGCCGGAAACGCCAGGGGCCCGGGGACCAGCTGGGGCGTGTCTGGGGGCCGCCGTAGCTGTGCGGTGGCAATCGTTGGGGCCACGGCTTCTGTAAGAGCGCAAGACCACAGCGGTCACCACCACACGGTTGGGACCGAAGACCGGATTGATGCGCTGCGGTCACGTGACTTACCCGGGAGGGAGGGGCGAACCTGCTGCTGCTGCTGTGTGGCTGTGCTGGCGGGAGGGGCGATGGAGGGCGGGGCTTTACTGGGCTCCGGCCACGCCTCGGGGGCGGGAGCTGTGTCCTCGCCGTTGGGCTGAGGAGAGTGCAGGGCCAGCTGGAGCTGGGGTTCTGCTGGGCATGGGGGCGACGACGACGGGGGAGGGGCCGCCTCTTCCTCCGCCTTCCCAGAGTCTGCAGGGCGGGGCCATGTCACAGGCAGAGTAAAGAGACATGAAGGGCAAACACATTAAAGGCCGGTCCAAAAAGGCGGCAGATCACATAGCGGAGGTTATTCTCAGAACGTCACCGTTCAGGGCGCATGCTCAAATCGCTATCGTTATAGTAATGATTGTAGTTCAGGCCTTAATTCAGCCTCACTTAACTTTATACAACTTCAGTATCAGCAAGCTTTGTCCTCAGGATCTCTGACGCAAGTCTTTCGAAGGTGCGCCTTTTAAGCACCGCGATTCTGATGTTGAACCGGCAATTGCGTTGCTGCGATCTACCATCTGATACATCAGGGACACTAATTTCTCAACATGATTCATGAAATGACTCAAGCTATAATTTAGCGGCTGCAACTGCGCCAAAGCCCCCCCCCCCACCCGCCACCCTAAGCGCTCACCCTCCTTCCCGTCCGCCTCCATCCCAGCGGGGGTGTCCGTTTCTTTGGTCTCGTCTGGATCGATGTGCGGCTCGCAATCCTCCGCCGGCCGGAAGTCCAGCTCCGCCTCCTCCAGGATTGGCTCCTTGGGAGCTTTCTGCGTGTCAGGGGGAAGGGGGGTGGTATTTGAGTGGTAACACTGAGTGACTCACAGCTCTATAGAGCCCAAGGCTCAGAGACCACAGAGGGGCCGATTTGATAGCGGCAGATTTAGAGGGAAGTTTCGTAGATCCTAGATGAATCTGAGGTTCGTCGAGTGTGAGGAGTCAGGTTCTTCAGAATTGAAGGTGGGACGTGTCATAGAAGACGAAGTAAACTGGTTTGCCAATTTCAACCCTGTGAATGTTCAGCCATTTCTCGAGAGCTACAGAGTAAAATGTGCTGACTAAACGCAACAGCTGGTTCCCTGTGACTATGTTCAATTACCTCTCTTAAAAAAAAAAAAAAAAAAAAAAAAAAAAAAAAAGAGCCCAGCTCGAAGATTTTCCTCAAATTGAAGTGTACGCTCTGCTGCAAAAAATCATTACCTGAAATCCTAGATGCATGAAAAAATACCAAAAGTACCAACCCACGTCAATAGCAATGATCGCGGAAAGAGAAGCCAGGTATTACAGAATGCAGAATTACACTTTGAAAAACCGAACAAAGAAGAAAACTTCTCGGGAAATCTAGCTGTCAAAACAACCACTGCGGTAAAATCGTTCACTCTGATCATAACAAGTCTTCTGATAAGGCAAAGAAAGCAAATAAAAAAAATGCTAAATAAAATTTTATTTAAGAATACGTATTCTTATCAGTAACAATCCCTTCAAAACTGAAAGGAGAAAACAGGATAAGAACACTCACTGTTGCCAACTTCGGAGACTGTCACTAGACTTAGAGACGTTTCGGGAAAAATTAGCTTGAATTATCCTACTACTTTCCTGATAATCTCCCTCCTTCATGCAACACGTTTTGATAAATAAATAGCAAGTGAAAACATCAAAAACATGCAAATTCACACATGACCTCTAGCGAATATTTGAACATGCGTCAGCTACTTTCTGCAGGGGGAAAGTCGCCCACTACAGGCAGATTCCAGTAGTGCACGTTAAAGCTCATATGAAGCAGTGCTCTGGGATGACCCATGGGCCAGCGTTTTTCAGCAGCTGGTAGACCCTCTCACCTTAATCTGTGGGAGGCTGGAGAGGTCCGTGCCCCTGCCCTTGAGGGAGAGGAAGGCCCCGGAGGAGTCGAAGGTTCCCGTCTCCTCCTCGGCGTCGTCCAGGCACCACTCGGGCAGGCTGTCTCGCTCGTCCTCCAGGGCCCGCCGGTACCCGCGCTCCTCCTCGCGCCCGTCGAACGGGAAGCACCTCCGCTGGTCCCAGCCTGCCGAACGCGGGCCTTCTGCAGGACGGGAGGGGTCAGGAGCTAAGCCTTTCAGTCCCTTATGGGCCTTATACCTTCACCGTCAATCAAAATGACCGCTATACTATCGTTTTGAGCCCCTATTGTATTCAAACTTACAGACGAAGCCTTAAGGTTTGTTTCAAACCATGCTGCCATCCAAATTTCTATCTTAGTATTTTGCGAACGAAGTAGAGTGAGTTATGGCAACTTTGATAGCGGCAGCGACAATGAAGATTAAGGCTTTACACCGCAAGATTTTGAGGAAAGTTCTGTAGACCCTAGGTCAAGGGTGTCAAACTCCAGTCCTGGAGGGCCACAGTGTCTGCTGGTTTTTGGTGTGTTTCAGCATGAGATACATTTCAAAGTCTCTCATTGGCTAAAGAGTCCACACACCTTGTTCTCAAAGCCTTAATTGGCTGCTGATTGAAAGGAAACCTGTAGACACCGTGGCCCTCCAGGAGTGGAGTTTGACACCCCTGCCCTAGATGAATCAGAGTCTGATGTTTCTGTCAAGTCTGAGGAGATTCTGAAGAATCGGAGGAGGAACGTGTCAAAGAAGACAAAGAAAACTGGTTGGCCAATTTTAACCCTGGGAAGCTTCAGCCATTTCTTGAGAGCTACAGAGTACACTGTCAACTTTACTAAATTCTCAACCAACGCCAAAACCCCTTGGGACATGGGCGGAGCCACTTCATATTGGGCTTGGGACTGAAACGGTCAATGGGGAGACTGGTTCAAACTGGGCTCTGTGAGGGGGGTTCTTCAGCCGACATACCTGGGCTGGGGGGGCACCACCTGTCATTGTCCCTCCGCGATCCCGCCAGTCGCCAGCCGCCCTCATCGTCCTCGCCGTTCTGCTCCTCGCGGGAAACGCGCCAGTTCTCGCTCTCGGAGCGCGTGAAGTCATGCTTCCTGCCCGGGACGGGCCCCACATCCTCGTAGTTGGCCCTAACTGTGGGGCAGAGTGAGGGACCTCAGGAGGCTGTGACCGTGCTCATTTCTCACAACGGAATTGGTCCATGTGCCATAAAAGGTCCTTGACCCCAAACCTAGCCTCCTTTACACATCACAGAAAGGCCTAAAGAAACATACATTTGGCATGAGGCTGCATAACAAGGAGGTTACCAGGCATGAGCCGGTTAAAAGGCTAATCGAGAGCCACCCAGGCGATGGACAATACCACACATTTCAAAAGGAAATTCTGGATACAGTAGGAGTTCTTTAATGGAGCATAACTTCACCCTGGTGAAGCTGATCACGAGCTAATGCAGAGCAATCCAGTTAATTTCAGAAATAACTCAGAGGGTTGCTAAAACTGAAAAGCGAAGTGTAGAAGCCCGCGTTCTGGCAGGAAACGATGGAGCTCACTCACTGTGATTCAGCTGGAAGTGGGCTGTAGCAGCATCAACTGGGTCCACGTGACGGGAACGAGTCCAAAGAGAAAACACAAATGGCAAACAGCTCTCATCTACGTGACCACCTGAGGACAACCTGCCCACCATAACAGACTGAAATCACACTTTCCATGGACTCAAGAAAATACAATGACTCTTATACAGTGTTGTACATCTCCCACATTACAGGAAAATAGATCAGGAGTAAAACATACTTCTAGAGAGGAAAAATAAATGTATCTCACCTGGATCTTTTCGACCTGGTTTTTCAAATCTTTTGTCTCCCCTTGCAAACAAAAACAAAATGACAAGAGTCAAGGCAAGATTCATAGAGAAATATTACTCACAAAAAAATAAATCTGTCATAACCAAGCACTTCCAATGATTTAATAGGAAATCAGATTTCAGATGTCCTGCCAACTCCCTGGACCTAAAGACCACCAACATCTCTTCTACCAAGTGGTTAGGATATTACAGGCACATCATATGGTTTATTCTACCATAGAAAGCACAGGTCATAACACAGGAACCATGAAATTCCACCCATGTACACCCATGTACTGCACTTCTGAACTGACTGTAGGAGGGAACAGGATACCTTTCTATAGCAACCCATACACTGCACTTCTGAACTGGCTGTAGGAGGGAATGGGATACATTTCTTCAGCCACCCATACATGCCCATGCACTACACTGCTGAACTGACTATGGGGGGGAATGGGATGTTTTCTATAGCCACCCATACACGCCAATGCACGGACTGTACTTCTGAATGGGCTGTAGGAGGGAACAGGATACCTTTCCTCCCAGCTCTGTGAGCGGTGCATCTCTCTCCCTCCACGACCAAACCCTCCCTCACCGTCATCAAAGCTTCTTTGGTAAAAGCCTCCTTCTCCTCGGCCTCGACCTGAGAGGACAGACACGCACACACACTGCCATATACCACTTAAACATGCCTAGTCATAGCGCAATCTGCACATCGTAAAATAGTTCTGGTCATGCCCCTTCATTTGTGGTAGGTAGTGTAAACAGCCAGATTAACTGCTCACATCAATAATGCAAAGAACTATTGAAGTCCAACAGTAGTGCATTGCATTATGGGAAATGGCTACAGACAGGCCTTGAAGTCTTTAGATTGCTTCCGAAATGCGCAGCTAGAGAGGAAAGCTCTCCCGCCCGGACCCACCTCGACCCCGCGAGGAACTTCGGCCCCTCGGTGCCCCCACCACCGGCCCAACTCCCCGTCCCGTTAGCCGCAGCACAGCTGCGCTGTTCACAGACATGGAGAAGTTTCTCTGTGGAGACACACACACACACACACACACACACACACACACACACACACACACACACACACACACACACACACACACACACACACACACACACACACACGTCACATAACAGGGCTCAACGTTTCACATTCTTCAAGGGAAAGTATTTTTAGTCAACAGAAGATTACATGCTCGATACACAATGCAGGCCTATGAACTGAGTTTGCAGCAACTTGACTCTTTGGACTGAACAGGTAAGGCAAGTATCGCTTGTGTGTATTTATTGTAATGAAAGTTTCACGGTGGCATGCAGAAATCACCTGTTCCTCTTCTGTAAATGGCAGGAGTGCCAACGGCGGCAGGGGCTCCTCTTGTAAAATAGGGAGGAACTCCTTATCGTGCAGGTCTAGAGGAATCTGCCAGGAGGAGGAGAAATATCTAAAGACGAATTCTGCTAGGAAGAGAAACCATCACCAAAGGGCACACTGATATCAAATATTATCTTTCTAACACGATGCTGGTTCAGCAGTTAAAAGACCCAGCCATGCACAAACAGGTTTCAACAGGGCCTGCTATACTTAAGGTCATCCAGAGTTCACGGGCTGAAGCCACAAATGCATCACCCCGCCCCTCTGAACTGCCTATTCTAGCTTCCTGCTTCCTGCTTCACCTGCTAGTTTAATACTTCCAACATGTTACCCAGGCAACCAGTTTGATTTGCTGTGATAAGTTCTTATGCCATTACATTCTACCCAGTTTACACCACGCTGGCAGTGGAGAATGGGCCCCTCTATCACCAGGTTCCTCCCAAGATTTCTTCCCACTGCAAGTTTTATTTATTTATCTATTTTTCTCATGTTCTCGATATTTGGGGGGGTTCAGGCCTGGTTTTTGTGACAGCCTTCTGTAAAAATCTCTATACAAATACATTTGAATTGAATCCCCCTACAATGAGCTGAACCCTAGTCTCAAGAATGATTAAATATTCCCCTTTACCACCAACACTAACATGTCAATGAGCTTTCAGGGAATAACGTTCAGGATCGGATTCAGATTTATGGGCCAGACAAGTTTCTGCATAAAAACATTCCTGGAAATACCATACCATTTAAAAACTACAATCCCCATTGTATCGGACATCGAAACTTTACGGGCAGACGTTAAAAACGCTAATGTTACGCGACACAGTTCCGACGTGGACACGCAACACCCAGCGGGCACCTCCGTAGACATCCTCACCTTGTTATCCTTTACATAAAGTGCTAGCATCTCCTCTCTGCCGTAGCGGTACTCCGCAAGCTTGTACTTGGGCAGCGCCGGAGAGAGGGGAGGGGAGGCGACGCTGCTGCCGCTGCCCCCGCCGGACAGGGCGCGGAGCCTGCAGGTGAGGACCGGTTCACACACATTACATTACATGTCATTACATTACATTATGTCATTCGGCTGACGCTTTTATCCAAAGCGACTTAGCCGATTTTATACTCAGCAGGAGACAGTCCTCCCCTGGAGCAACGCAGGGTTAAGGGCCTTGCCCAACGGCCGTTCGGCTCTTATTGTGGCTACAGCCGGGATCGAACCACCGACCTGGGCCGGGAATCCTGTTCTATTGTACACTATTCAGTTAGCTGCTGAGCACGCTCCATTTTACCCCAGGCACTGCAGTAAATTTAATCAGCACAATCCAGCCCCCATTTCTTTAACCTTCCATTAAATATGTGATACGCTGCAGGAAAAGACGACACAGCCTATATTAATTACTAATGACCAAGTAAGGGCTTGTTGGAACATACACCAGCTTCTAACATGACTCTCAACGTTTACATAGGTGTTCAGCAGAGAAAGATATTGCATAGGAAATGGCAGTGTTCGCATATTGTTAACGCTCCCAAAGCAATATTTTTCTTCTGACACAAAAAAAAGTGGAACTTGGGCAAGTCATTCCAAAATTAACTGGGATTTGAACCCACAGACACCCATGATCCCCAACCAGGAGGGCACATGGAGCAATTTACTCACCATTCAGGTCCAAAGTTCAGCGTCTGGGTTTCTGCCATTGTTCCTTGAAATTCTTCAAGCAAAGGAAAAAAACTACATTTAAACATCTTGAACTGTCTTCAAACACTGATCTAATTCCAAAATATATATTTCAAACAGGTACCGCTAGCATGAACACTTTATATACATCATTTCATATGCAATATTGTAAGAAATATGGCCCATATACAATTTACTATGCCTATTCTTTCATTGAGACTGGGTTTATAGGCATATGGCTTCGATAGGCTGGACCCCCATAGAGCAACTCTAGTTCCTCTCAAGGGTGCCAAAAGCAGAATACCCCCTACCCTTCTCAACAGACTCGTGGTATATAGTTTCATTCCCACCAGCTATTTTAGGCGATTGCCCAATTAGGAAGGGTATTCCAATGCACCCTTAATTCAACAAGAGGGTTTCTCTTGGTGACAGTGCCCCCTGCTGATCATTCCTCTCGTGGCGATTGAATAGTAAAACAGCTAAAGATTACGGGAGGATTTCATGAAGACGGGTAGGATTCATCTCCACGCCTGGACACTGCCACTACTCACAACGCGACAAGCTAGCGATTTTACAAAGATGAGTAACTACGCAACTCATTTAGGACATAACGTTAGTTAGACACGTGGCATAACCATCCATGACTAGCAATTTGCTATAAATCCGTAAGGTGTTTGCTGTGCCTTCAACGTGATGTTACTCCACAACAGCCAACTCGATGTTATCGTAACATCTTAATCCGGTGTCTGTTTTGCTCAGTGCACTGTTTTGTTGGTACAGTAACGCAATATCTAAACCAGTCCAACGTCGCCGATGACACAATATTACGTAGTTAGCTAGCTACTTTGCCGACTTGTTCAACAGCTAGATTCTGACAATACGCAAAGCATCCTCAGCTAACGTTAATTCCACCTCTGCATAACGTTACGAACTTTAACGAAAGGCAGCCAACTAGCTATCCCTGGTTAGCTAACCAAAGCAAACAAAACTTGAACCGAGCAGGAAACCTGAAATAAGTGTAAATTACGATTGGTTATTTCACTAGCTAAGTTGGATAACTTCTTGGCCATTATGGGCAGCTAGTATGACTTTGTGGCCGACCATCTAACTTAACACTTACTACTAGCGCACTGGTTTGCTAAACTTAATCTAACGTTACTTGGGAAAAAAACGTGACAGCCATGACAAAGCATCCGCACAGGAATACTTTCAATTCTTTATTTTAGCCCTATCTACAGGCGAAGGCGTACAATGAGATGCTAAATGTTAGTTAGCCCACTAACTAGATAGTTACACACATGCTACGGCTAACAAGCTAAATATTATGTAATGTTACAGAGCACACATCTACAAACGCCACCAGCTGTCTGACCACATAACATTAGCAATCTGCAAAAGCTGTCAACTTTAAAAAAACAGAATTACATCATTATTTCGGAGTATTTTCCATTTCATATTGGCAAATATTGGAATCTCGCCAACGTGTCCGAAAGGTAAGATGCAAAACTGAACGAAAGTATGCTGACATTAGTTTTTCATAACCCCACAACGCTCCGTGCGGCCTACAAAGCCTGCTGCCAAACCGGACTTTCCTATTTATCTACCGCGACCATAATATTTCTTACGACGGCTCTCCTACCACACTAGACCCCGAAGCTCTACGGCCAAGCAACCATGCGGGTATCGACACAACCTCCATGCACTTCCGATCCAACGGAACGCGGGGCAAGTGCCAACGGGGAGTATATATTTCAATAGTTCAGTTTTATTATACAACCATAAGTAGAATTTCCACCCACTGCTTACCTCTGCTTTAACTGACAGTGCAGGGTTTGCTATACGAATCCTTTCGTTTCGACAAGATGGCTGAGAAACGGTCACATGACCACAAAAAGACCACCAGGGACCCGGATGGCAATGGATGAACTACCAACAACTTTAATATAATTTCAACGTCAATCTGCAATCCAAATGACGATACAATGGGTAATGACGTGTAAAATACTAAAATAACAAACCGATATCCCTCCGCTACTTATGGCGTCAGTCAGCTATATAGGCTACTGTTAGCTATATGGTGTCAGGTCAAACGAACACCAGCGAGAACGGATAACAACTGCAAACAACTCCGTGTTGCAAATAAAAGCTCTCAATTCTGGTTTACACCTCTATGATAGAGAAATGAAGACGTCCACTGATATTTTTATTATTCTTTGATGTGTCCTGTAGTACATGAAAAGATAATTAAGGTACTCCGAAATAGCGAAATCACGGCTCGTTGGTCTAGGGGTATGATTCTCGCTTAGGGTGCGAGAGGTCCCGGGTTCAAATCCCGGACGAGCCCAGTTTTGTTATTTTATATATATATATATATATTTTTTATTTATATTTTTTTTACTATCGACGTTCAGTACTGATGGTGTCTATTGAGAAATATCAACTGATGTCTTCATCTTCAAGATTGATAAATGCGAAGGTTGACATCAAATCTCGTTTAGTTCAATAAAAATGTTTGTTATTACTTTGCGAGATCAAATAGTTTTTATTGATATAATCATTTCTATAATATTGATAAAATTGATCACACAAATATCCATGGTTCTTAACCTTCATACCAAAAGAATACTTGCAAAAAAAAAATTGTATTACTTTTGTGATATAGTTATTTTGGATATATTTACAAAAAACTGTCGATCCAGTCAATACAGAGAAACGGGAGTTAACTAAGTTAGAAAAAAAAAATCATTCTGACCCCGACGTGATTTGAACACGCAACCTTCTGATCTGGAGTCAGACGCGCTACCGTTGCGCCACGAGGTCCTGAAATTATCATGGCAAATCTTGACACTATAACTGTAATGAAATCCAAAAAGTACCGTTTGGCTATTGTAATAATTGTTCTATGTTACGCGAAGGGGGCCACGCATACAGGGCCGGTTAGCTCAGTTGGTTAGAGCGTGGTGCTAATAACGCCAAGGTCGCGGGTTCGATCCCCGTACGGGCCAGTCCTTTTCTATTTTAAAACAATCATGAAACTCGGCTTCTGGTAAAGATGCAAATATCCGCTTATGACCCACGGACTGAAAATAAAGATGTTGAGATTCTTTAATCAAACAACAATCTAATGAGCCATGAAATTCTGGAAACATAAACAATGAGCGACGAGAGTCAAGTCATATCTTTATCAATAAAAGCGTTTTGATCAAACCTCAACACCCTGCAATAACACGCAATAAACATAAAAAGGAGTCCTTGGCCTACTTCACCTGAGGCGATGGAGTAGGTGTGGAGCCCTACAGTGGTCACCACGGCTTGAATCCAACCCATAACATAAATAATGGAGACAATTTCCTTGTAGAATTGTCCCATAATCATGTTTATTCATTAGATTTGATCTCCAGCTCCATTTCACTATGGATAGGAAATCCTTTCTGCCATCATTCTACTTAATAATTATCTTACATTACAATGAAGGTATTTGGCTTTGTCCCCCAACTGTTCACTCTGAACAATATGGTATATGCAATTTGTTCAAGTACATTGTTTTTAAGGGCTGTTAATGTAACTGTACATTCTTTTTATTCTATTGTTTACTGCTGCTTGACAGTAAACAATAAAATTTGGGATATGTTACGGCCCCCTGCTCTGTGCTACTTATTCTGGCGTTACTTCACAGGTGCCTAGCGTGCACCAGGTACCAAGTCGTTTGTACAATTGGGAGCACCTGTGACCAGATATTAAAATGTGTCTCTTGTCTGAAGGAGGGTACTCTCTGCCCACATACCTGTTGGTTCTTTTTGGGTTTCCATCAGACAACATTGCTTCGGCATACTTTTCACACATCCACTCACTCACAATACTGATGCAACTGACTATCACACAACACATTTTCATTAACTGGTTATTTCAAATAAATTTGACCTTGTTCTTTAAATGCGTCAGTGTGTGTCTCCCTCTTTGTCACGGCCAGTGAGGAAGGTCGTGACAGATAATAAAGTATATCTTCTAATCCTCACAAACTTTACATTCAAATAAATAATAACAAGCAGGAAATAAAATTTAAGGCAGGCAGCTGTTTGGATGTAAGGTAAATGTTTTTATGGCAACTGAAGGAGAGCAATATTTACAACTTGTCCACTATCCATGCACACAGATACAGACAACAATTGCCAAAATATCCACTCACTGAGAACTTTATTAGGAACACCTGTACACCTACTTAGTCATGCGATTACCTAATCGTGCCAGCAGTGCAATGCATAAAATCATGCAGATACGGGTCAGGAGCTTCAGTTAATGTTCATATCAACCATCAAAATAAAAAATAAAAATGTCATTTTGACTGTGGCTTTATTGTTGGTGCCAGACGGGCAGGTACAAGTATTTCTGTAACTGCTGATCTCCTGGGATTTTCACGCACAAGTCTCTTGAGTTTACAAAAAAAACATTCAGTGATCGGCAGTTCTGCGGACAGAAATGGCTTTAGGATGAGTGAGGTAATGGAGAAGGGCCAGACTGCTCTAAGCTGACAGGAAGGTGACAGTAATGCAAATAACTATACATTACATTGGTGAACAGATCTCTGAACACACAATGCGTCAAACCTCTAAGTGGATAGACTACAGCAGCAGAAGACCTGATGCGTCTAATAAATACCTAATAAAGTGCTCACTGAGTGTATATTGTCAAAGTAAAAAACTGTATTTACACTAACATATTTACACTAACACAAGGCAACATAAAAGTAATACAGAAGTATGTATGTGAAGCAGTGTATATCAATATATGGAAAGTTCTACAAGTACTGACATTAGATCAATTATTGCAATTTATTACATACACAAAAAAAGATTAGAATGTTATGTACAGTGCCATCTGTAATGTTTAGGACAAAGACATATTTTCTTATTTGGCTCTGTACTCCACAATTTTAGATTTGCAATCAAACAATTGACATGCAGTAAAAATGTATATTCTCAGCAAATATTGAAGGGCATGTTTACAGACTTTGGTTTCACCATATTGAAATTACAGTGTGTTTTATACATAGTAACCATAAACACCATATTTTTCTAGGCTCTTTCTTGCCTTTGGTTTGTATTATTGTCATTAAACATGAGGGCCAGAGTTGTTCCAATGAATGTTAAGGAAGCCATTATGAGACTGAAAAATAAAAATTTAAATCTGTAATGTTTCTGTCTGTTTTGTTATGCCAAACCTTAGGTGTAACAAAATCAACAGTTTATAACAGCATTAAGGAGAGGGAACATGTAATGGGGCAAAAGGCATGGCAAGCCAAGTAAGACCTCTACAGCTGATAGCTGAAGAATTCTCATCATAATGAAGAAAAATCCCCAAACACGTGTCCGAACGATCAGAAACACTCTTCAGGAGGCAGGCGTGGATATGTCAGAGACTACTGTCCACAGAAGACTACAGTAATGTCTCAGACTTCAAGCAGTCATGCATACAAAAATATGCAGTAAACATGACTATAATTTACATCACATAAATATGTCCCAAACATTATGGTGCCCTGAAATGGGGGATTATGTATAAGAAGTGCTGTCATGTCTACATGGTGAAACCAGAATGTATAAAAATACCCTTCAATAAAAGATGAGAACTTGCACTTTGAATCGTTTGTTTATGAATATAAAATTGTGGTCTACTGAGCTAAATGAATGTTTTTGTACCAAGCATTACGGAGGGCATTACATATTACAATTCTTATGAACATATAAACACAAGAACAGCAACAAAAATATAAATGAATAACTATATATTGTTGTTTGTAACAATATTAGCAGGGTTGATATGCACAGGTATTAAAGGAGACTGGGCTTGGGACTGAGGCAGTTGGAATAACCATCTCCCGATAGTCAGATGCTGCCAAAACGGCTGGGTCTCCTGAAGCTTCTCAGGACTGGTGTTAAGTATTGGTATTGTTCTGATTTTGCCAAGGACTTCACAGACCTCTTCGGAAGCACATCTGTAGCCTACCTGGGAGAAAATATACATGCCTCCACATGCTGATCACCTGAAGATATCAAAATAACATTAGTTAGGATGAAACTAACCAAGAGACCTGCACTAATTATACTGTGTGCCTAATTATACTGTAATGCCTGGCATTACAGTCATTATTGTATTAAACAAAGAAAAAACAAACCAATAAGTCTATGTATTTACTGTACATTCATATAATTTAAGGTAACATGGGTGTAAATATTGTATAATTATTGTGGAAACTGCTCTATTATTTAAGTACTTAGCTGGGCAACTACATAATATGGGCAAGGTAACAACAACAACAACAACAACAACAGCAATAATAATATATTAATGGTAAATAAAGGAACATATACAAAAATGAGATGTCTGAATGAAATGGCATTGGCGCTACTTATTGCTTTTACAATAGCAGTGAAATGAGAGTAACAATAATACATTTTATGTCTAAGCCTTCATGAGACAGTGAATCAAACGTAGATACAAATTACCAATACTATTAATGACGGTGATATTTAAACCCTAGTGTGATAGCATGTTAATGTAGCTGGCTACGACGTTGAGAAACAGACACACAGAGACATTATGCCGTTTACCTGTAATTTTCCCACATAAAAAAACTAACAATTGGGACATTCAAAATAGTAATACATTGCAGTAACTGATTAAAATCCAGCAATGTTATTTAAAATATTGTGGGAATACCTCAACAACATAAATATCATCTAAGGACCCGTTAGTAGTAAAATAATTATTTAGACTTACCGAAACGTGCGTCGGCGCCCATGGAAATGATTCGCGCCAGGCGATTTCGTATAGTTAAGGAATCCGCATTGTAAAGACGTCATTCGTTTATCTCGGAACAGCGCCGCGATATCAACGTATGGCCAAGAATATATCGCATCCGTAGTGTTAAGAACTACCGTTGAGGATGAATGGGAAAAGTTAAGTATCTTAACTATCCGCAAGAAGTTGACCCGGGTTCGATTCCCGGCCAACGCATATTTTTTTTTTTAGAAATGTTGAATATTTTCACCTGCCATATTTCATATATCGACAAACTGTGCAGTCTGACCTCTGAAAGACGCTCTGGGAATAGGGATGTTGACACAGCATACCACAATATTGTGCATTTTCATTTATGGACGCTAGGGGGTGATTTTACTCCGTGTCTGATCGAGCAATGTACGGACGCTTAGAAACAGAGGACCCGTGTATGTCTTTTTTCAATGTAAATTACTCTACTAACTTAGATTACAGTGAAATGCAAAAAAACGATTATCATATTTCAAATGAATAAATCCGTTATGTTATCTGAACTGGAATACGCACAAATCTGATGCTCTTGATATGTGGAATAAAGTAGCCTTTAGTGGAACTCAATTACAGGCAGAGTATGCTTGACTACAAACTGTTTGTGGTTACATTATTTTATTCTGACTTTATGTATCATTTGTGACACGATTAAGATTTATCCGGTTTGAGAACACTTATCAAACACAAAACTGGAGGCGCTTCTTCCCCACTCTCTGGTTGATCTTCAAAAGCCAGACGATAAAACTGACTTGGTGCCCTTGGCAGAGCACTCCGAATTCAGTTGTCCTCTGTGGGCCGTGTAACTACTCTGTCCTGTTGTAACTTAGCTAGCTAGCTAAATTGTTACCTTTAATATGTAATTTATTGCTATCTAAACGTAACTACCAAATGTTACCTGAACTCAAAGGATGCTTCTGGATATTCTCAAATCAAAACGATGATAAAAACGTGAATTTATAATCCTGAATTGAAACATCCACGCCTAGACTCGCATTAGCACAGTAACTGTTAAATGAATTTATATTTTTCTTGTCTCAACACATCTCTGTCCAGTAACCACAATTGAGTAAGCGATGCTTATTACCTAGGCCGCATTGTTAGCTAGGCCGCATTGTAACAGGACTCATACAAACAATAGCCGAATTGTAACTCACCCCAAATTGTGTTGTATTGTTCAAATTCAGCACATTTTGTACATCTGCGTAAATTAGTAACATCGCAGATAACTTAGCTAGCTGTCCAGAAAGAGCTAGGTTGGCAGCCAACGGAGAGTTTGCTGGTTCGCCATATGATCAGCTCAGTTGCCCATTTATAAAGCCTAATTGCGCCTCTTAAATTTTTTAGTAAAGTGTCCTATACATTTGTAACGTGGTGTAATATTGTTTCAGCTTGTCATCAGCGTATTGGTTTAATTTGTACGGCAAATGGAAAGAAAAAAAAATAGACCTGACGTCCTCAACGCATCACACTTTCAAAAAATAATATTCAGGCTCTGCCTCATGCTTCTGCACGTGCAAACGTTAGTCTAAATATCAAGTTAGCAGTCGACATTTTAAAATAGCCAGTATATAGGCTACATATTGTAAACCTGATATACATTCAGTGAGCACTTTATTAGGTATTTATTAGACTTATTTTTTAGACGTATTTTGCTGCTGTTGCCTATCCACTTGAAGGTTTGACGCATTGTGTGTTCAGAGATGCTCTTCTGAATACCACTGTTGTGATGTGTGGTTATTTGCATTACAGTCAACTTCCTGTCAGCTTTAACCTGTCTGGCCCTTTTCCTTTGACCTCTGTCATTAACGAGGCATTTTTGCCAGCAGAACTGCTGCTCTCTGGATGTTATTTGTTTTTCGCACCATTCTCTGCAAACTCTTGAGACTGTTATGCATGAGAAGAGATCAGTCTGTCAGGCACCAACAATCATTTCTCGGTCAAAGTCATTTACATCACATTTATTCCCCATTCTGACATTTGGTCTGAAAAACAGTTGAACCCCTTGACCATGTCTGCATGATTGTATGCATTTAGTTGCTGCCACGTGATTGGCTGATTAAATCATTAATTTGCATTCACAAGCTGGTCTACGGGTCTACCTAATAAAGTGATCACTGATTGTATATCATCATTATACTGGCACAAGAATAATCATGCAATAACCTATCAGTACTGGTATAAATTGATTGAGAAAATGTTTAATAACAATGTAGTACAAACAAATCGCGTTGCAAAGTAAAATAGAAATCTTAGTTGGCTAACCATATTGTTCCAGAATGGCATGGATTGCCACAGGGTTTGCGAATGTATACCCATTACATTAGAGTTATTGATCTGACGCATTTATCCAAAGCGACTGACAGTTGATTTGACTAAGCAGGGGACAATCATCCCTGTAGCAATGTGGTGTTAAGGGCCTTGCTCAAGGGCCCAACAGCTGTGTGGATCTCATCATAGCCATACCGGGGCCACCAACCTTCTGGGTCCCAGTCAAGCACCTTATCCACTAGGCTACTGGCTGCCCCCTTGCTATTATGCATGAAATCTCAAGGGGGCATAGTCCTAAGAGTTACATTTCTGAGTCACTGTTCCAGGGCAATGAATACTGCAATCTGCAAGGCCAACAGAGAGACAACAACACATACAAAATGTAAATACAGATTTATTGTAAATATTGATGGGTACCACATAACAATTGTATGGTCCGCAGGCAGTAACATGCAGCTGACAGGACATTAAGAGAAAACCTGATGCTGATTGAAACATCAAGAGAACAGACCTGCAGAAAGGTGTGTGGTGATGTAGTGACTTCAAAGAACGCCCCTTGGACTTGAGCATAGGGATAAGGTAAAGCACAGTTTCAGGTAAAAATGCAAGATATTCAAGCAGCTGAAAATGTATTTACTCCAGGTCTATAGGGGTCTAGATGCACTTGCCGCCACTCTGATGAGATGTCCATTGCAGCGTCTGACAATCCGAACAGAATATGTAAACATTCTAACAGCTAACAGTCACACTCCCTTGATGAGAAGTTAGTGTTGAGGCTGGAAGATAACACTTTGACACTATGTTGGCTGCTAACTTGCCCAGGTTGCTCTTGAAAAGTAATTCCAGATCTCAATGAGACTTCCTGGTTAAATAAAGTTAATGAATAATAATAATAATAATAATAATAATAATAATAATAATAATGATAATGACATCTATGACTGCCAGCTTAATGGCTGCAGCATATGTCTTTGCCCATGGCCCCAATGCTTAAAGCCAGAAAGTATTCTGGTAATGCCAGGCTGCACTTAGCCTGGTGAGCATCTGGTTCGTCAACTGTAACCTCAGCCGGACAACCTTGTAAAATAAGCAAACAAAATTAAATTAAATAGCACTATCAATGAGCGACTAATACAACATATAGCTAATTTGTTCATCACCCATTTATTAACGGTTTGCTAAAAACAATTATCTAATAGAAAAAAGATGGTTTATGTAGCCTAGACCTTCAGGAAAGCAAGCACATATATATCAGACCACCATCAGCTGTGGGGGGATGGCTATGCCGATGACAGTCAGCTAGTGGGGGGATGGCTGTGGGGGGATGGCTGTGCCAATGACGGTCAGCTAGTGGGCACTGTTTGCTGCCTGGGCTGCATGAAGTGCCTATAAATCTATTTTAAAACAACAATTAAAATAGCATGGATAGATAGAAAGATAATGATAATAATAATAATAATACTAATAATAATAATAATAATAATAATAATAACGATAATAATAATAATAATAATAATAATAATAATAATAATAATAATAGCAGGTTTCAATTTAAACAGGTATTTTTGCTTCAGGCTGTGGGCAATTTTTTGGAAAAGTATAAACTGCGCCTTTTTTCACGGAAGAAAAAATATGACAATCAGTCACACTGCTTTGTCTGGATTCTCTGTTTTTAATGTATTTGCAGGGCATCTGTATTTGTTTAGTGTAGCTTTAAACAAGATATGACAAGTGTCAAACTAATTATAGTGAAAAGCCAATAATCTTTTTTTAAAAACCGGCCGTTGTGTGTGTGTGTGTGTGTGTATGTGAAAGAGAGAGAGAGAGAGAGAGAGAGAGAGAGAGAGAGAGAGAGAGAGAGAGAGAGAGAGAAAGAGAGATACATAAAAGAAACACGCAGAACAATAAATTAGACATATTACATGCTTACAACACCCCCACCCCCCACACACATACAGAGGAAAAAAGGAGTAAAATAAAATCAACACACAAACACACACATGCACACAAATTGCAAGTAACCAAACTACACAATCACAAAAACAATACAAAGATACCTTACCAAGACTTCAATACAGTAGGCTAGTTCTAGTTCATTGACCTTGCATAGACATTCCCCCACTACTGAAATACCCCCCCAAACCTTGAACATTGTTCACCAATGCAAAAAATGCCAACTCAGAGAACAATCGCTTATGAATTAATCCCCTTAAAACTTAGCTCCGACAGGGTCCAATGAACCCGTGCCACCTTCTATTCTGCCGAGTCAGCCGAGTCATCCAAATGAGAGAGAGAGAGAGAGAGAGAGAGAGAGAGTGCGTGTGTGTGTGTGTGTGTGTGTGAGAGAGAGAGAGAGAGAGAGAGAGAGAGAGAGAGAGAGAGAGAGAGAGGGAGAGAGAGGGAGAGAGAGAGAGGCAGCAGGCATGCAAGTAGTTTAGCAAGCCTACTCTCGCGCTAAGCAGTACAAACCAGGCAGCAAGCAAACCGGTCTTCAATATTGTTTTGTCATAGGATTTAAACTCCTGAGAGGAAACGATCAAGCCTACCCTTTCCTAACTCAACATTGTGAATATCCGTCAGAGACCGCTTTTGAAGACAAGGGTCTATTTTACTGTTCTCTCTCTCTCTCTCTCTCTCTCTCTCTCTCTCTCTCTCTCTCTCTCTCTCTCTCTCTCTCTCTCTCTCTCTCTCTCTCTCTCTCTCTACTCTCTGTGTCTCTCTCAGTTGTTTAATTACTACACATTTTGTACTATTAGCATAGTCATCTCTTCCACACCATTCCCTGGATATCTGTGGATTGACATGCTGCAATGTCCCGAGGAATACTTCCACGCGTTAACTTTTGGTGGATTTTGGTGTCATCCACGCTGCTGGTGAATGTGTCCCGTGTAAAAGCTCATAGCTGCCATGAAGTGAAAACGGCTTTCCAGCTGCGCCACATTGGTCCATTGAACTGGGTCCCCGAAACACCTGGGACAGGTTAGTGCGTAAGAAAGGCTCATGCTTGGATGCTATTGCTTTTTGGTGTCAGACGCGCAACTATTTCAACCCATACGCTATTCCGTCAGGTCGGCTAACTGACAAATGTAATCCGGGCAGAATGAAACATTTTAGAATGAGTGAAGTTGAAAATTGTGGTAACTAATATTCAGTAGGCTACCACAGCAATGAGGTTTGACACAAATATTTTAAGTTACGTTAAAGTGATTTTTGCAAACTTTATGTGTAGGCTATATGATGCAGCAGCTCCAGGATCAATAGCCAATGCATTGCATTTCACAGCACTCGCGCTGTGAAATGTAAATTAGGCTACATTATGAAAGGCGACTTGACAAATTATGACAGAGACATCCACTTGCCTACCCCAGACATATGACTCAGCGCTCAAGAGCGAGCTTCGTTGACGCTAAAAAGGCATCCAGTGAGCTCACCGGCTGGAAATACACAGCTTAATGTCCACATGTCGCATGAAGGAAATCGAAAATAAATATGAGCATCATTCAGAAATAACACAGAAACGTTATTTCTTCAGTTTAACTGTTGTCACACCATGAAACCAGGAGCTAACAAGGGAATTGTATAACCGTGGTCTTTATAATTGATGTTGATTCCAGGGTAACAAAATAGAACAATTCAAGTGGTATTCAGTTGGGAAATAAAATAGCTACTTCTGCAAAATGGTAATATAATACGGCAGGGGAAAATAGAAATTCCCAACTCAAAAGTAGTACATTTCAATCGCAACAAATTCCACCAAATTTGGTGGTTTCAACCGGCATATTTTCTGCATGTAGCGGTGCTGAAGTGGAGCACGGAGATGAGGTTCATTTTTCCTCATATGGTGTAACAAAAGGGAGACCACCTGACAACTGAAGTACCAGTGACAAAGAAAAGTACACCTCTGACAGATGTGTTTATGTAAACACGCTTCTCCTGCATGCCCGATTTTGTTGGCAGTCTTTAGAAACCATATGTGGCTGTTCTCCCTGACCATTAAACTGGAACTCAGTTTGAGGGAGAGAAGGGGCTATATCAAGAGCAAGAAAGGTAGATGCAGCACTGATGGGTGGGCCACACCAGATCCAAAAGTTCCAATTATTCTCCTTTCACAGTGTGAGTTCATAGGCCTACCTCCGTATTAAGAAGCCCATTTGAAGCTATTTTGAAGTGGAGCGAGTTGGAATGGGCCACATCTAATTCAGTTCAGGAATAAAAGAGGCTCTCGCCATCAGTCTGAGCAACAGACAGCCACAGTAATGCCACTGAGGCCTGACACTGAGTCCTGTGGTTGGGGTTAAATACAGCACTGTTGACATGACTGAAAAACATTCCCTGGACAGTTTGAGTTTAAAAGCACATGAGGCGGTTATCATTTCCAAGGCTGAGCTAACGCCCCTCTCCCCTCCTCTAAACTATGTGGTGTGGCATTTTGCAATTCTTATTTTTATTTATTTATTTTCTGGTGGGATTATTTTCTTTTTATCTATGATTGAGTATGTTTGACAGAAGGGGGGTGAAGTCATTCAAAGTCATTCAAAAGAAAATACATTTCAAAACATTTCATTTTCCGTTTCACAACATTTCAAAAGTAGCCCATATAGTTATGGCTACGTTCCCTTTGGATTTGGAATGAGTTCACTCCAGTTCTAGAGCGGCTGATCCAGCAAGCTTTGCTTGTCTGTCAGACTGTTTCATGTCCCTTATACTAGAGTGGGATGGTCCATCCAAATGCACATCAGTGCTGTATAGTGGGCATTGAGCCACCCTGGGGTAGACCACATACTGAAGTCATGGCCACATCTCAGTGTAGGCATCGAGGAGCAGGTCTAGGGATGCAGTTGAAACCAAGATATGCTTTATATCACAGTCAGGGTTAGATGATCGGTCACCAGACTGTAAAAACAATTATTGTTTCAGTTAAAAAAAGTTTTTGTCAACACTGTGCCTTAACAATGTGCCTGAAAATGTCAAGTTAATTGAAACTTGAGAAAACACGTTTAAGTTCACATAGCTTAAATTTTTTTGGCATTTACTTTTTTCAGTTGAAACAAGATTTATTTTTTACAGCGCTGGCAGAGAGGTCCTTGTGGCTTGCTTTGTCAAGAATGGAAGGGATGCGGACAGAAAATGCGCAACTAGAGAAGTGCTACCGATCTGTAATTAAAAAAAGAAAATAACCCCCCCCTCCAAAAAAACAAAAAACAAAAAAAAACAAGGAATGAAATGGCCCAGTTAATCAGTATATATTGTAGAAACGCAAATGAGGGCTGGCAGAAGTGAGAATTTGAACATTTTTATTTCTAAACCTTTTCCCTTTGGTATCACTGAGCCATGGCCTCCCCCGACACTGCAGTTCTTCAGTCCTCCAATGCCATGTCGGCGTCTGTTTTATCCTCTATTGGACACACTGTACTGCAGGAGAGCAATAGGAGCTTCCTTTAGAATCATTTGATATTCTACGGCTCCTGAAACGTAACACTGGGAGAGTTCAACCTTTCTCAGGTACTGTGTAATTTTATTATTAACAGCAGAGGGATCTGTACTCCCTCACATATTCAAGGCAAACACGAAAAGACAGCTTTGAGTTATTTTTCTTATAAGCTCTCCTTAAATCTCAGATACTAATGTTGTTGTTGTTGTTGTTGTTGTTGTTGGCTTTACTTACTGCTTTTGCTCTGTCTTGGCTATGTCTCATTGAAAGTGTTCTTAATCTCAATATGACTTCATAGTCAAATAAAAGTAAAAATATTTTTAGTTTGGTTGCATGGTCACCATCACTTTGAATAAGGGGCCAGTAACCTGATCCTTTTTGGCCAGTGAAGTGAAGGTGTTGGACATGACTGCCCTGCTAATTGTGCTTTCCCCACGTCTCAGCACCCAGACAGAGCTGTGGAGTTCACTGTGGAGCATCTGTTCATTCTTACACCCATTAAGGCACCCGGGTCTGGCGAAAGAGCGCCTTGAGATCATCACGCCACTTGTTTGGTGTTTGTTTGTGTTTTCAGGAATCTGGATAAGTTTACCCTGGGTAAAACCTAGCGGCCCTCTCTTCAAAGCACTTCCACTGGGGAAGGGGTGAAAGGGGCGGGGGATTCTGGAGCGACTTTTCAGATCAAACGCCAAGCAAAGCAACGCGAGTTCTGACGCTGTGAAACTCCAGTCCGCTCAAAGAATGAGAGTCTGGCTGGTCCTGCGGGTTAGACTGAAGAAGTGGTGGAGCAGGGTAGGGGCTGAGGATACCTAATGAGTTTCTCTTCATTAGGAAAAAAGGGGATAGTCACCAATTGTTCTTTTCAAACTAGCTGGCCAGACCAGCCTTATTTTCCAACTGGCTGCCTTTTTGTTCTATCACAGAAACATAAAATAAAGTAACTGTGTAAACCCCTGACCCCTAAGATTTTCTTATAAATATACCCTAGCAGTGCAGATTTTAAACAACAGAGCTTACTTAGTTGTTTTAAAAAGGAAACCACATGGAATCTGTATGCGTTTTCTTATATTTTAGAAAATGTATGAGAATGCATGTGGTTTCAAGTCATTGTCAAAGTTTGATGTTAGTAAGATTTTCTACTGATCATAAATCCGGATTTATACTGACTACAGTAAAACTTTGATTCCAGTGTTTTGTAGACACCTAATTTTTATTCCAAGGGCTTTCAATTAATGAAGAGTTTGCCTGTGCCACTGCCAGTGTGTGCCTTAGAAGAGCAATGCTTCAAAGTTGCTTATGTGGGGATTATTTTTAAAAGTTACGACTGCTCCTGTGCGGTGATTCTGAGCCAGAGGAACCATAGAGTGATTGCGTGCTGATGTTGTGATGTGGAATGTATCAATGCAAGGTCTTTGGGGAGATAATCCTCATTGATATACAACGTTGCCACAGGTTTTCCAATTTGGTTCTTTCACGTTCCACTTAACCCTTTGACAAGTAGGTTTTTTAGAATGTTTACAAAATTCGAAGTCAGTGTTCTACAATTCCATTGCATTCCATGCAGAAAGTGAGGGCAGAAACTTCAAAACCAGGCTTGATACTATCTAGCTTTTAAAAATGTTTAAAAGTAAACTGTGCATTGGGTACACTTTACTAGTAGGAAAAGGCAAGCATTCCTGGGCTGAATGGTGTGTTATCGTCACCATATTATGTTATGTTATGATGTGTTAAGGGTTAAAATGAACCCGGTCATATCAAATCTCTGCAGAGTCTCTGATGTCTCTGGTGAATCGCAGTGGTCCTAAAAGTGATAAATGAACAAGCATCCCCGTTTTTATGCTCATAACCTTGACACAATGTTCTGCGTTTCTGCTGATCTGAAGCTCAATATCTTCTTTAACTTCACTCAACATAAAACAAGCCTGTGATTTGTTGCCACTGAAAAGATTTAGCCTCTGTTTGGCGTCCACACCTCCAGCACTCCCCAGTACCATTCACACTGCACTGGCCAAAGCTAGCAGTGATTGACAGGTTCCATTCACACTGCAGTATCACACTGCTTTAAGCAATCTCAGTGGTAGAGTCAGCTTTAAAGAGCCAGCTAAGTGCCAATATGCCTGCAGACGGGCCCCTTTCAGACTGAAGCGAAGGCAACTGTTGGGGCAAAGCTGGTATTAAGGTGGCTTACACAGCAGTGTGAAATCTCTTAATTCATCGTCTCCCCTTTCTCTGTCTATTGTTTGTTAGGTATTCATGAAAGCTCCACTCTTTAGCCACTTTTGCCCCAGCATGTAGCGGTGTTCTACTGTTGGCTGAGTAACGGAATACGAACGCATCTGTGTTGTGGAAGATTGAGCAGCCTGCCCCACATATGAACACACCTGCTCACTGTCCGCAATTTATTCCACTGTTCAAATTTGCCCTTTCCTGTCATTCTGTCAAATGGCCTGTTCAATTCATACATCACAGCATGCGCTTAATGGAAGGTGGACTGGTGAGATAATTGTATATAAAAACTGAGATAGATAGTTTTTAGAGCGGTCAGGAGCCTCCTGCTACCCCATCCCACTTCCATTAGTTTCGCACATCGAGTCCAAGCCGCTCCCCTCTGCCGGTATATACAGTACTGTGCAAAGGTTTTAGGCAGGTATGAAAAAATGCTATGAAGTAAGAATGCTTTCAAAAATAGAAATGTCAATAGTTAATTTTTATCAATTAACAAAATGAAAAGTGAGTGAACAGAAGGAAGATCTAAATCAAATCAATATTTGGTGTTACCACCCTTTCCCTTCAAACCAGCATCAATTATTCTACAAAGTCAGGGATTCTGTAGGCATATAGGCAGGTGTGTGATTAACCAATTATACCAAACAGGAGCTAATGATCATCAATGTTGGTTGAAACACAATCATTAACTAACACCATGGCAAGACTGAGCACAGCAACAAGACACAAGGTAGTTCAGCAAGGTCTCTCCCAGGCAGAAATTGCAAGGCAGACAGGGGTTTCCGGATGTGCTGTCCAAGCTCTGTTGAAGAAGCATAAAGAAATGGGCAACGTTGAGGACCGTCGACGCAGTGGTCAGCCAAGGAAACTTAGTGCAGCAGATGAAAGACACATCATGCTTACTTCCCTTCGCAATCAGAAGATGTCCAGCAGTGCCATCAGTTCAGAATTGGCAGAAACCAGTGGGACCCAGGTACACCCATCTACTGTGCGGAGAAGTCTGGTCAGAAGTGGTCTTCATGGAAGAATTACAGCCAAAAAGCCATACCTCCGATGTGGAAACAAGGCCAAGCGACTCAACTATGCACGAAAGCACAGGAACTGGGGTTCAGAAAAATGGCAGCAGGTTCTCTGGACTCTGGAGTCAAAATGTGAAAAGGCTATAACAGAAGGCAGTTTGTTTGCCGAAGGGCTGGAGAGCAGTAGAAGTATGAGTGTCTGCAGGCAACAGTGAAGCATGGTGGAGGTTCCTTGCAAGTTTGGGGCTGCATTTCTTGGCCAGAATGAATGTTCTCCTCAATGCAGAGAAGTACAGGCAGATATTTATCCATCATGTAATACCATCAGGGAGGCATCTGATTGGCCCTAAACTTATTCTGCAGCAGGACAACGACCCCAAGCATACAGCCAATGTCATTAAGAACTATCTTCAGCATAAAGAAGAACAAGTCCTGGAAGTGATGGTATCGGTCCCACAGAGCCCTGATCTCAACATCATCGAGTCTGTCTGGGATTATATGATGAGACAAGCATTTGAGGCTGCCTAAATCTACAGAAGAACCGTGGCTAGTTCTCCAAGATATTTGGAACAACCTACCTGCTGAGTTCCTTCAAAAACTGTGTGCAAGTATACCGAGAAGAATTTATGCTGTTTGGAAGGCAAAGGGTGGTCACACCAAATATTGATTTGATTCAGATTTGTCGTCTGTTCATTCACTTCTTCTGTTCATGCATTTTGTTAATTGATTAAAATAAACTATTTACATTTATATTCTTATTTGACAGCATTTTTTATCACACCTGCCTAAAACTTTTGCACAGTATTATATATCGCTTCTTTTCACTGCTCTTAACTGCAGTTATAGTACAGTCTTCATAGGTGTCTGATAGCACTATCACCACAGTTGTTTCTCTTCTCTCCCAGTTGGTTTGTGTGTCTGAGGGGTTAGTTCATCTGTGTGATGTGATAGAGCATTCCTTTTTAAGACGAGTGAGACTTGGCCCACCTGCTTGGACTGGATGCTAAGCATTATTTTCCCAATGTGAGTTAAAAAATAAGCATATGAATAAGTAACACTGCTCTTTCCTCCAGCAAAAAAGCCACTTCAGGCACTTTGCAAATGTAATTGATAATAAGTTCCATGTTCCATTGTTAATATTGTAATGACACTTAAGGTTTGCACTGGGTAGAGCTGGATGTTGTACACTGTTAAGGAGAATGTTGGACACATTGTCTCTAGTTAATTATGCTTTTTGTATATATTCATTCAAATATAATGAAAAACATATGCTGTTATGCGGTATTAATTATGGGGAATGGACTCATCAGTAACAATGACTTCAGAATGTTAAAGGTCGATAATTAAGTTAGTTTTCTCTTGGGTCATTAGCGTTGCCCAGTTTATTATCAAGTTTTAAACAGGACAAGCTACTGTTCTTTTGACAGATAGGTGAGAATTCCTCCACTACACTAGAGACAAGTAGCAGACATCTGTGAGTGAGTTTATAACAGGGGGAAGGAGATAGCAGGAGTCTGTGATGGAGTTTTTATCAACAGATAAGTGAGGGAACAGAGGACTGTGATGGAGTTTATAACAGGATGAGAGGGAAGGGGATACTGCGATGGAGTTTATAGCATGAGGAGAGGGAACAGGAGTATGCAAAGGAGTTTATAACAGGAGGAGAGAGGGAACAAGATACTGTGATAAAGTTTATAACAGGAGGAGAGAGGGAACAAGATACTGTGATTGAGTTTATAACAGGAGGAGATGGAACAGGAGTATGCAATGGAGTTTATAACAAGAGTAAAAAGGGAACAGGACTCTGTGATGTAGATTATAACAGGACGAGACACGGAACAGGACACTGTGATGGAGTTTATAACAGGAGGAGAGGGAACAGGACACTGTGATGGAGTTTATAACAGGAAGAGAGGGAACAGGACACTGTGATGGAGTTTATAACAGGAGGAGAGGGAACAGGACTTTGTGATGGGGTTTCTAACAGGAGGAGAGGCAACAGGAGTCTGCTATGGATGAGTGAGAGAAGTCATCTCAGGAGCTAAACATCAGGCCTTGCTCAGCCAGACAGATATCTGGATACAGACTGCTCTCTGTGGCGTAACCCTCCACAAAAAAATACCTCCCAGGGGATACTCTCATGACCACATCCAACAGACCGCTTGCAGCCCCCCCTCATCCCACTCTCAACCTGGCCTCTGTACGCTGTGGTTATCGCTCAACTGAAGTCCGAAAAACAAACATTTCAGCCGCGATTCAGGGGGATCCAAAAAATTCAGGTATGTGGCAGACCCTGCCGGAGAAATGTTTTCTTTCAACACGATCCCTCCCAAGCACAGCAAATCAATATTGAGTAAATACCCTGCAGCTTTGAAGGAGAGGAGTACATCAAAGTGAAAAACACTTCCTGGGCCGAGGCAGAAAAAAAAAAACATCTGAGAGACCAGAATTAATTACCTGCATTTATGGAGGTTTATTCCTGCATTGAGAGTAAATCAAAAAGCCACTTCAGAAAATGTAGATTTTTTGAAAAAATATATACTGTATACTTATCATCATTACAGAAATTTCCTGGTTTTCTCTTTGATCGGTGAACTGAATCTGGTTTCCTTATAACACTTTTATTTTTGTCAAATAAAGTCTTTGCAATATTGTCCCATTTGACCTTTAACCTTTTAAAACTTCCACAGGTCAATGTGTCCTGCCTTTGACATTGGACTCATTGTAAGCAACATTCAAAAATATAAATACCTTTGAGGATGATTAAAGATAAAATTATCAGTAGTACAGACACAGTTTACAACAGTCTGGAAGAAAGGCAGGTTTGTGTACAGGTAGAGTATGTGTCCCTCTGTATTTTAATTGTGCAAAGTCTGAGGAGGCAGGTTCAGGGCTATGGAGTCGATTTTATTTCAGGAAAATGAATATATTTAAATATATTGCATGGAATTCAACATCTATTTATATTGTGCAATATACTGTATGTAAGAAATAAATATAAAAATGTATTTAAATATATTTTTCATGTACTGTATGTATAAAATGATCAACACTATAATATTTTAGATTTAAATATACAGTGAGCACCATAAGTCTTGGGTCAAATGAAATTAAGTTTAAGTTAATTATTTAAGACAGAAAATTAAGTTAAGATTTAAGGACAAGTATATTTTCTTGATTTGGCTCTGTACTCCTACAATTTTAGATTTGTAATCAAACTATTAAATAAAACAATTGGTTAAAGTGTAGATTTTCAGCTTTTTATACATGGTGGTTCCACCATGGAAAGATTACAGCCTCCTATTTTAATGGCTCACAATTCCCCTTTTAATGAAAGACGTTGAACTGCTTCGCCTGCCATTGGAATGGTGTAATTCATGCCACTGCTATGCTGAAAACATCACATACTTGATATTCTCGGTTCTCATTGCAGCTCGATTGCCGGGATTGGTTTGATCTATGACACGTTGCTTGATGCTTTGCAAAAACCCGTCAGTATTCATGAGCTAATCCACAGAACCACCAGCATTATGTCATTATGTTATGGACACAAAATGCTCGATTTGAATCAGTATACAAAATGAATTTTTACGGACGATGACCTTGGGTGTTGCAGCCGTGCGTGCCTTCTGGGCCGTTGCCCCTGTGCTCTGGGTTAGCTGTAGCGCGCTCACAAAATTCTGCTCCCCCCCGGAGCTCCAGCCTGTGAGGCCACAGTCTATTTCTGAAGCACTTTCTCCGTCTGGTTCCGGACCAGCGTGGATGGCGAGGTCCCCGGGTATCGGTTTCATGCCGGAGATAACACGGGGCGGGGAGCCAGCCGGGAGGGGGGGGGGGGGGGGGTGTGCGGGGTGTCGGGGTGGAGGAGGGGGTCAGCGGTGACTTCACTCTGCGGGGATGATCGCAGCTGGTGCTTGGGCGAAATCTCTGCGGGTAATTAAGCGACCGTACTGCTCCGACTCGGGGTGCAGCCTATTGTGTTTCAGGGACGGATTTGGAAAGGGGGGCACAGGTCCCCGGAGCCCTGGGGACCAGTGTCTCCGGTTCCAGTTTCACAGCAAAACCAAGTTGGGGGGACAAGACACCCCTCTTCACACCCTTGAGCGTTGAGATTTAATAGTAGACTTATTATTTTGGGGGGGGGGGGGGGGTTGATGTCATCATGTAATTTATTTTGTGAGAGATATGAACGTTTTGACCTTGCATTTTATTTTGGTTCAGTGCTGACGTTATGTTGGCTTGTAGGCCTTGTCAGTAGATCTATTGTTTTCCCAGGGACAGAGTTGGCTTATTATGACTACTACTACAATTGAGGAGGAATACATCACCACCTAATGAGAAAGAGAGAGAGAGAGAGAGAGAGAGAGAGAGAGAGAGAGAGAGAGAATGAGAGTATGTGTTTGCTTATGTGTGTGAGCATGAATATCCATAATACAAATGTTTGTGGGGTATTTTGTATGGGTACATGTGTACTTGATATCCCTATATGTATTATTTGTACCCCTCAGATGATGCGAAGCTGCAGATCTGCCAACACAGTGGCCCCACCTGCTGCACTCGCAAGATGGAAGAGAGCTACAAGGCAGCAGTCCAGAGAGAGACCCTGCAGAACATCGCCGCCTACAGCTATGAGGTCAAATACCTCTTAACCAGCCATGCTACTGCCTTCCAGGGTGAGAAAGCTCTTTGAGCTGGACACACACACATACATACCCATAGTCACACACACACACAGACACGCACACACACACACACACACATTACATTACATTACATTACATTACATTATTGGCATTTAGCAGACGCTCTTATCCAGAGCTACGTACAGTTGATTTGACTAAGAAGGAGACAATCCTCCCCTGGAGCAATGCAGGGTTAAGGGCCTTGCTCAAGGGCCCAACGGCTTTGCGGATCTTATTGTGGCTGCACCGGGATTAGAACAACCGACCTTGCGTATCCCAGTCATTCACCTCACTCACCACACACTCACACACAGACATACAGACACACACACATACAGGCCCATGCACACACTCACACACACACACACATACACACGCACACACACATGCACACATACATACATGCACACACGCTCATGTGCACACAGACACACACAGATACACTTACGTTTTAACACTCCGGCACATGCACGCACACATACAATACTGTTTGCATAGACATAAACAGGCCTGCTGGTATTACTGGTTCACTACCTGTATGTTACGTTGTGCTAATATCTCTGATATTAGCACATGTGGTGCTAATATGATGAGGTGTGGTGTAATCTCGTGGTTCAATGGTGGTTCAATGGTTCAGTGGTAAAGACACTCCAACAGCACCTTGGAAAAATGAAGCAATATCATCTACTCCTCACCTGGAAGGTGATGTCCTTTGGGCTGGCTGGATGTCCAGGCAGTGTCATCTCTATTCAATGCATTTTCTATTATTAATGCTTTCACAACAAAACTACAACAAACTTCGGTTTCATCAGTGCAGATATATGTTTATCAAATTCTGTGTCATTATAGCCTTTTGAGGTAGGGGAGTCGGGGGGGTTGGGGGTAATGTTGTTTTGGCTGAGTGGCTCCTCCCCCTAAGTTTGGGCTTTGGGATTGGGAGCTCTCTGTGGGTTTGTTGGCCTGTGATTTGTGGAGGGTGCGCGGGGCACATGAAGGCTCATTTGCTTTGCCGCACTTTGACCCATGCTGTGGGGGTCGTTGTACGGGTACCCCGGTTTCCAAGGAAACGTTTATAGGGCCAAGTAAGAAGGCAAGCAGCCCAGTTTCCAAAGCCGCCTGTCTCTTTCAGAGTTGGCTGAATAATAATAAAAACGTCACTTGAATTTGGAAACAATTGGCCCATAAATAAATAGATTTCTAAAAATGCAAAACAAGACGTGCCTTTTTTTTGGCAAACACATTTCAGTGGGGTAATAGTACGCTTAGGTCCATTTACATTGAATACATCCCTTTCAGTTAACTTGAAATCACAAGCAGAATGTTTTGTTAACAGACTTGAAAAGGAAAAGAAGACTGTATTTGTACTTGAAAGAGTACCAGTTGGCAGCTGAAATATGTGCCTCTATATGTTTGAGGCTTGTGCTGTCAGTTTAACATATCATGAAGAATGCATGGGCGCAAACTACTACATATTCATAACTGCCGTTGTCACTTATGAATATGTAGAGCTGTAGAGCCACGCACGCTTTATGAAGTGCTTATTCAGGCCGTTTTTTGACAGGCTTCATTCATAAGAGGTATATGAGCCTCTTGGAAGTAATATCAGTCTGGCTAACTGTCTCTCGTGGTTCTTGTGCAGTAAGGTTTGCTGTAGGGATCTAGAATTTCAGCTTGGTAGTTGCTGCCAAGCCTTGTGGCTGTTCAGTGGTCTTTTTAGCTCTTAAAATAATCAGATTTTATAAAGACAAAAAGCATCTAAATATACTATGTGAAACACTGAGCGAGGGGAGAGGGGGATAGGGGGTTTTTGAACAAAATGCATGCCTCCTTTTGTACTCTATGTTGGTCCTAGTTGGTTGTCCAATAATAAATATTTTAGATAGACTGGCTCCTCCAGCCTCTGTTTCTGCATCCAGGACTGTCCTGTGAATGTGACCTGACACTAAAATGACCAGATTATCAGATTGACCAATTATTCAGGGCTTTGGAGGAGCACAAGCTGAAACTTCAGCTCATTCTCATGGCATATATGTACCTCTGAGCTCTTGTTTACGGAAGAAAAATTTAATTCTCACAGGGACATTTTGCTGCAGTTTTAAAATGAAATGTCCACTAGGGCTAGTAAATTAATGAATGTAACATACCCTCCCATTTCTACGTATTAGGTAGACTAACGTCATGTTGTGGCTATGCAAATTTATCATCAGAAAATAACATTAATTAAGAATAGGAATGAAGATTGCCTTTTCCAAAACCCACTGGACCCTCCTGCTTGATTAGTTTTGATTTAATACAGTTTGATATTTGTTTTATTTACAATAAATCTGCTGTAAATGGGAGAATCTGACGTGCTAACCACTGCTCTAAACCAGTGGAGTTGTCACGGCAGTTGTCCTGAGCATAGGTGCCTCCTCTCCCCTCAGTTAAAGTCCAAGCTTCCCTTTAGCACCCCCAGTGGACATTTGATTTAAAAACTGCAGCAAAGTGTACCTGTGAGAGCGTAATCTTTGTGCTGCAAAAAAGTGCTCAGGTATGGTATTCGCCATTAGACTGGGTAGGGACACATCACACATGTGTCCTTGTAGATGTTTCTGATGTTGTTCATCACATACAAACAATAGGTTTGAATGGGATGAATAGTGTGGTTGGTCTCCCTGTATTGTTGTTTGCTGTGTCCAGCTCTGCACATGCCCAGTTTACCTACGTGGTCTTTTGAGTATCCTGTCAACTTGTTCGCCGATGTGAAGTCCTACAGTGTCTGAAGGACTTCAGCTCTATGTTGGTTTACGAGTCTGCTGGCTGGCTCTGTGTCTCCTCCATATATTAAGCATGAGATTTATTTTTAACTTAATCAGTGGTTAGTACAAGGGTTGTGTTAGTGTGCTGATCAGCAATCATGTGTCTGAAATTTGATCTTAGTCATCAGTTGTGGTCCTGTGAATGATCAAGAGGTCTTGCTGATGAGTTATTTTCTACTGTGACTGTCCGATGTAATTTATATAATTGTGCTCTACAGTATAATAGCACGTCCTTTGTGGAATTATCATGAATGCATGCAAGTTATTTAAAGCAGCTTATTTTGCTCTATTTTGCTTGAAAAAAAAAAAACAAGAACCTGTAACACTCCAAAAACTCTTTCCCATAATATCTAAATTCCCCATAGGTTGATATTATGTAGTAACCCTTTTGTAATAGGTTTGACAAAGTGTGGGCCCAGTAGTGGTAATCATTAATATTTGGCAGAAGACAACACATCTCTCACATGATTTATAGTGCCTTTCAGGAGAATTTCATTGCACAGTGAAAGCGTTATGCAGATACTGAGTTGAAATGTTGTTATAAAAGAGAGCTGAGAGTGAAATAACATAGCTTGCATTGTGTGATTAGGTCTTTTGGAGCTGTGTTGTCTTGATGTGGTCAGGTTTGAGCATAGGGAGGTTCACTAGAAGTTGGGGGCCAACCCCCGTTGGTTAACCGCCAGAGCGCCCACAGTCTCTTTGGGCCTAGATTTCCCCCCACCCCCTACCCCGCCACTATCACACACACACACACACACATGGCTGAGCAAGGGAATATCCAGCTCACGTTAAAAGACAATGAGCCTGCTCTTTCTAGCCAGAAGTTACTTCCTTCTTTGGTTTCCCAGTGTGGTTTTGGAGGCTGGGCCGAAGGCTCGGGGCATTCAGCCACCAGCTTCTGGATGTACTGCTGCCTGAGACAGCCTGCATCCAAACCTCAATTCCACCCCCTCTCCCCCACCCTGTACCCACTTCAGCATGGGACAGTCCTAATGCTGGAACTGCTTCAGTGCAGGAATGCAGCCTCCAGTGCTAGTTTCACACAGATTTATTCCTGCTTTGTAGGATAAGTAGGTACATAGTCAATATGTCATTTCTATATAACTTGCTAAATATACCCAATATGAACACATGTAAGAGCTCAATGCTTGTGTATAGTAAAATGTCCAGTGTTCATTAAACTCTTGGAAAATAGGAACCATTTGCACTCTGTAAAAGTTGATTTAACACTGCAATTTTAGAACTGATGGGTGCTGGAGGTTGGCTTGTAGGAGTAGTGTGGCATTTTTAATAAGGAATGGGGTTTTTAACCAACAGGTCATGGGATCAATTCCCAAATGAGGTGCTGCCCCCTTACCCTGGAGCATGGTATTTAACCTGAAGTGCTTCGTTAAATATCCAAACTTGTACAAATGAGAAGTATGAATAAGGAATGCCTCCCTGGACAGGGACATCTGCCAAGAAAATAAAGAATTAGTATATCCTATGGAAGCTGTAGGATTGAGCAACACCACAGAACCCCATTCTGTAACAATGGCTGTTTTGTAGTCCATATGTTCTTTTCCAACAATTTTACACCCCTCTCCTGTTTCTCAGGGACAGTTTCCTGCTACTCTCAGGAAAAGGGCGACACAACCCCTTAAGCTTCCTATGAATTTTATGTAATTCCATTTTCAGTATTCTGTGGTTCTCAAGCAAGTCTGAATACTCTGATAATCTGCTCCCCTCTCCCCAGTGCATGAAACATAATGACTCATCTGTTATTTTGCGCAGGGTGTATCAGATAGCAGACCGTCAATAAAATCTGAAAGTACCGTACATAAGCAATCGTAATGTTTTGGCACTGTTGGAAGTGCCAAATACTTCTTAGCAGACTGTGAGAGCAGAGCAATGGAGTGGCTTAACGTCACTATCGGTTTGACTTGAGTGCAGTCATTTGCTCCTTAATATCAATTGCCCTTCAACACTTTGTCTGGGAGACGGAAAGCACTTAAGGCCTCAGATAGACTTTGTGATGACATGGTGGGCTGAAAGGGCAGCACCTCCATAACAGTCAGTTGAGAAAGCTCCTCTGCCAATGTCTAATTGCAAGTGAAGGGGGTGACAAGGAGTACTGGGAGGAAACTCCATACCTGCTGTGGTCCCAGGCTGAGCTGATTCACTGATGTTAAGGAGGGGCTTGACCAATCAGTGTCATCTTGGCAACCAACTCCTCTGATCAATCAGGGCTTGCTCATTTGGCTGAGAATTGCTGAACAATTGGCACGGCTGTTTCTGTCACTGTTAATGGGCTTCAGTGGAAATAACTTTTCTGTGCTCCAGGATTTTTAATTCAGCACAACACACACAGATGTAAAACTGGCCAGACTCCTTTATCCAGGGTGTAGTAATGATACAGCCATGGACATGCTTCAGTATTGCTCAGACAGCATTACTAATGACACGATATAGCCAAGAGCACAACTTCAAGTCAGCATGTCTTTGGTTCAGGTGGGTGTAAATATAGACAGGTAGATATACACTGCAGTACATAGACAGTAAGACATTTTTTTGGGTTTTGGCTCTGTCCTACAGCCCATGGGATTTAAAATAAAACAATGAATATGAAGTTAAAGTGTTGACTGTCAGCTTTATTGAAAGGGTATTGGCATCCATATCTGTGTAGAAATTACAGCCCTTTTTATACATAGTTCATTTTAGGGGAGCAAAACTGATTGGGCAAATTAGTGTAATCTGAAATAAAATAATCATAATTAGTACTTGGTTGCAAATCCTTTACATTTCATTACTGAACCAGTAGACATCGTCAGATGCTGGTTAGCTTTCATCTTCAGTTCAGTTGCTTGTTTCTGGGGAATTTTTACTTTAGTCTTGTCTCTAGCAAGTGAAACACATGTTCAGTTGGATTCAGGATGGGTGATTGACTTGGTCAGTCAAGATCATTCCACTTTTTGGCCACGAAAAAGTATTTTGGTTGCTTTAGTAGTATATTTGGGGTCATTCTGCCAAGTGAGCTTTGATGCATTTGGTTGGATCTGAGCAGATAAGATGTTTCTGTACACTTCAGGATTCATCCTGCTGCCGCCCACATCATCAATGAAGACAAGTGAGCCAGTTCCAGTGGCAGCGATACTGTAAATGGCCAAACCATAACACTACCTTGACCATGTTTCACAGTTTAGGGCTGTGCTTTGGATCATGAGCAGTCTTTCTTCACACTGTCCTCTTTCCATCACTTCAGGTTAATACTTCTCTGTCAATAAAACTTTGTTCCAGAATACTGTTTTTTGAATGTACTTTTTTTAGCTAACCTGGCTGTTCTTATCTGTTGTTTGCATCTTGCGGTAAGGTTATGATTAGACTTTTTTTTAATGGTGGTCTCTTACACATCTATGCCTACAGCCTTCTTGATCTGTTTGGTAGTTGAAAAGTGTGTTTTCTTCACAATTGAAAGTATTCTTCAGTCATTCTCTACAGTGGTCTTCCATGGCCTACCAGGTTGTTTGCTATTGCTGAGCTTGCCAGTGTGCTCTTACTTTTAAACAATCAAGCATTGATTTTGACACACCCAATGTTTTGGTTAGTCCCGAGGTCCAATTTTTCTGATTTTACAACCTCATTTTGGCCTGATTTACTGGCATTGATGCTTATTTGGTCTTCATGTTGACAGACAACAGCATCAGAGTCCAAATGCAAATACCACACCCAATAATTGGCTTAAAAACAGGTGCTTTTGGAACTGGGAGTCTTGCCCTGTGAGGGTCGCATCCAGGAACCTGTCACCCCATGGCATTGCCCTCCTTACCCGTGCACTGTTCACACACTCGTCCCTTTAGCCCCCCTCAGCCGCCTGCCCCGCTAATTCTCCCCCACAGAGCCGACCTTTCCCTCCAGGCCCTGCTGTGATTATGAGGGAACTGCCTCAGAATCTCAGGGAAATTCCACTGCTTTCTCAGTACCACAGGATCTTTCCAGCTACTCCGTTTCAACTCCGTCGTATTATTTTGATTGGCTGAGGTTTCCACGGCTGATTATTTCTTGTGCCCTGATGTGCAATGTTCCCATCACAGCATGTGATTCATTTATTTTTGAAAGATGAACGGTGAAAAAAGTACACGGTATGCGTCATTTACATGCACATACTCACATGTAAACATTCTGTATGGAATCCATACCTACAGTGAGGTCAGAGGTTTTAACTGAGACGATACCAGGACTGTACTAGCAGAGTGAAGGCATTGTTTGAAGGGGTGAGTGAGTTGCCCAGTCCTGACCACGTCTCTTTCTCCCTTTCAGAATGGTTCCTGACAGTTTATGTCTATGTAATAAATATGGGTTTTCACTTGAAAGTTTCAGTAAGTGATCTATAATATACAGTATGTGATATGTTTTGACTGGTATTTGTCGTATATTAAGTGCACTGTGTGCGGCGTTGTTGTACACACAGCAGCCGTGTAACAAGGGCGCCAGGCCAGGAGCTTGCTGGCCAACAGGGAGCCGTCCGGTCCCGTCTCAAAGACGTGGCAGCTGCCAGGACCACACGCCGCAAAGGACAACTGTAAAACAAACGCATTCCTCTTTCCTCCTGAGCCCCCTTTTTTTTTTCTGGTGCAATCGGTGGCCCGTTCCTCCCCGTCTCCTCCTTTTTTAGCGCCTAATTCATTGTGCGGAGACACCCACTGTCATAAGAACTTAGGAGAATAGGAACATACTTATACGTTCTCAGAAACTTTCCGAGAGTGTGATTCATGAGGCGATGGCTACTTCCTGCTAATTTGGGCAGGCCTTTCCGCTGCTTGCCTGCATCTTGCTCTGTCATCCCTCACTGGTACTCTAAGCACTGACAATTCTGTGTGTGTATGTGTGTGCGTGCGTGTGTGTGTGTGTGTGTGTGTGTGTGTGTGTGTGTGTGTGTGTGTGAATGTCCCATTAATGAGTGGAGGAAGCATTATTGAGTGTTTTTTTGTGCAGGGTGTGTGTGATTTCAGGTGCATGTGGGTGGGGTTTTCAGGGTGCAAATAGAAGACATCCCAACTCACTGAATTTAATTCATTGATGCATTCGCTCCAGATGAATACCTTCTAAACATGGGGAGATGTATGTGTTTAGACCTTGTGCACTTTTATGAAGGGCGGCAAATTATTTCTTATTTAATTTTTTTCTTTGCACAGCCCCAGCAATCGTAATTAATTATTTTAATGCACTTCAGCCGCCTTTGTGGAAACTTTCTCACAGTCTAAGTGATGCTTATGAAACACGTGGGCTTACGGGTTAGTGCTGCATCCAGCAGTTGGAAGGAGTAGCCCATTTGAGCTGTCAGAACCTAAGCATGGAGGTACTCACTGCAGCTACTTCCTCTGGGGTCTTTTTAAGGGTGTACTGAGGCTAATTCTGGGTGCTAAGCCTCACTTGTACCTCAAAACAAAGTGGACAGCAGTTTAGGGCAGAGCTATCAGACTAGGTAACGTTGATACACCTGGTTTAGACTTCAGTTACATGCTATATTCAATGGTCCATTCTATCAGGTTATATGGCTCCATGAGGAAAAGTAGTTGATGTAGAAATGTTTAAAAAAAGGGGCTTTTTCCACAGTTCACTCCTTAAATATATGGTAGCAATCAATTTTTTTTGATGGTTTTATTATTTAGAAGCCATGTGGAAACTGAAATTTAGAAAAAAAAAAAAATTCTGTCGAAAGTGTTTACGGTTAGTTTGGGCTCACTCTTACTTTTAAAGTCAGGAGAAGGAAAAGGGAAGGATGACAAGGCGTGTGAGAAAAAATAAGGAGGGAAAACAGAAGGAAAACAAGTGAGCAATCGAGCGACAGAGATGGGCCCTGGTGTCGGTGCATGAGTCAGCGCGGGCTTTGGAAGGTGATTGGGCGTGCCCTCGTCTCCGGGGTACGGCCGCGACGGCTTTCACACGCTCAGCCCTCGTAGTGGCCGCTGGGGTCCGCATCCAGGCACGGTCCGCGGGCTGAGACTCAGAAGCATTACCTCAGCTCCGCCTCAGCTGGTAGGTCGGGACGGACCGTCCTCTCCTTCCAAGCAATCATTTCCTGATTAATCCTTCCTGTTTTTCGGGCGCTCGGGCAGGCTCTGCTTCGTCTCCTTGAGCCCGGAGCCCAGCTCGGCGGCCTTCTGTCTGGGTTTCACATCTGGGTCGTCCCCCGTCCCTGCTCCGGAGAGAGATCTCTGGAAAGCACGGTGCATTGGCTCTGTGCAATGTGGTCATTTGTTAGCGTAAAAGAGATCTGTCAGCTCCCCAGATGAATTAGGATTTTGGTTGAACGCCAGGCTGCTTTAGAGTATTTCACACGGCTCACTAAGCAAGCGCAATTTTCGCCCCCAAACTGCTGAGTGTTAAAAGAATTGGCTGCATCGGACATTACGGCAAAGTTTCAAATGAATACACGGGAAAGGCAACTGATATTCTGATAGTTTGCGATGCATGGGAAAATATTTGGACTGTATTACTTTCCCGATGCAGAGCGATATGCGATATCATTGCTGCAGATGTGTTGCTGTGCACTAGTGTCCGATTTGCTGGCTTTCTGAGTCTGTGACCACATTTGGGGTCAATCACATTTGTGTTGAGGAAATGAGGTGGAATTGACGGTAATCCTGGTCTGTGAGAGCGAGATCAGTTGCGCCCGTGAGCTGGGGAGCGTTTTGTGTTCCCCCACGTCTCTCTCTTCACTTCAGCGGCCTTGGTAATCTCTGTCTGGAGCGGAGGTCTGGCGGAGCACCTGTTTAGCCAGAAGCTCCCTTATTTGGACGTTGATGACTCCCATGGAGTCAACAACTTAAATACGGAGCGGGCCCTGTTGGGTCGAGCCCCGTTTGCCCACCGATCTTTCATGTTTTTATCTTTCTGCCAACATGAACTCAGCGGGTATAAAGCTCCTGTGTCTGGAGTTTCCCACTCCGTGTAAACGGGTGTGTAAACGGGGCCCTCAGGGACAGTTGAAGGCTCAGTAAGCTGCCCCTGGCTTCTTTCCTTGCTGGACGCTGGATTTTGGACCCCCCTGGCTGCCCAATCCGCCCTTTCAGGTCATGGTTATACCCTTGGCTTCCATGGAATTGTTTATGTTGGAGAGTTTTGTGCAAGCTGGGTTGCCATCTTAATTACAGGCAAGCTGATGGAGATATGGAGTGCACATTCCTGTGCCCCCCCCCTCCCTATCCTGCACCCCACCTGCTAACCGCCTGACAGAACAGCGTCAGCCAGAGGGTGGAGGCGTAGGGGGGTGAGGGTTAGAAGACGTCTCGCCGATGTGGTCATAGAGTTTCACCCTACAGGTCAAATGCTGTTAGTAAGAGAATGGTTTAACTGAATTCAAGTCAAAGTCAAAGTTGGTGATCGGAATGAGCGACCGCTAATACCACCATCATATTACTATGATTTATGTATTTATTTTGAGTCATTGGATGCTTTTGGGGATTTGGTTACGAATTCTGAAGTTCTACCTTGTGTGATATGTATTTTTACTAATTAAAACATGATATTTAATCTACAAGCATGCGTCTCCACTGCAACGCATATCTGGGCTCAGAGCCGCATGAAACACAAGACCTCCCTGGGATTAAATGCTTTATGGGAATGCAAGCCGAACCCGCGGCCCGGCATCACCATCCAAACTTGCGGCTCAGGGTGGACCGCAGCAGCGCATTTCGAGACCAGTGTCTCCTTCCTTATTATGGCCCCCCCTGGCTGGGCCACGTGCCTCGCCTGGCTCGGGGCGCTAGCGATGCTGCCGTGAGCCATCGGAAAAACTTCACTCCACTCCGTCCCTGACGGGTAAGGAGAAGGTCGGACTCTTTTTTTCTTTTTAGTTTTTGTCGTGGTTGAGCTACGCCGATTACCGTTGCCGTTACTGTAGGAGCCCGTTCCCTCCCAGGCAATTGAGGTTAAAAATGGCTGTTGCAATTAAGTTGAAGTAATATATAATAGCATTGTGGAGGCCATTTTAAGAGGCTGCGTAACCTCTCAATTACAGCATTGTAAATCTGAACGTCCCCTTTTCTCCTCTGGCGCTCTCCTGCAGCGGAATAGCACTTTAGCCTTGCCCTAACGAGAATTTTATGGCCTCTATATGTACTGTATGCTCGGGTTCAGGGCATTAGAATGGAGCCCTCCTCAAAACTCCCCTTTTGGATGGCTGCGGTTGCGGAAACCAGCAATCAAAAGCAGTTCCTCTCTTGTGTGATTTATGCAGTGGCACTGGGGGCAGTGACATTTTGGGCTGCCATAAAACTTAACTTCTTTCACATTAGTGGGGCGTTAGCAGAACGCTACCACAGAAATAAATGTCCAGACGGGGCGGGGGGAGCGGTGTGGGAGCGAATATCAGCTGAATGTATTTAGCAGATGATTCATGTTCTCAAAGTCCAGAATTCCTCTATGCATCTGTAATTGCGCCTTCTCACAAACACTTGATAGTTTTATGTGCTTCCCCCAGGAGGGCTCATTTTTTCCCAGGAGCCTTTGTGGTCGTAGACAATGATTTCATGGCATCAGAGTCTCCCCACTCAGTGAGCTTGTTTCTGGCAGTTCATGCCACAGGCTGCATCCACAGCACTTATTGCATATCTCTCAATCGAAAGCTCTGCTTATCTCGGTTTTCTTAATTTAACTATACCCAGGGCAATAAGCGATAGCTGCTTTTCCATGAAAATTGCCTTGTCATTGGCTCAGTTTCAAATTGAGACTTGTTTTCCCCGATTGTGTTTTTCTCCCCTATATGGACTGAGCAGTTGTGGCTGTAGAGTCACCTTTGTGCCATCCACATGGCACTGAACACAAAGTGTACATACTCCTTCTATGCACGCAAACATTTCCGCACCACGGGGCATCCAGTGCTACAGTAGAGCTCCGGCCCGTGTATGAGTCATATCTCAGTGAAGATAACTGCTGTTTGTCAGATACTAGCAGAGCGAAGCGCAAAAGCGCCCCCCCTCCTGCTTAACCTACGGCACCCCCTGCCTCTGTGAACCGTTATCCTGTGTCCCTCGGATATCCTGCAGCGGTTAGGACTGCCATGCAATCCCCAGCACTCCCTATCACTTTTGGCCTTATTACAGAGGCTCCATGGCACCAGACGGCCTCCGGGATGCCGTAACGTAACCCTGGCATGCGCTGCTACAAAAAGCACACTGTGGTTTCAGCTTTCAGACGAAACCCCCGTGCATCCGCACACACGCGCTGACATTCAGCCGGGCGGCGTGACGCGGGAGCGCCGCTGTCTGTCATTTCCATGTCTTCATTTCTTTCTTTTTTGACAGGTCTCTCTCTCGCTCTCTCTCTCTCTCGCTCATTATCTTGTATTAACAAACCAGTGAGGTCGGTTGATTATTATCTCGGATGTTTTGTAGATAAATGTCCACTTAAAACAGTCAGTTTTGATTTGATATTATTGATTATTTATTTTCCTTCAGGAGTGAATATCTTGACTCTCTCTGTTCTAAATGATGATGTTCCATTTCATTTATATTTCAAATTGTAATTTAATCACACCATACTTATTCTTCTCTCCTTCTCCCTATGTCTCTGTGTCTTTCTGTCTCATTAGATTGTGCATTTCTGAACCTGTCATTTGAAATAATTTGGTGTGTCAAACTGAAATGCCTACTTCACAAAGAGTGAAAAGTAGAATGGATTTCAGTGGCCTCTGATGAAGTGGTCTTATTGCTGTTTTTTACAGGAAGTAATTGAATTCTCTGACATCTCCTTGAGTAATGGTAGTTATCGCAGCTGTTGTGTGTGAGATGGCTGCTGTTGTTTTTGTCTGTGCTGTGGGGGAGAGACAGACAGTGTGTGTGTGTGTGTGTGTGTGTGTGTGTGTGTGTGTGTGTGCGTGTTTGGGAGAAACAGAGGGAATCTCTCTGCATGATTAATGTGTCTGTGCTTCTTTGTGGATTTGTCTTCTCTGTGTGTGTTTATGCGTGTGTTTGTATGTGTGTGCGCGTGTGTGTGTGCGCACGTATGCGTGTGTGCATTTCTGTGGGTCTCTAGAGGTCTCAGTTTCCTCCAGTTGCTGCTGTTTCTCCATCTGCCAGACTTGCATCAGTGCTTGAGGAGGATGTCCTGGCTCGGACATGGAGAGGAGGGTGGAGGGGCAGGGCAGGATGACATCACAGCTGAGCAGACAGGCCGGTCTGAGGAACACGTGCCTTCCTCTATGAAAACACGTCCTCGCACGTGAAGTGGCCACAGGCATGACCTGTGTGTCAGGGCTACTTCCACTTGTCTGCCCTTCTGTCTGTCTGAGTGCTTTCAAGCTCTGTATCAAAGTCTGAGTGGTGCGTACACATGGCCAAGCGTCTTCCGTCATTCGTTTGGCTGCCAGCCCCTCTGGAATTCATTCTTTTATATTTATTACACCCAGATGTAGTTTTAGCACCACTTATGTCACACACTGGAATTAGCCCCCCCAAGCTATTTTTCACAGTCAATTTTTTGGGTTTATTCTCATCAATAACGTTATTTACTTGCTTCATTATTTGGAAATTTCATAATATGGCGTATAGTATGTGAACTGGTCAACGGGTTCAGGTTTCAGTCAAAAAATATTTCTTGTGACAACAACCTTTATTGAAAGTTATTTATAGTCATAGTTTATGAGTGGTGGATTGTACTGAGACTAGTCACCCGTATATATATATATATATATATATATATATATATATATATATATATATACACTCACCAAGCACTTAATTAGGTATTTATTATTTTTACTTCTACTGCTGTAGCATATCCACTTAGAGTTATAATGCGTTGTATGTTCAGAGACGCTCTTCTGCATACCAATATGTGGTTATTTGTGTTACTGTCACCTTTCTGTCAGCTTTGACCAGTCTGGCCAGTCTCTCATTAACAAGGCATTGCTGTCTGCAGAACTGCTGCACACTGGATTTTTTGTTTGTTTATTGCACCATTCTTTGCAAACTCTGGAGACTAGCGTGTGTGAAAATCCCAGGAAATCAGCAGTTTCTGAGATACTCAAACCCTGTCTGCCACCAACAATCATTCTATGGTCAATCACTTAGATCAAATATTTTCCCGATTCTGATGGTCAATGTCCTGACCTGTACATGATTGTAGGCATTGCACTGCTGCCACACAATTGGCTGATTAGATAATTGCATGAATAAGTAGGTAATAAAGTAAAAATGTTCGTAATAAAGTTCTCGGTGAGTGCATATACTGTATAATCTATAATATATGGGAGACGGTGTCATTTTTATTATTTATTATAGCATTATTGATGTGATATTTCAGATTTTCGGTAACATAGAATTGGCCCCTTGGGAACACTTGTGAAGCTGACATTTTATTATTTTCCTTCTTGTTCCCAAAGAATTCAGCAACATCATAAAAACTATGGAATGAATATGGTACAGCCTATGCACTATGGTACAGACATCCAAGACAAATACTGTGCACTGAGGCACTGCCTGCCTTCAATGTCTTGGCAGAAAGGGTAGTCTTGAAATGTACACACTCTTAGACAGCTTCACTCTCCTGTACTGAAAAAACCCCATTGATATTTGGCAGAACTCCTCGCTCATTGGCTTATAGGGTTTTTTCCAGAGCTGGTCAATATCTCTATCTCTGTCTACTGTCCACCTTTTGCAAAGATTTTAGTTGAGTGCATCACAACTGTCTCTGACATTAAACAAGTTGGGGTTTGGAGCCTTTCACACATAAATAGTGCTGTATATTCGGTAGGGCCTCCTCCGTTTTAAAAATCGGAGCAGGACTAATTCCCAACTCAAGTAGAAGAGGGGGTCAGACTGGTACCTCTGGGTAGCTCAGCTGCAGGTTCAGTTTGTGGACAGGCTCTGCAGGAGAGAATGCTAATGGTGTTAGCCGTTCCTGCTGTCACACTCTCTGCTTGGTCACAATTCTCAGGCAGACTCATAGGGTGGTAAAGGGTAAAGGTGTTTAAGGGTGAGGGCTCCGTACACATTTGAGGCAGTGTGTGGTGACCTGATTTTTTATATGCATACCTCACTGATGTTTGGGGAGTTGTGCGAGAAGAGGATTTAAGCGGTTAAGTGGTTTTTAAATGGCAGTGATTTGCTCTGTGGTTATGATTAATGCGTGATGGAAAGTAGTACTAGTGCTGTGGGAAAATGGAAGGCCCTTTTCACCTTTTAAATGCTGTCGTTTAAAATGATCACAACCTTAAGCACATAAATTGACTTGACTAAGTAAATGTAATGGCATTGTCTTTGTCTCAGATTTTTTAAGTGAAAAGTTTTTATATTTGTGTTATTTTGTGTTTCTTCTGCAAACAAAATTGTCAATCTATATTTGTTACTTGAGAAGAAATGTCCTTAAAAGTCTCCTGCTCTCTCTTTGTCTCTTTCCCTGTCACTCCACAGATACCCTCCAGTCTGTGGTGTCCTTCTCCAAGAGTCACGTCAGCTCTCTGTTCGACAGCTCCTACCCGGACCTCGCCCCGGACGCTGGCGCCCCCGTCAGCGAGCTCTTTGCCGACCTCTCGCTCTTCATCTGCGGCGGCAACACCACCGTGGAATCGGCCGTCCACCGCTTCTACGACAGCCTCTTCCCCGCCGTCTACAAGCAGCTTCTGAACCCCCGGGCAGCGGGCCTGACCTCGGAGCGGGACGACTGCCTCCGCATGACCCGGCAGGACGTCAACCCATTCGGGCCGCACCCGGGCGAGCTGGCGCAGGAGCTGGCGCGGGCCCTGCAGGCCGGCCGGGCCCTGAGCCGGGCGCTGGCCGCGGGCGAGGAGGTGATGAACGTGGTGGAGCACGGCGCGCTGACGCGGGAGTGCGGCCGGGCCCTGGTGCGCATGCAGTACTGCTCGCACTGCCGCGGCCTCACGCTCATCAAGCCCTGCGTGGGCTACTGCCTCAACGTGATGCGCGGCTGCCTGGCCGGCCTGGCCGAGCTCGACCGGCCCTGGAGGCGCTACTTCGCCGTGCTGCAGGACGTCGGAGACTCCATGGCGGGCGCGCACGACCTGGAGCTGGCCCTGCTGGGGGTGCGCTCCCAGATCGGTGAGGCCCTGGAGTACTCCCTGCTGCACGGGCCCCGCCTCGTCGCCACGGTGAGTGGGGTCACCGCCGCGGACTCCCCTGTCTGGGGCTGGCCTGCATGCCTCGCGTGCCTGACGAGTTGCCCTCACCCGCTCCTGATCCCTATTGACATGGGAGGGATTCCTGGGCAGAGCCTGGAATGAGAGGGATGCTACTAGGGAGTCCTAAGGCCAAGGTCTCTCTCTTTCTCTTTCTTACTCTCTCTTTTGCACACTCTTTTTCCAGGCTCAGCTCTCTTAGTTTTATCTCCAATCTCTTGCTTTCTTCTCTCTTCATCATTTCTCATTCCCTCTATTACCATCGCTGTCTCTCTCTTTCCCCTCTCATTTGTCACCCGTATGGCGTCCGTTGTCTACTGCTTTATCTCCTGTGTCTTGCTGTCTCTCCCTCTTTTGTCTACTTCCTCTCTACCCTTGCCTTCTCCCTCTTTTTCATTCTCCTCTCTCTCTTCTGGCTGCTGACGCCACCTGTGTCCCTCGCTCAAAACCAGACCCATTCAAAAGCCTGTATTGACAACAGCAACATTTCTGTATGCTGCCAAAGCTTGCAAGTTTCAAGCTTGACAAGCAATGCAGCACATCTTTTTCAGAGTCTAAACAAGCAGTTCCACAAAAGGCTAACCATCTGTGAGATTTTACTATCTACTGCCAAGAATTTGAGCTGTTATGAACAACGGAATACTAGGCGCCACAATCGTTAAAACATGTCCTTTCATGTAATTTTCTTTTTTTCTTGTATATAATTTTGATTGATTAGCTTGTAATGGCTGGTCCAAACAGCTGAAGTTCCAGCACTGAAGTTAGAGTAGGTTCTCTTGACATGACAATCACCCCCAAAGATTTCATAATCATAGCCACAGCTAATGCGAAATTATGCTTTTTTGTTTTGTGGAGCCCTTGATAAGATCTCTTGGATTGTTCTCACTGTACACCTTCTAAATAATAAGCCTTACTGCTGTACCATGTGTGTGTATGTCTGTGTGTGTGTGTGTGCGTGCGTGTGTGTGTGTATATATGTCCTGGGATGAATGAGTGTTCTATTCTCAGCTTCCCGTATCATCCCCCATTGATAATCCCATAGGCACAGTCCCCTTCCCTCCCTTCCCCCACCGTTCACCTTCACAGTAACACCCCCCCCCCCCACACACCCTCCCATCATCCCAAAGCTCCCCCCTGCCTGCCCCCCTAGGACACACGTGTGTCTGGAGGTGGGGTAAACGCCATCGCCCAGCCCAGGGGTCCCCGCCCCCTGGGCGTTTGCATGTCGCGGCAGGTCGATTTCTGGTTAATTGGGCCCACTGTGCACCGAAAGTGGGGGGTGGGTGGGTGGGCTTGGGGGTGTGTTGCTGGGTTCGGAGGCCGACCATGGCCAAACATGCAGGTCTTGAGGCTGGGGGCTGGCAGCCTGCTTGGTATTCATTAAGCAGGGCCCTGACAGAGAGGAGAAAGGGACGAATTTGACAAAGAGTTCCAGCCATCCATTCTGACTGGGCCCACTGAGGTGGAAAGGGCCGGAAAATTGTTCCTGGCAAAGGAAGGGACTCCCCTATGGAGCACTGCTGGGGTCTGATCCATGCAGTGGACCCTGGGTGTCCAAAGCTCAGAGCAGCAACTTTAACACTGAGACCCAGTGCTTATGGCCAATGAAGAAAAATGTAAATCTCTAACCGCACGACTATCGTTTCATTTCAGCCATAATGTCTCTGTTTATTTTGGAACAATTTAAAACTGTGTTGTTAAAATTTGTTTTTCGTGCTAGAAGAGGGGAAAATGTTACCGAATGATTAGGTTCATCGTGTTTTTTTCGGACATGCCTGTGGCGTGAATCCATGATTTATTATGTTTCCACGGTTCCCTGCTGTATTTTGCTGCGAGGGTAATCGGCATGTCGGTGCAGTTCTGCATGGGACGTCGCCTCCGGTCCGCAGGGCGCGCAGCGGAGGCAATCTGAGCCTCTGCACCGCTCGGCACTTCCCCACAAACCCCTCTGTTTAACAGCCGTTAAAAGTACAGTTGGCCTGTCGTGTTTCACCCCCCACCCGTCCCCTCGTATCTCCCCCTACTTGGGTTATTAAGAGTTTGGAGTGGGGCTCTGCGGCTCCTGTGACGATCCCGTACAGACACGTTCAAGCCTGATGGGCAGGCGTCGACAGTTGCGTTGAGGGGATTATATTCTAACACATTTCCCTTCTTGTCGAAAGAGCTTGGGTAGGGGGTGAAGGGGCCAGAGTGCGGTACTGGGGGCGGAGGGGAGAAAAGCAGAGTTTTGGGAGTGGAGTGGCCTTCTCCATTCCAGTGGCAGACTGGGTAGATAACAAAACAAAAACCGTTTCTCACACTCACTCTGGACATTATTTTACCCGACTGTGGTGACATTTTCACTTTGGGGTGGGGGTCAGGGGATCCCTGAGGGGAGGGGTGGAGGGTTACATGTTGTGCTTCCATGTTCCATGTTACAGAGAAAAGAGTTGAGCAACAGTCCATTCTTTTGAACCTCGACCTTTTGTCTCCTCTCACTCCCTACTCCCCTCAGAAACAACATTCATTTTCCTTCTTTTCATTCTCTTGTCTCTGATACTCCCTGCTCCCTTGATCCCGGCTCATCCCAGACTAGTGCAGCTTTCACCTTGCGAACTGTTTAATTGATGACCAACGATGTAGAATCGGTTAGGGCCAAAAAGTAAGGAATCACTTGCGATGTGCCCCCACCCTACCACGCCCTCACTGACCGATCAGAGATCAACATTGTCGAGGTGAGAGAAAGAACAAGAAGAAAGACGCATCCCCAGCTCCTGCATTCAGGGGGAACCACAGACAGACTGTTTGCCTGTGATTATTGGTTTCCAGTCCGTGACAGAAAGGGCTGGCAGTCATTCTAAAAAAGTGTGTGTTCAGAGTAGAACACCATTGCAGGGATTGCGGAATTAATGTGTTGTTAGGCACTTTTCTTCTGAGGTTTAAGCAAACATTCTAATTACTCCCTTATTCACAGAAGAAAAAAAAGGTTAATAACAGCTGGTTTAGATAACATAAATTGCACTGGGCTCTATTTCTCGGGGAGGCTAACGGTGGTCGGATGCTGAGAGATTGGGAGGACATTTCTGGCCCAGTCTCCATGCCTGGCCGGACTGCTTCCTCAGCAAGTCCAAGAGTTCATTAGCTGATACAGTCCTCCGCTGCACTGACGCAGCAGAGACCCTGGGACAGGGAAAATCTCCCTCTCCCTCCTTCACTGCCAATTTGTCTCTATCTGCTGAGAATATGCTCCCTGCACCAAAAAGCCATAAACTACCTTTAGGAGGCGGCTGCTGCATTTCTGCTCAGAGGACATTCGGCAAGGTCTGGGCCTTTGAGCCTACAGGCCTTAGATCAAGCTTAGTGGGCTGAGACTAGTTTTTATGAGCTCTCTCTCTCTACTTCAGTTTTCACAGTTCTGCTTTGGCTTTCTCTCTCCTCCGCCCTTCCTTTTCTCCCCTCTCTACCCCCCTTTTCCATGACTAAAATTCAGATATGTTTTATTGCCGTAACAATACATTGTGTCATACTGCAAGTATTTTCTTAAAGTATTTGTCTCTCTCACTTTTATCTCCGTGTCCAGTAACAGAATGCATATCCTTTGAACTCTTCGCATTCTGTGCTGATCGCCTGGCATGATAACGCATCGTATTTCTTTTTTTCGGCTGACCATTTGCTTTGTAGTGTGCTGATCGCATAACCGGTCTGTATATCCAAATACTGGGAAGGTCAAGTAAAAAAGCAAGACTGAGAATTCATAGGAATATTTAGAATATTTATATTTAGAAGTGACAAGCTGCATAGCTCTCTGCTGGTTTGCAGATCTTTAAATCATCTGGATGGCTCACCTCTTTCACCTTGCTTTCTATATTAGCCAATCTGCCTGCTATGAAGTTCGGTGGCCAGCCTGATCCCACTGAGCCCATTTTGTTTATTGAAAGTGATTGGGTGAGGGATTTGTGCAGGGTCATGATAAGAATTATATTCAGACTGAGGTGGTTGAGGCATTATTGCTGCTCAATGTTAATAGCTGTGGGCTAATGGGGTAGCTTGGCTGGTTTGTGATGATGACTCCATTTATAAGCCCTGTGGTTCAAGGACCCAGAGGATTTGATTCAGACCAGACTGCCCCCCTAGGCAAACCCAACCCCTCTCACCCCCGCCCCCCCCCCCCCCCCCCCACCCCTGCCTGTAACGGCTGGGACAGGTCCTGACATGCCCACAGTACATTGGGACAAATATAGCTCCTTTCCCTGCGGTGTCCAATTGGGCTTCACCTCCCGGCTGGATACCAGGTGTGTGACGCTGAAAAGCGCTGGCGTTTTGGAGCGCTGCCTGCTATTGACAGCTGCTCATAGAATCAAGCCCCAAAAGCCTCACCGTCAGCGCTGCATTTACAAGGCGGCGCCTTGACGTCGCAAGGTTTTTTATTTCACAAAAGCTGCGACCGTATCGTCACCGGAGCCATTTGATTGGGTGTGTGTCAGTCACATGTTCGCATGGTCTCCACCCCACGCAGTCCTTTGTGTCATGCTGTCTTGTAGTTCAGAGTTCACCCACTCCTCCATGTTACACTTCCGCCATTTGAGATGCTCCCACGGTTGGGCCTGACCTTTTTATGAATCTGTTTACTACTAGTTTGGAGATGGCATTCGTACTGCGGAATCCCCACCAAAGGTCAGTTATAGAGACATCTTTTTGTACTCTTCTTTGAAGCCATATGCAAATGATCAAAACATATAAACAATGACAGAGGGGAAAAAGGCAAAAGGATATTTTTGTTTGTCAATTTACTCAACCGCTTTTGACTATTTATAGTGAGTTATGTTGGGAGGGGTTTTCCCTGATTGCTGTTCACATCATTTCGAAGAGCGGGGAAGTGGAGTGAGAAGAGCACGGTATTGGACCCGAGTCAGTCAGACAGACATGGAAAGGGAACTGACGGCCACATGTGAGGGAAGATGTGGAGTCGGAGGCTGCCGTAAATCAGCACACCATGACAGAGGGGTTTGGGGAAATTAAAATGGAAAGCAAACGCACAAGGAGCGTCCAAACCGCAGCCTTGGACGAGAAAAGAGCATGCTGCGGGTGTGAAGAACAGAGTAGAGTTAGAGTCATGTAATTACATTGTAAATACTTTTTTATGTGGCATATATGAAGTGCATAAAAATGCATGAAAACACACAAGTGGAAACAGTGCTATATTAAGAATATCAAATCAAAGGAGAGTCCCCCTATCAGTTAAATGAGGCTTAGGTTGTATGTGCTCTGAGGGCATCTGAAATGTTTACTGCGGGCAGTGTCTTATTTCACACTATTTCAACTAAACAGTTTTATTACAAATGGGAATAAAGGCAGAGTAATAAATTGTGGCTCTCTGCTGCAGTATTAAATAATAGTACTAACCACCTTCGTATTCTAAAGCCATTTAAAGGGACAGATAAGTATTGAAAAATACCTTTTTCGGTGGCCCCTTTTAGTCATGTACAAAAATATTGCATACATATGATTTCACAGCATCATTAGAGCCAGACAAGTTCTTGTCTTGACATTTATGTTGTATGATTCATTCAATTTGAGTGTGTAAGTCATGTTACACTAAAATTGTGTGACTCAGCCTTGAGAACACAATTGAAGAATATCTTGGGTTGAAGGCTCTTGCCAACATTGTCACTGAGGTAAACAAAAATGCAGCCAAGTGAAATGTTTCAGACTGCATTCTCATATGCTCACATTCAGCTCTCTCACATGTATACAACAAACTCATAAAACTTATGCACACACACAACATTCTTACACACTTCTCACACACCTGGCACAAACTTTTACAAGGCTCTAAAAGACTGTTTACAAACACTGATATCAGGTGTTATAAGCTTGTCCAGCTCCACACCCAAACAAAAAAATAAAAAACAAAAATAAAAAATAACATCAGTCATAACATGACCCTGTGGCAGGATCATATAGCTGTGCCTTCTCATAGTCCTCATTCCGACCTTTTGCCCCCCTCTCATCACTAAACTCAGGAAACTCTAGTCTGACCAAAATTGCCCACGGAGCTTAACTTTCTCAATCATCAAGCGCATGTAGCATGAAGTGGTTAGCTTGGCAGCGCTTTTGCTTACCCTGGTGACAGTGCTTGGCATGAATCAACAGGACTGTTTGGTCCAAGTCGTTTTTTTCTGCTGTGCTCAGAAACTCAATGGGGCTGGGCATGCATCATTCCTCCGAGCTGTGTCACACTATGTCAGCAGAGCCGCACTGTTTCAGTTCATGTTCAACTCTCTGTTTTACATAAATCTCATTCAGCGCCTTAACTTGCCTCTTCTCAACCTCAGTATAGACTAATAATTGTAGTAATGTGGCAAACGGATATTTTCAGTTGAATAAATCATACAACAAAGATATTAACACAAGAGTTTGGCTTGGCTGACTCCATTGTGGTTGAGAGCTTGCATACTGTATATGGTAGCTTATTTATAATAGTGTGTAAAATCTGTAAACTGTTAGAGCTGTGGATGGCAAGATGATGGATGGGGGGGGGGGGGGGGGGGCGGCTGTGGTGGGGTTGATACTCCCATGCAGAATGCAAATTGAGCAGTTGATAAAGGGTTAGCTCTGGACCAACAATTCCTGTACCCACAATGCACTGGTGTGCACAGTCAAAAGAGCTCTGAGAAAGTTCCTGCACCTCTGAGGCCAATCCTTGGACAAATAAACCTCTCTAATGGACCACCAGTGGTTACTGTAAGGGAATACTCCCCAAGAGGAGACACACTCAAACACCAGCGGGAAGATTCTCCTGCTCTTTGACCCACTCTGACCTTCTCGTTCTCTTTGTCTCTTTCTTTCCCTCTTGCTCTCTCTCGCTCACACATCAGATAAAACTCTCAGGCAAACGCATCTGCACATAAACGCATATGGGGTCTGCCAAGTGCGGACCTATTGAATTGATTTTCAGTGTGTCCACTTGGAGATGGACACGCATAGTACGTGAATGTGCCTCTCCAGATCACATGCTTGCATGCACATGCGTGTATGATCACATGCATATTTTCACACATGTACTTGCAATCAAATGTGGACATATACATTGAGAGAGGCACATACATACACACGTGCACTGATGAGATATGGTTGGACAAACGCATACCATAAATGACAAGAACACACATGCATGCACCGACACCTGTTGAGCGCATGTGGAAATAGGACCACAGCAATTTCCCACTTACATTTAGAAATCCTACACTTATTGGATCCTCTCAGATATGTAATCTCTATATGGGTTATTTTTCAGAGGCATCCAGTTAGCAGTCAATCAGACATGGAATGCCTGCGATGGATCAGAAAGAATAACAATGAACAGGTGGTCTGATAAGTCACACGCATTGCACAGCTGAATGCAACGTAGGTCCTTACCCTCAGGGTTTCAATAATTTGATTATAATTATATGATTGCTGATTCATTGATTAATTGACCTACATTCATGACTTGTGTACTTGATTATTTTTCCATCCCAATCCCATGCTCAATCAATCAGTTACCATTAGGTATTTTGGAGATGTGGTATAAAGTTGGAGGGCATTTATTTCTAATGGGAATAGTGCTGTTGCCAGTGTTGTCTTTTACTGTCATATTATTTGCACAGATATCCAAGTGATTACATTCACACACATGCAGAAGGACAAACAGACACACTTATACATTTGAGTTTGTTTCTTCAGATGTTATGAGGATGAGAATGGCAGAATGAATGTATGTTCAGACAGGGTCCATTTTGCCCGCTCTGCTTGTCACTTCTGTAGACTTTGTCGTCAGGGAAACATCTTTATGATGAGATGAAAAGCACAATTTATTGGGCTATAAATACTTTTAAAGAAGCACTTGCTCTGTTTTATCTTTTTATATCCTTGTCGTTTGCAACACGGCTGCTGTTTCCGAGGCGCACAGGAAGATGAGATATGAAGTTATTTCTAAAATAAGCAAACGGGGAGTTCTGTTACCATGTACACCTAAACTTGTCTCTCTTCTCTCCCCTCTGACTAGACGTAAAGGAAATGTTTACCCAGTGGGAGGAATGAAAGCAAATTAAAATGATTGAATTTTAAAATTGAATAATCTTAAAAAGAAGGATCATAAGAAAGAGGGCTTGTCTCTGGTGATCACTCCATTGGGAGGTCTGGTCAAAGCTCAGGACTGAGATGTTGGGTCATAATTCATGTTTAAGGGGTTTAATTGTTTGTGCCCATCATGTGCGTTTGATCACTGTTTGGGATGGTTGTTTGCGGTCATCATGGGCGTTTGATCACTGTTTTGGATGGTTGTTTGCGGCCATCGTGTGCTTTTGATCACTGTTTGGGATGGTTGTTAGCGGTCATCGTGTGCGTTTAATCGCTGTTTGGGATGGTTGTTTGCGGTCATCGTGTGTGTTTAATCGCTGTTTGGGATGGTTGTTTGCGGTCATCGTGTGTGTTTAATCGCTGTTTGGGATGGTTGTTTGCGGTCATCGTGTGTGTTTGATCACTGTTTGGGATGGTTGTTTACGGTCATCGTGTGCGTTTGATCACTGTTTGGGATGGTTGTTTACGGTCATCGTGTGTGTTTGATCACTGTTTGGGATGGTTGTTAGCGGTCATCGTGTGCGTTTAATCGCTGTTTGGGATGGTTGTTTGCGGTCATTGTGTGCGTTTGATCACTGTTTGGGATGGTTGTTAGCGGTCATCGTGTGTGTTTAATCGCTGTTTGGGATGGTTGTTTGCGGTCATTGTGTGCGTTTGATCACTGTTTGGGATGGTTGTTTACGGTCATCGTGTGCGTTTAATCGCTGTTTGGGATGGTTGTTAGCGGTCATCGTGTGTGTTTGATCACTGTTTGGGATGGTTGTTTACGGTCATCGTGTGTGTTTGATCACTGTTTGGGATGGTTGTTAGCGGTCATCGTGTGTGTTTAATCGCTGTTTGGGATGGTTGTTTGCGGTCATTGTGTGTGTTTGATCACTGTTTGGGATGGTTGTTAGCGGTCATCGTGTGTGTTTAATCGCTGTTTGGGATGGATGTTTGCGGTCATCGTGTGCGTTTGATCACTGTTTGGGATGGTTGTTAGCGGTCATCGTGTGCGTTTAATCGCTGTTTGGGATGGTTGTTTGCGGTCATTGTGTGTGTTTGATCACTGTTTGGGATGGTTGTTTGCGGTCATCGTGTGGGTTTAGTGCGCTCAGTCTCTGTGTGGGACGCGCCCTGTTTGTGTGGTGCAGGTATGGGGCTGGCTCGTGGGCCGTGGCACTGGGCCCAGGGGCTCAGACTCTAACCCACCTCACTCAATGAGTCTGGGTGACTGAGGAATTCCAGGCCTGTAATCGCCCTGTTTATTAATACCAGTGGACCGAGCAGGGCCACCCGGCCGGCCCAAAGCCCTTCCTGCTCCCCCAGGCCAAACCGAGGCAGACCCCACGCCTGTAGACGCATTGGAGGGGCCCTCAGGGGCCCATCTGTCTGAACTGCTTTGGAGGGAAGAACAAAGGCCCCTTAAGGAATATGAAAAAACTTTAGAAATATGTTTATGTGATATATGTAAAAATGAACTTTTTGTGTACGGTTCTATGGCTGGTTCAGATCCTGGAGCATATATTAGTCACCTGGTTTGGAATATTTAGTATTTGAAAGTGAGTTTGGGATAAAGGAAGGGTTCAGTACCGAAAACACCACTACGGCGCCGGTTCCCAACTGAATCATGATGGTTCTGTCTGCAAGCTAGCTAATGTTAAACTCAGTCAAAATGGCAAAAGAGAACTGGTGTAAATTAGAAATATGAAGTATAATTTAAAGAAGGTATCGGTTCAAGCACCAGTACTGTTTTAAAAGCATTATTTTAGAATCGGTAATGGCAAAATCTAAAGGAGTCCCATCCCTAGATGGGGGAGAAGTAGGGAAAACATTACACTACATTTGTTTGCTAGAGAGTTGTCGGAGTGCTAGACTTGAATGAGTCTGTATAGACATATTAGCATGTGAGAGCTGGTTTGGGAGGGAGAAACGTGTGGCACCATTACTTTCTCTATACCCTGAAGGGTCGTCTGACTTGTCTTGCCTTCAGATGCTGTGGCCCTGCCCTCCTCCCATAATTACACCATGCTGCTTACCTCTCTGTAGAAACTTCCAGAAGATATTTCATATGTAGCAAAGCCACCCATTTACAATAAAGCTGAAGTGCTCAGGGGAAGAGAAGAGGCTGTCTTTGTGAGTGGTCTGGTTCTTCTTATTATTTTATTTCAGTTCTAGGAAAAAGCGTAGATAATGCAAAACGAGTGATATTTCAAGCCCAACATTTTTCCTACTGTGAACATGCCCGTCCCAGGAGTATCCTGCCCCCAAGCGCTAATAATAATGCATTAAATTTATATTACATATTTAATTATAATAAAGTACTTTACAGTGATGGAGGGGAACTCACCTTGACCTCCACTGTTGTTTGGCAGCTACCAGGGATACACAGTAGCTATTTTGCATGTGCTAGAATGCTCACCACACAATAGTTGAGGTAGAAGGGGGATAGAAGTAGTAGCAATAATAATTTTTTGGTGAATCCTAAAATGGCTGCCAATATAGGCACACTCCAGGCATCCCAATGCCTGGAGTGTCTCTCTGACGAGTGCTTCTTCTTGAGTGCTAATAAACATCAGCCGGTGTCCTCGTAGCCTACATTGCATCCAGGTTTTACCATATTGTGATTGGCGTGACCTCTTTGAGGAATAGGCTCCCTATTTGCCTGGAATGAACGAGTCTGCGTCTGTTTAGCATATGAGTTTTGACAGCCTGCGGTTCAGTAATTGTTGCAGGTTTTTTTGACTGCTGCGCTTGTTACTCTCCCCACCTCCACTGTTTGCAGATTTTTCTGTCTGTGGTATAGGGCAGAGACATATGTTTATCCTTTCCATTTTTCAAGCACGCACTGCCTCTATAAAGTCCCCTCAGCCCTCTCCCCGCCTTACGAGTGAGATCCAAATTGGCACAGTTAGTATGGTGTTGAAGCCACCACATGTAGCTTTAATGAATTTCAAGCTATTTATAAAGCAGGCCGAGGCATTCTTTAAGTAAACAAGACCAAACTGCGGGGTTCGCTTTCCTGTGGAACGACTTCACTCATCGATACGGTCAGCACAGAAACATGTACAGCCTCTCACCACAGACAGCAGGGTTCGGTGTCAGAGGGCCAGATCTACTAATCAAAAGGGCCCACCTGCTAACCCAAAACCGCCAGCCCATTGCAAAAAGCATTTTATGTTTTGCATTAAGGTAGCTTCTTTCCAGCCCTGGAGTATCTTCAGATTCTTTGCGGTATTAATTATTTTGGAGAACGTCTTTATTGGGGTCCTTAGTGGTATTTCTAAGAGAGGAGTTCATTCTTAAGGGCTTTTGGTTCAGATCACATCCTGACAGTGTAGCTGGTAGCTGCACAGTGAAAGTGCTATAATGTTGCCTATGGAAAGAGGGTTTCAGACAGAATGGTATTCCCCATTATGCTTCTCAATAGCGTCCCCTCTGGTGGGAAACACAACTACAGCCTGCCTGTGCGGGTCCCCCAGTGCATGTCTGTGTGGCTGGCCTCAAAGACGTCAGCATGAATGAACACGGCAGTAGTCTATGGATATGCTGCCTTAAAGGCGGTGCATGTAAGCTTGTGCACATCCCAAACTGGCAGAGGATGTTGCAGTGATGAATTCAGCCTACAATAACCATTCTGTATTCAGAAAATCTGAAATAAATGTTTCAAAGATTTTTTTCCACCCACATTCAGCATACTTGACCACTTCTGCTGTGTTTTTTCTGTTTCCAGCAGCAGTTCGCGACATATTATCCACTAAAAAACCCAACTGCTAACACGAGCACACATTTTTGCAATTTATGAACCATTCACTTTGTATGAAAAATAAATATATTAATTCAAGCAGAGAATGAATGAGGCTATTAGCTGGTTATACAAACATTGTTTCATAGCTAAGGGACCAGTAGCTTCTTATTCTAATTTCCCGGCTGATTCCAGTTCATCTGATTCTACTTTCAGCCTAACAAAACATTCTCCTAATAACTTATTTTCAATCTAAACATGAACAAATTTGTTTTGGAATTGCATAAAAAATTCATAAAAATTGTTTTTGGTGGATTTTGGTTCTGGTTTTGCTTGGATCAGAATTGACAGAATTTTGTTGGTTAGCATCATTTGTTTATTTTAGTGTGAATATGCAAATAGTATACTTTTATATGACAAATTTAAGTATAGCGGAGAATACATTTGACCTGGCACCAACTGACCTGAATCAAAATTCTGGTTTTCAGTAGTAACCCTTCATCAAACATAGTACCCCCCATAGTACATCTCTTCTGTATCTAAATCGCAAGGCTGTACCTGTGACTACCTCAACATTAGTAATCACTAATGTGTTGTGTAGTGCCTCTAGTGGTGAAATACCATTACTGCAGAAACGGGTGAGGCAATCAGTCAGTTTGTCCTGTGCAGGTATACATCTGTAAGGCTCGCTCAAATTTAAGGCTACTTAATAATCCAAAGTGCTTTTTAGCCTATTGGGCAGCATTGATTTTGTAGGCTGTATTGGTAGCCTTTTTCATAAGCTGCCAGGCCTTTAATTAGTGTGGGCTGAGTATGAGTATGGTCGATAGCTCTGTGTATATAGTGATCATCATTAGGGAGGTCTCATTGTGCTCATCTCATTAGAGCGCTTTTATGGCTGCTGTCAGGGGATTCAATTACACCCCTGATACTCCAAAGCCATAATTCTTTCTTTTCCACCTGTCCATCTATTCAAAATTCATTCCTCAACCTCTCTGTCTCTCTTAATCAATTACAATCTCTCAACATCCTCTTCCTCTCTCTCTCTCCCTCTCCCTCTTTTCTTTCTTGCTATTCTTTCATAAGTCACATGCTATTGTTTCAAATATTGAGCAGTGTTGTGCAGATGTACACATATATATGTGTGTGTGTGTAGATAACTAGCTTTTGACAACTGTAGTCTGTGCATGAGTGGTGTATCGGCGTGCGCAAATTGTGTGTGCTTGTGCCTGAGTGTTTGCATTCTTTCCCTTGTGTGTGCGTGTCACCGCAACGACACGATCGCAATAACAGCGTGTAGCTCTTAGTAACTACAGGTCTGTTTGTTATTATTCCCTTATTGAACTTATAAACCATGGAAAACCAAAGTATTCCATTCGGCAAGCCTTCTCCAAACCCACAATCCCCCGCTAGTTCCTGGAAGAGTGCTTTTGTGACTCCTTTTCTTTTTTTTTCTTGGTAATTTGAATAGGGACAGTGAGTGCAGGACTGGCTCCCATTGCTCTCTCAGTGTTCCTGTATTTTAACCCTGTTCTTCTTTCCCTCCCCCATTCTCCTTCTTCACCAGGTGGACAAAGTGTGTGGACAGCCAACGGGAACGGACATGACCGTAAGCCCTACCCCGGAAACAGCTACTTCACCCCCGATCACCGTGGCCTCATCTTTACCGCCGACACAGGCCCAGGTGGGCCAGCTGGCCCACTTAAGGAGGTGAGCACGGGATGATTTGGACCCTCCTCATCCAACCTCCTACACAACATGACTGTTAATCCACAGCTTTCCTGAGTTTGGCTGATGTGAAAATCCAACTGTCTACTGCCTCATTCTGCATCTTGTTATGACTGGCTCGTTTTAGTCATGAACAGGAAAATGAGACATGCGACAGGGATAGGCTTACGGGATAACCAATTTACTTAAAGTAAGTAAGAATGGGGTATGAAAGAGCAGTATGACAGCAGTGTTGCATGTAGTCGGTGTAGCAATGTTGAGGGTGCAACCAAGCACGATGACTGTCCTACGACAGGTGTGATATTTACTGACCCCCAAGCAGCAACACTGGAGCTCCTTTAACCTGGAATTAAACTAGCTCCAGGTGCCGCTTGTGGAGGGACCACGCCCACCAACCATCCTGTTGCAAGGGAGCGTGACAATCTGAACTTAATCTAAACCTAACTTGCGGCTAATGCCCTCTGCCTGCCATCCCGCAGGGACAATAATGTAGGGATAGGTCACTGGTGTCTTTGTTTTTCTCCACACCAAATCATGGACTACATTGGTAAAAACAAACAGAACAAAACCAGAGTACGTTGTTCCCACCAACATATTCCATGATTGGTCGAGCCCTACTCTGGTTCCTCAGCAAAAAGTGGCAACGACAATTTCTCATCCTTTTTTCATTATCCATTAACTGCCACTGCCTGCTACTGCTGACGGGAGCGTGAGGAGAGGGGAGAAAGAAGCGCACCGATCTGTCTGCCAACCCAGCGAGAATCCGCAACTTCCTGTGCACTCTGGCTGTCCCTGCCCTGTGCCAGTCACTGCCCGCTCCCGACCCACCGACTGGCAGAGGGGGCCCAGTGTGCCAGCCCGCCCTGCCACTGCCACTCATGTTGTCTCAGAACAACATCGACTGCCCGTAGTTCTGCCCTGTGTTCGGTCTAGACACAGCTTGTGTGACTGGCAGCTTCTGCGGGGAGATCACAGTGCAGAGTGTGGCAGCAGGAAATGTCCCTGGCTACCCACAGTAGAGCCTTATCAATGGGAACGGGCTGAGTGCTTTTCAAGTCTGGCTTAATTTCGCCGGGTGTATGCCAGGTTTATGTTGAAGGAAAGGCACAATTAATTAGTAGTAATGGTGGCATGGTAATGGCAAAAATAACTTAAATTTATTTAAATTGAATGGAAGAATAACATATTTAAATAGAATGCCAGATGACAAAAGAATGGAGTAAATAAGAATAAACTGTAGTGAAATAGTGAATATTTGGCATCATTACTTGACCTGCTAAAGGTCACCCATGTTAAAATGTATTTATTGAATGGTCCTGCCTTCTGACAACAAATTGGGCAAGACCCAAGTTAAGATTTATTTGTTGTTGGATTTGAGTCATAAAAGCAATTTGCCATCTACCACAAAAGTATTTCTAATATATTTCACTCAGCTTGAGTATTGTACAATAACACAGTGCTGATTGAAATTGCCCTACCTGATTGGTCTATTGACAATTATGTCGGCAGCTGCAGGCTCTGGAATATATTGTAAAATATACTGAAATACATATACTATCTTCTGTATATAATAACATTTAATAATATATAAGAAAAAACACACATTGTTTATTCTTAATAAATAGTAATATATTACACATCTGTGAAATAGATGTATTATTATATTTCCATACAATAGGTCCACATGTTTATAATATATTCTTGTATATTCTATTTCTTATAAGGAGAGAGTGCTGTTGGGCCGATTTAACTTATTGGGGCAGGAAACAGGATGTAATGGTAAATGGTTAGCATTCATATCGCGCCTTTATCCAAAGTGCTGGACAATCAATGCTTCTCATTAACTCATTCATACATGCACTCACACACCAACGGCGACTGGCTGCCATGCAAGGTACCAACCAGCTCGTCAGGAGTTTGGGGTTAGGTGTCTTGCTCAGGGACACTTCGAGACACCCAGGGCGGAATCGAACCGGCAACCCTCCAACTGCCAGACGACTACGCTTACCGCCTGAGCCAATGTCCACCAGTACACTCAGCCATGGTGTTGTCTTTGCATGTGCACGCTGTACCTTTTCCAGGGTTGAAATCTCACCATTTTCTGTTATGTTTGTTTTCTTTGTTGTCCAATGTTTTTATTCTTACCTCTTTCTCCCCCCCCCCCACATCTCATCTGCTTGCAACACCCCTCCCCTCCATGGTGTTGGACTGCTTCTAGCTCCTTACCTCTGAAATCTTCAAAGAAGGATGAACCTGAAGGTCTCAAAAAGATATCTCGGTAAGCATAGGCCCTCTGAATCCCAGAACTTCTCTTCTTCGACCGATGTTATTGTCAGCAGGAAGAGTGTAATGCGTTTGGTGTGTGTTTGGTTGTGTGCATGTCTGTGTGTTCTTTGTTGAGCCTTCATGATTTTTTGTGAAACAGGCAGTCTGCATTACTGCATTAGATTTTAGCTTAATTCATCCTCTGTGACCTCAGATGAACCTGTCCACGGTAATTAACGGGTGGCCCAGCATATGCCTGTTTGAATTCTGATAAGTTATGCCGTAACTTCAAAACATCATAACAGCAAACAGAGCAGCCAGGACCTTGCGATGCCAATTTTCCTCCTGGCAAGCTTTTTAAAAAATTGGTTTCACATTATTCCATTCTTTGGAAATTTATAGTCACTGATTGTGAGGAAATTGTATGCACTTGATCATTTCACAGAGAGGTTTTAATAAATACATTTTTATTGACTACCCTCCATTTTTCCTCTTGTGGTTTTTATTTTAGGTTGCTAGTCACTAATGGCTGTGCTTTTCTGACTACATTTACATTTGATTGTACATTTGATAACATAATTTTTAACATCTGAGGAAAAATACATTAATATATCATCGTTATCATCATCAATACTCACTTTCTGAAAATCAAATGAATCAATGAATTCACTTACATGCACTCTATTATGTGCTACAGAGAGTTAATGCGCTACATGCAGAACTACAAAACCTTCTTCTCCGTCCTGCCTGATGTACTGTGTGAAGGGGAGATGGTGGTGGACGACTTCACCTGCTGGAGTGGCGATGATGTCGTGGAGACATTGAGGTAAGGAGAAGGGGGGCTCCCATGAATGCAGGGTATAAAGTATTTCTCATACAATTTAGGATTTGAACTGTCCAAAGATAAAGCGTGCATTTATCCATTGTGTATACTAATTCTTATGTCCTCTCTGGATCATACAGAGGTTGAGATCCTTCTAGAAGCCAGTATAGTTATCGCTATTTTGATCTAGCAGAGTACTCCACTCTTAAGATTAGCTGCTCTCTCACATTTTTGATTTGCATACTCCCTGATCCCAGTGTCAACTGATCCGTTCTTTATGTGATTCGGAGCAAGGAAGCAGTTAAACTTAATTCAGCACTTTGGATCCCGCAAAAATAACGGAGTTCCTTTTTCTCTCTCTGCATGTGTGGCACTGTCATGAGAAGAATTATCTTCTGTCTGTATGAGTAATTTATCTCACAGAGAACTAAGGGAGGTGGCTGGAAAGTCACAACTGCATATGGCTGGAAGCCTAAGTCAAGCTCTCATGCGCAAAGTAATTTATGAACAGCCATTCAGTTTGGGAGCATCCTTAAGCATATGCTGAATGGCTGCGAGATGCACTTTCACCCGTGCTGTATGTGGCAATTCTGTTCTTTTCCGTGGTGTCCTTTCTCAAATAAGGAACAGTTTGGGGGATGAATTGCCTTAACAGATCGGTAAAAGACATGGCGTCATTTATCTTCAACATAATATTCTCATCTGTGTGGACAATGGTATAAATAATGGCCTTGGGTTTGCATACTGTATGTACTATGTGGTAAAAACAACAGGCAAAATGAATAGACCTTCATTCCTCCTCTTGATATCCATCCCATAAAGTCTTGTCCTGATTTATTGGTTGCACATAGCCTGTGTATCCAGAACCACTCACATCTACGCAAGCTTTTAAGACCCTGTCCTTGGGGCACACTCTGTGTTGATGTTTATTTCTCATTGTGCTCCAGTTTAATCAATTTGGTTTGACCAAGATAATTGAGTGGCTGCCTAAACTTAATTGATTTCTTAATTTGTTTACACAGTACAAATGAAAAGAAGTGAAAGAATCACTTTGAAATGGAGCTTTCTATGTGCAACTGTGTCTCTCAAAGCACCACCTGACAAGAAAATTAATTCTTCGGAAAGGTAATTCCAACAACGGACAGGCTTTAAACAAGTCAAGGTTAAAAATGTGCATCTCGAAAGGGCAGCCCTGATGTGGTGAGTGATCCGTGGCGCTAGGCCTTGAATAAACCTGTCGTCGGACGCGTAGCACTTTTAGTGTCTTCCGCTTCCACAGTTGGCATCCGGAAGCGTGCTAAAAATACGAGCTAATGGCAAGCATGTCTGTGTTAATCCTTCAGACGTGCGGGAGAGTGAGGGGGAGCTCCACGCTCGCCCACTCCTGCTGATACAGACGGCCGGGCCAAATTAGCGTGCTGCTGACATCATCAACGTTTCCTTCGTCATCATTGTCGATGAAGGTCTATTTTAGTTAGGGTTAAGTGATAAAGTTGGAGAGGGGGGAGATGTTAGGTTAAAAGGGATTTCAAGAATAGGTAAGGGGTGGGTTGGGAGGACCATACCAAAAACATTTAGTTGATGAAGGTGAATATTTCTTCTTCTGGCTCTCGGAGTTTGTTATTGACCGGTGGGCCGCCGTCGGCGAGGGAAGGAGAAGAGACCGTGCATTAATCACGGTGGGAAGATGGCGGGAGTGGCTCTTCTAGAAAGAGCAATTTTGGGCCATGGCCGCCATCCTTCATCAGGAACACGTGAGGACAGGGGATTGTAGGGAGTGGTCAGATGAACAAAGCTCAATGTAATGCTCAGTTTGAAAAGATGCATTGTTTCCTCCTGCAGAAGTGAAGCCATGATTGAGAGAGGGACAGACAGAGAGAGACAGAGAGAGAGAGAGAGAGAGAGAGAGAGAGAGAGAGAGAGACTATGTGCTTTTACTCCCTTTGATTTTGTGCCATTCTGAGAGTTGGCCACTCATTGAGCTCAATGGATTTTGGCAGTTGGTCTGTGCCAGGTTTGTGGTTGCATTCAACCCACCAGTAGGAGCAATGTGGTGGCTGTATTTCTGCCAACCCCTTTGGTTCCACTTTTCAGAGGCCTAGTCCATGCCCATATCTATTACACTTTCCTTTCTTTAAGTCTTTCCTTATCCTAACGTGTTATTATGTTATTATTAGTATAGGAACAATTGATTTTCATGTGGATGAACCATCCAGTAAACTTGTCGAGAAGTGTGAGCTAGCATCCCAACTGTCACTCCCCCGGTGGGTGTGGTATTTGTGTTTCTTCCTTTTTATCTCGTGCCGTAAGCCTCCGTGGCCGGAACAGGCTGTTTGGACTGGGCCTGTTCCAGAACCCACATGCTCTGTGGAGAGGGGCTGGGATCTGACAGATTTCCGTGCTTTATCCAGCCCCACCACCCCAGCACCCACATCCCCTAGCACATTAGCACATAATAGCCTGGTATGCCATCATTGTGTGGCCATACTCCACAACCACAGTAATATTTAAATTGTTGTTTGGTTGTTGTTTGGGTATACATACTCCACAACCACAGTGTTCAGCTATTTGTTGTTTGGCTGTTGTTGTTTGGTTGGTGGTATGCATACGTTTTTTGTTATTTGTTAGTGCTTTGTATGGTTATTCTATGGTTGATGGTAGTTGTACTTATTTTCTTGTGTTGCTTGTTTTGTTTTATTATTTTATGTCATGACTATAATAACGGCCATAATAGTGTGAAGGAAGAAAAAAAGAGTTATAATAATGATAAGGAGTCAGAAACAGAAATCATAAAGCAATGTGCAATGTGTACTAGACATAGAAGGGATATAACAGAATTTGGAAAGGAAGTAAATGCAGTGTATTGCTGGAAAATCAGTGTGTTTGTCTGTCTGTCTGTCTGTCCAGTCACCTATTAAAGCAAGCATTATTAATATCATTATTTTATTTATTTTTGAAACCTTTTTTAAACCTATTTAATTCTTAAACCTTTAATTAAATATTCTTTCTTAAATTGTCATTTTATTTGTCTTTTTGTGCCTATATAAAGCACTTTGAATTATCCTTGTATCCTTAATGTGCTATATGAATAAATAAACTGTGACAGACACAGTGATTACACAGGGAATTGTCTTATGAGATTTGCTGTGGCAAATCTCCTTTCCATACCTCTAGTTTGAGGCTTGTCCGTGAGAAGGTTAGGTCAGAACTGGTGTATTGTGGGATACACCCTGCCCTGGATACCCAAAAGCGTGGAGCGAAACAATGGCTCTCCTGTTGGCCCTCCGTGCGAGCAGAAGAGGGTCGCCCCTCCCCACCCAGGCAGGGAATGTGCCCTCAGCCAGCAGGGAACCCTGGGAGTCCTCTCTCCCGCCCGCCCGCCCGCCACGAACACTAACCTCTGAGCATGTGCGCTCACGAAGGCTGCAGTCCCGCCTGAAGACACGTCAGACCACCCTCTCTCATCTCACCCCCGTTTCCCTCCCCAAACCTCCAGATTCCCGCTGCAGTCCCGTAACGTGTTAACAGCGTCCCAGCTAACACAATACGAGAGACATTCTCACAATGTTGCTGCCATGTAGTCGTAACATTGTTGTTGTTGTTGTGACATTGACATAACCCCCCAAGAACATTCAGTGTTAGCTGGGATGTGTACTCTTGATGTTATAGAATTGGCATAACATTCCAGTAACATAGTGCGAACATTCGGTATTAGCTGGGACGTGTGCTCTTTGTTTCTTTGTCAAGAGCCTCTGGTCTTCCACAGTGCTGGTTAGCCCTTGGTTTGTTCAGTGGCCCTGCACTAGGGGCAAGGTAGAGCACATCGCTAATGCTTCTGGTGCTAGCAGACAGGAAGCAGACAGGAGCTTGTTAGAGCATTTCCCACAGGTGAAATGTGTTACCCAGGTGAGTTTTCTGTCTGTTACTCTCTCCCATGCTTCCTCCTATATACCATCCAGGGGGTTGCAGCTGTAGCTGTTGCTTTTTGTGGGTTTAGGCTTGGGAATACTGTGCAGGGTACACGTATTCTGACAAATTCTTTAAAATCTACATTAATACAATTTCATTGAAATTTCATACGAATGTATTACGAAATCATAGAATGGGAGAGAGACAGGGAAGTCAGAGGAAGTGTGTACCTTCTTCAGAACACAGCAGAATATGGTCCAAAGTATCCAACACTTCTTTTTAAAGGCGACATTCAAATGGTTACTGGCACTAGCTACGGGCAGAGCCAGAAGATATTCTTTGTCACTACTGCGTGACCAGTTTGTCAAAACTCAAAATTCACGAGCTGTTGACAAAAAAAAGGTAGAAAATGTCTGCCTTTCTGCCGTGGGATGTAAGTTTGCTGGATGTCAAAAAAGTATAATGTTTTGGGGTTCAGCAGAATTGATTGGGTGTTTGTGTACACTGCATTTCCATTGCAAACAAAAGCCTTTCTCAAGAAGCCAAAGCCAAGAATCCAGAGGTCGTGATAGAGACGGACTGCTTTGGTTAACTGTTATTTGTGTGTGCTGTCAGCAGGACATTCAAATCTCTGTGTCCTGCAAACTCACGGAAGAAACTAACGAAACAAAATGGCCATCGCACGCTTTTCTCATCTGAAGTAGACTGCTTGTCTGTCTGCGTATCATCATCTTAATCACGATCACCTTTAGATCCATCCTGTCTGTTTGTTGAGACCCGTGGATGATATTTCGCATGTGAGTCTGATGAAAAGATAATGGAAATAATCGAGCTGGCTTTCTGCACAGATGGTATCAGACTTGTGCTCTCACGGGTCTTCCTAGGGGCGTGAACTCATAATTCATTTGTTTGTAACAGAAGACAGTAAGAGTCTGTCGGAATGGGTTCCCTCTCTTTATCAGGTTACGGCTATCTATGTGTTTATCATCCTGACATCTGGAATCTATTCTGGCATCTCGGCTTGTGTGTGGGGGGGCGGGGCTTGCAGTGGCTCGATACGACCTTGCTATCCGCTGTGCTTCCCCCGGCTCCCCGATGTTGTCACTGGCTCAGTGATAGTGGAACATTCACCTCTGCTCCTTGCTGAGGCCCAGTGAAGGCACCTTCCCCAGGTACTGACGCGCTCTATTAACAGCTCCACAAGAGCAAGATATACGTACGTGTGTGTGCACGTGTGTGTGCACATGTGCCCCTGTGTGTGTGTGTGTTTGTGCGTGCGCACACGTGTGCGTATGTGTGTGTGCATATGTGTGTATGTATGCCTGCGTGTGAGTACAGATGGAGAGAGTGAGTAAGAATGCGTGTGTGTGTGCGGGTACAGATGGAGAGAGTGACTAAGAAAGGAAATACAAACAAAGAAGGAACATGAGAATATGCTTGGAATAGAGAGACTAAAGAGGAGAGAGGGTGAAAGCGAAAAAGAAATGAGAGAAGAAATGAAAGACTTGTGAAGGTTGTGGTGGATCTCATTGTGTGGCCACCACTTCCACTGCCTGGAGCTGGTTGGAGCCACCTGAGAGAGGAAGGCAGAAAGTGGGCGGAGACATGCCTGGATGCGCGGCCAATAGAGTCAGCAGGACCAGCCTATCGGCACTGCTGGTATACTAATAATAAAACAAATATTCTTCACCAAAGAAAAATAGTATTCTTTGTTTAGTAGGCCACTTCTCTAGGATTTGACAGCTTGAGGTAGTTACTAATGCCTTGCTGAAGATGGGTTGTTGGTAAGCGTATCTTGTCAACTGTTTCAACATCAGGATATGCCTCACAGTCTGGCATCCTGAACATGTTTGAGCCTTGCTTTGACTGCCAGTGCTACAGGCGGGTCTAGGATTGGCCAGGAGTTTTATAGTTTTTATATTCAAATTTTGATTCCCTACTGAGATACCTTCTGGTTACAAGCAAGCTTTTTACCCCCTTCTGTGCTCTACAAGCGGCCCCTCTCTCTTGCTCTTCACACAGGCACTACAGAAGATTGCTGGGTTTGGTGGGATACTCAATCATACACACAATCAGTGTTAAAAGAGTATGTTGTCCTACTCTGGTCCTACTATTAGACTCATACATATGTACTCCGTTTGAGCTGAATTAACACTGAACATTGTACATGTGCACACTGCACATCTTGCCAGCATACTTCAGAATCTTGAGCTCTGAGGTAGTGTGACATTAATAAATGGTTATTAATCAGAAGTTCCATTCCTGGCAGTGAGGTTTGCAGTATTTGCAGTGTCTCCGAATCCAGACAAGCCCTGGTCCAAATTATCGGTAATGGTGACTGCATCGCGCAGTGTGATGTAATGTCGTCAGTGGCACGCCAGTTCTGGCCTTGCATCTAAGTGTCGGGTCCACACCCCGACAGAGGGCTGGTACATAACACTGCGATGAGAGCTCTGTCTGAACTTATTTTGCTTCCCGTAAGTCCTGCTCATTTCCCATCTGGTGCCATCTGGGTGCCACCTTACTATTGGGTTCTGAGAATCCAGGGCTTTGCTGTGTCTGGTGGGTTCCGCTTCTTTGGGGCACTGTAGGTGAGGATAGGCGGGCGGGGTGGCACATTTAGCTTTTTCCAAAATTGCTGCTTTTTGTGAACTTGTGTATTGTGTGAGGGTAACGATTAACAGGGTAGAATGCGAATTTACTTTTTAAATAAATGGTTAATAAATGTTATTTGAGGTACCATCTTCCATGGAACATCACTTATTTCACCTGTCTAGCAGTCTTACAGTATTGAATGCAAATCAGAAAGGCACTGGTTCTCTTTATTTCATCTTCATTTGTATCACAATTATATACAAAGCATAAATCACAGTGTTAAATTCTACACTTTGTCTCTTTGTCTCTGTTGTAACAGTCCTCGGAGATCCAGGAATCAAATAACTGCTTTTTTCAACACATTCACATGTGTGTATGCATACCTGTCTGCATGAGCGGAGATTTATAAATGGAATTTATAAACGTGGAAGTGGCCTGTTAAATTTGCGGAAATACAAAGCACAGAGGCCCCGCACGATGAAGAGTGGCTTTTCTCCGCTTTGCGATGCGGCCAACTGCGGCAGGACACACAGGCGAGCTTTCACACGGCGCTACATCAGAGCCCAAATGTAACGTAACTGCGACATTCCGACAGAAAGAGCGCGAGGGCCGTTCGGGGATTCTGCTCCCGGTCCGTTTGTTCGGAGGGCACCTCACGTGGTTCGGCCGGCCGTGTGAAGCCCTTTGAAGCGCCCTCTTTGAGGCCAGAGTCTCAACACTGCCAGCAAATCAGGGTACAAGTGGCTGACATTTACCCCCTGCCTTTGTTCTCCCCCGCACTGTGGGAGTAGGGTCTGGAACTCGCTTCTGGAGAGAACGCAGAACCGTCTCTTATGTAAGGAAGAGTCTGACTCTGATTAGACTGATATAAAAATGGACATATGAAGCGACGAGAGCAAGGGGAAGAAATATGAGACAAATGAAATGAGAATAAGATGAATGCTGTTCGGAACAAAGGCGCAAATTGTAGGTCGTAACTCTTACGAAAACAACACAGTCGTCATGCCTGGGGACTGCTTGAGTTCCAGGGAAAAGCAGTGAGGTTTTCTAACGGTATGTGAAGGGGCAGTGTCGCCTAAAAGCACTATACTTTTCCCACAGAGTGGTGCTTAGAGCAGCAGTTCAGAGCCCTGATCATGTTTAATTCACAGGGTTTTTCATTTTTAAGTTTTCACCTTTAAATCAGCGACTAGCTTCGACCCTTGAAACCAGGTGAGGAGAGTTAATCATTTAACCAACTGCTTTATGCAATGAATTACTTTCTGAGTAACAACAAATAGCAACCGATTATGTGGCTTTCCTGGACCAGGGTTGAGGACCACTAACTACACCAGAGGGTTGTGAGTTTTAATCTCTGAAGGTTGGGTTTCAGTTGTGTCATGGATGGATGAGCCAGAGAACCGGAGAACTGGATACCAGTGCCATTTGTTGACTTCACTCTTTCATAATTCTTGTTTGGAACCAGTAACATTGGGCAGTGGGCACAGAGCCCAGCCAGTGCCACATTGTCCCTTTTGCCAACATAAATTTTCAGTCACCTTCATCCAGCAAGTTGCAGGATCAAAGCCCAGATAAATCACTGGCTGCATACATCCATTGTGCCTCAGGATTAAACCCCCCAGGGAAGATCTGGCTCTGCCAGCCAGCCGGATAAGTGTAGCAGGTGGGGGCTGGAAGGAGACCCATAGGACCGAGGGAGGGGCTGCCAACAAGCGAGACGTTTTAACGAGAGAAACACGGATCAGTCGCGAGGGAGAGAGAGCTATTTCCCCCCTCCTTTTTATAGGCCAGAGTATAATGGCTGTTTATCAGGGCTTGAGTCGAGGTTGAACTGAGGACTTGAACTGGTCACCGTGGCAATAACCCCACCCCTTGTTGGATAAAAAAAACTAACAACAACAACAAAGATGGACTTTATTCCAGCCTGCACCCCCCCCTCAGAGTCTGAGCAGTGGTTGCCATGGATTTCAGGAGCTCAGCCGTAGATCTTCTAGGGAAAGAGTGGGTCCAGAAAAGCTAAAGGCTGTTGTCATGCAAATACGATTTCATGACACATCTGAAATACACACCCATGCATGCAAACACACACACACACACACACACACACACACACACACTCACATTTACATACAAATTCTCCTCTCTCATACATATTCTTACACCTCAGTCCCTTTTACTCTCTGGTATTAAGGAAGTTGCCTGTCATTCTTGTCTGCCTGACATCTGGGCACAAAGAGAAACCTCTTTAACCTGCAACTGTGTCCTTGGCTGACCTCATCGTGATCAGGAGTCGGGGTCAATCAGGGTGTCATTCTGAAATAGGCTCACTGTCTGGGCCTGGGAAATCCATGAGTGACAGAGGCCAAATGAGCCTTATCTCTACTTTTTCATCAATATGTTTCCCACACAATCCACCCATAACAGAAATAGAGGAATGGTTCAAGTTACAACTAAAATAAGTGTGTTTTCTGCTTTCGCTACAACTATGTTTACTGTAACTGTACAGGGAACACAGAAACAGTATTGAGGCCTATAGTCAGAAAGTGTGAGAGAGACAGTGGGTTGTTGTGCCAAGAAGGGGCAATCTTACTTCTGAATCAAACAGGAGTTCAGTGCCCAAGGATAGCATGCTAATGGCTGCATTGTAGATAAGTCCTGATTCACTTTGGTAAATATAGATTAAAGGTCCAGCTTATACGAGCAGTAGGGGCATTAACCCCAATGCCCAGGCACAATTAATGAAATGGCTGTTCTGAGTTTACCTCAGGCTATACCCTCCCCCCCCCACCACCACCACCAACAGACACAGCTACACAATCCCTCACACTCTCACATTCCCCATCTGTCTTTCCCCCTCAGGTCATCTCTGCAGACGAAACATTAATTCTCAGCCGACCTTCCCGGTTAAATAAAAGGTGAAGTGAGCAGAGTAGATAAAAGAGCAGAGAAGAAAGTATAAAGGGAGATTCAGAGGAAGGAGCACTGAAGGAGCTCTCCTGAGGGGCTGTATCTCTCAGCCACATTCTGCCAGGATGTCACTTGAGACACCGAACGGCCGAAGTCGCGCTTGTAGCTCGGCGTTCAGGATTAAATCGACCTTCAGTCTGGCGCATGCCTCCCCCGACACCACCTGATCGCCCCCCCCCCCCCCCCCCGCCCGCGCCTCCATACTCTAAGTGGGACATCACTCCTGCACATTACGGCTGAGTAGCAGGAATGCTGTCGTGGCAGTTTCGTCTTCCCGGGGATTTCAGCCTGGCACGCATTGCCAGCAGGTGGCCAGGAACTTAAACTGCACGTCCCATTAATTCAGGGGTGCCTGGCCCGGGGGGTGGGGTGGGACTATAACTCTGTGCAGGCCCACACATGCTAACCGAACACCCCACAACTGTGGCCTCTGTCTGGGCCATAGGTGGAGGTGAAGGGGTTGTATCCCGTCAGTCTGGTTGGGGTCTGGTCTCCTGGGTGGGTGCAACCTCTGGAGGAAGGCCTACTTGTGTCATTGCAGAAGGCGGGGGAGGGGGGATGGGGGAGGTCAGGGGTGTGGCTTGATGGGAAACCATAATGCATTTCTGTCTGGAGCCAATTATTGCGTAACTGCCGCAGGGTGGATGGTTGGGAACCATTACAGACCTCAGCCAGGAAGCTTTCATAATTAACATTATGCTTTTATTAATCTAGCCTGGATCATATCTGTAACTATCCCGAGGATCTGATAGATTCTAATGGAATAGATAGAACTGATAGATTCTAACCATCTGCTAAGGCTGAGCAAATAAACTACATAATGGAGAATGGAGTGGATCAGTGAATCATGGTGGTTTTAGTCCTGTGTAGTTCTTCCAGATCACAGGTCTCCAGCCCTTGTCCTGGAGAGCAATGAGGTCTGCTGAATTTCTGAATGAGTAACCAATTTTCACCCATGAAACCATGTGAGTTAGTTGCCTGTGTTTTATTGTGTTTAAACCCCTGTAGCTCTGTAGCTCATAGTGAATGGCAATGGGAGGCACCATGCAAGTCCATGTTGCTATACACCCTGTAAACCATGTTATTTCAGGTAATGCTTTTACTAATTATAATTGGGCTTTGTGCTAATTAGGAGCTCAATAATGGTCTCCCTGCTTACGCTGCCAGCGAATACCATTGAACACAGACTAAAACTAAAACAAATCATAAAATTTCAAGAATAGCTTAAACTGTCTGTTGACAGTAATGCCATTTGTTAAAGACAATGATCATGTTCCAACAAGCAGATATTAAAGTAACATTACAAAGGGCATATTTGTTCTGCAGCTGTGGCCGACGGACACAGCTCCCGTCAAGCTAACCGACAGGGTGTTGTCACGGGAACAAGGCATGATTTTACGGTTCTTCCCGAGCTTCACGGATCAGGGCTCACATTCCTACGCCACCTCAGAGGGACGTTTTTGCGCGCGGCTCTCGAATCAGAGTGGAATTTCGGGAATGTTTTTTCTCTTTTATTTGCCCCTGGCCGGTGGGTTTTTGTTAATGTTTTAATGTCATTTCCTGCCATTACTTTCAATGAAAGACCCCTTTCAGTAGCCTTGGAGAGGTGTTAATTCGACACTCTCCCAAATAGCCTGCAAAAATAACAGAAGCCTGTTCAAACATGGTCATGTGTCAAATCTTAGCATTCGCTAGGTGCAGCGCTGCCGAATTCAGCGACAGATACAGTAAGTGATCTTCAACTCTATCCAGTGTCCACACAGCCTTATCTTACATGTGTTCTGATCAAAGGTACAGTAGGCTTGCTCTGACTACTGAAGAATTAAGGACCATGAGATTGGTTTGACTGAGGTTCAGCTAGGAGAAGGCTCAAGTACTCAAGTCTCTCCTACTCAGGGGTTTGGGGCCCTGCCAAGAGCAGCACTGGGGACACGTTGGGTTTTTGCCTTGTTGTTTCTAGGACGTGGACCTGCCCAGCTCTCCCAGGTGTAACAAATTTACAGACAGGGGTTTATACTCCTGCCACAGGACTGTGCACTGGAATTCACTAAGATGCACAAAGGGAGCCAAGAGCTAATTTTCCTTAAAGCAAAAGGTCGCCCATTTTGGGCCTGGCTTGAAAGGACTGTGATCAGATATTTTTCAAAAGACATTTCTGAGTGGCTTCAGAGTTGAATGGTTTTGAGTTGTAGGATGCTTTATTCTTGTAGCTGTAACACAGGCCTGGATCTAAACACCCTAGGTATATAGTATATTATAATATATACTCAGATGTATTTCTTTATTTGTGACACATACAGTAGCATTGCCATGGGAGAAATAAAGGAAGACTAATCTGCTAAATAGGAGATATAATCTCCTGTGTTTCTCATAACATATCCGAATTAGGACATAATTTATCCCATAATTAAGAGGTTTTGGAGAGTACTGACAGCACTGATCACTGTTTCATTGTTTCCTCTGGAAACAGCTGAAATAATAAAAAGTGACTTTTTTTCTGAATTGGAACATTTGTGTTTTTCATAGGAGATTTAGCCCTCTAAGGAGGCTTTTTTATTTATGTTTTATTCCTTGTTTCTACTAGCATCCATAGTATAAGGCAATACTTTTTTTTATATCGACATAATGTTCTGTTACTGCAAACATGCTTGAAAATGCAAGTTAGTATCTCTGCATTGAATAGCCCCTTTATAATGGCAAATGCTCATGTAGCTATTTGTGGATGTGCAGTTCTGAGTTACAAGCTCTGGTTCATAGGAAATTCAGAATAATTTAGCCTTTGATCTTTTAGAACCTCTCTTTGTCCATGCACCCCATACGGTATCCCCCTCCTTCCCCACTCACTGAACCCATATTAACTTACTGTACTCTGCAACCTGCCTCCCCCTCTTTCTTCTTTTTTTAATCTCCATAATAGATTTTCTCCCTGTGGATCGCCTATGCAGTATAACTAATCATATTAGTGCAAGCAAAGTGATTAGAGCCCACTTGGACAGCTCCTGTTCTCTCCCGACCAGCCTGACCCTATCTTTCCTCACTGTAACCCCTAGGCTCTGCAGTATTTATGTGTGTGTGTGTGTGTGTGTGTGTGTGTGTGTGTGCATATATACGTGTGTGTGTGTGTGTGTGTGTTTCTGTCTCTGTGTGTGTGTGTCGTGTGTGTGTGCGTGTGTGTTTCTGTGTGTGTGTGTGTGTGTTTGTTGTTGTGTGTGTGTGTGTGTTGTGTGTGCATGTTTCTGTGTGTGTGTGTTGTGTGTGTGTTTCTCTGTGTGCGTGTGTGTCCTGTGTGCGTGTGTGTGTGTTCCTGTGTGTGTGTGTTTCTGTGTCTGTGTGTTGTGTGTGCATGTTTATCTGTGTGTGTGCATGTTTCTCTGTGTGTGTTTCTCTGTGTGCGTGTGTGTGTGTGTTTCTGTGTGTGTGTGTGTGTTGTGTGCATGTTTGTCTGTGTGTGTGTGTGTTTCTCTGTATGTGTGGGCATGTAAGAGGCTATTTCCACTCTGAGACTTATGTTCTTACCACCCAGCCAGACCCAGACCTAAACAATCCTGAGCCTTCACAGCATGCGGATGGGAGGACTCCAGGGGCAATCTGTAAAATTTAGTCTCTGAGTTCATCACCACACCCCCACTCCCCCCAACTCCCTCCCCCACATCCCCCAACCAGCCACTGAACTGTTAGCCTCCAACCTCCAACCCCTCAACCTCCAACCCCTGAACTGTTAGCCCCCAACCTCCAACCCCTCAACCTCCAACCCCTGAACTGTTAGCCCCCGACCTCCAGATCCTGAACCTCCAACCCCCAACCTCCAGCCTCTGAACCTCCAACCCCTGAACTGTTAGCCCCCAACCTCCAACCCCTCAACCTCCAACCCCTGAACTGCTAGCCCCCAACCTCCAGCCCCTGAACCTCCAACCCCCAACCTCCAACCTCCAGCCCCTGAACCTCCAACCTCTAACCACCAGGCTTTGAAGAATGTCAAGGCCCTGCAAGTGTCAGGCAGGTTGTTAATGTAGGGAAGCTCCAGTGGCCTTTCTGCGTGATCTCTGGGCACCACGGTCTCACGCATGGCAGTCAACACCGCCACCTTGTGGACGCGTATACTACACACAAGACACACAAATCAGTAGTGCCTGCAGCGTTTTGTATCCTGTTCATTGTTTCATCAGCAGACTATCGATTCAGCTTGTCCTCCCAGAGAGGCCCCAGTGGTGAGACCAATGTGTTCTGTGTTTTTACATATGGCACTCAGGTACACATACTCACTGAGCTACTGAACAACAATCATGACAGCATCGTTAATTATAGCTACAGTATTTTATTTTCCAAACTAAAATGGCTTTAGCAATTAGAAAATTATTATAATTGCCTAATTTGATATAGTTTTATTACTGACCTTTGCCAGTTATTATTGTGATTACTAGAGCACTGTGTTCGCTCAGGCAGGCCACGAGAGTCGAGCCTGGCTCTGGTTGAATCAGGTCGAATCAGATGTCTGCCGATCACGGTCCGTTCAGGGTCTGTTTAAACAGCATTGCCCAACTCATTTGGCTGTTTCCTTCTGCATGCATGCTTACCGCAGACTGCAAGTCTGAAACACCTCCACCATGTGTTTATTATACTGTCTGTTATGAGGGTATAGTAGTGCATTGGATAGTCTGTCTGTGCACTGTGGGTTTGAATCTGACTGGAGCCTTTCTGTCTTTCTGAGTTTGCATGTTCTTTCTATGTCCACGTGAGTTTCCTCCAGGTACTCCAGTTTCCTCCCACAGTCAAAAGACATTCTGTGAACCTTCCCTGTATAATTTAAGGCTAATATTAGTCCTTGTTGCTGCTGGATCTGTTCTGTGTGTACCTCTCTGGGGGGGTTTAATTGCTGCCCTCCCTGCCTTATCCATTAATGCTTGTTCGGATGGCCAGGAGGGCTTCCAGAACTGATCCGTACCGCCAAACACAACTCTATCGGTCCTGACGGAAACATTATTGTAACCACAGAAGGTAAGATTTGCTCCCAAAATAAATGAACGCCCTTGTATTCTGTGTAGGGACAAATGTTATAAAAATAGGACCATCAAACCACCAAGATGTGGTTTTAACATCAGAATGCAAGATTGTATACACAGACAACACCTGAGTCATATTCTCCTATGTGTTCATGGGAGGGGGCAGTTACATGGCTTGGAAAGGATTGCGAATGAAATTAATCTGGCATTGAAACATCCCCCATTCAAAACCCACCAACCAGAGGAGGCCTGCGGTCCGTTCCTCGCTTCCCGTTGGCTCCTGGGCTCAGTAATCACTGTCAGACTCAGGGTTCGAAGCTCACTTAGCTGGACCCCAGGCCCGGCACTTTTTCCACCTCTTTCCGCATAATTTCCTCTTGATCCGATGGAACGTCCTGCAAAATCCTACAGCATTCATGTCCACACGTGTGCCTTCAGGCATTTGCGTGTCATTGTGTGAGTGATCTGTCTGAGGCAACATGTTGCCCTCATTTCTTTTCATTAGACATCGTTTCATGAAGTCACCCCACAGGCCCGCAGTTTTCCCTCAGTGAACTCCACAATATTTGCTGCCTCATCCTCTGAGGGTTTGGCAAAGACGTTGATGAAGTCATACGGAGTTACGCGTCCACAAAGAGCTTCAGCGAGCCCTGTCTTCACATAGGAGCGTGCAGTGACTAAAAACCCATCCCGAAAACACATATTGTGCTGTTTATAAAGTTAATTTCCCTTTCTGACTTAGAATCTCTCTATTGAAGATTCTCTCAGACAAACCTTGATGATCTGGGCTGATCACACATTCATCAAAGAAACTGGCACCAAACTTCTCCCAGTCAAGGCCATTTTAAGGCCATCTGAAAAAGAGCACTGAAGAATGGATAGACGTTTCTCTTCATTAAATACAGCCCTACAAAGGGCTCACTAATGAGCGACACTGCTCCTGGGGGCTGGGGTAGCATTAGCGCACGGTGTCACGCATGGCATGCTAGGCTCCTGTGTCATTAGCACACCTGCTGTCCTACAATTCTTCTCCAGACATTTCCCATAGTTCCTCCTTAGCTTTAGCCTGCAGGTTTCAGCCAGGGGGGTGAGATCATGAAAAATGTTGGCACCTGCGGGAGTATCCACAAAATTATTGTGATGCTTTTGTGTCCATTAAACTGTCGCAAGTGCCAGAGAAAATATGCACAATTCACAAAGCAGCCGGCGTGGGTGGAAAGTGCCTAAAACTACAGTACATTATCAGGTAAATAGTGACACAGTGCGCCATCTGGGTCATGCATATATAACTTGTGCTATCTACATTAGTGGCAGTGCCAAAATGACTCATTTTTATGCAAATGGAGTGCAATTCTATGTTCAATGCACAAAGATGATGCAAATTACCACAAATATGGGTTTTTTCAAGACAACCTGAAACCTGGCGGTAAATTGGCACAGTCTATTTACAAGCCACACAAATCTGTAAACTTGTCAGTGACCATGGCAGCTGTCCTAGTTTCAAGAGGAAAACACGACTAGCAAGAGAGCAGAGCAGAGAGAGAATTGATACTGAACCGAATTGCTTGATGACAAACATGACATTGAGCCTGCCCTCTGTAATTTGAATTCATTTATAATTTATGAAGGCTGTTTTGTAGCATAGAAGCAAATATTTAGACAATTCCAATACCTATGTTACTTTTTAAATGTATTTGAAACAGGCTAATTCTCTGAACTGAGATAGTTCTTAAAATAAATACTAAAGAGGTCATTTTGATGGTCATTCAACTGATCTGTGGCTTACAGTAATAGGTGAATTTTCCCATTTTATCATTCATGGATCATTATTTATGCACCCAATTAAAATGAATCCCTTGTAAAGTCACCTTCAAGTTTCCAATTAATTACTGAACCAGTGTTTGCTGAACTCATAATACATAATACATATCTGGACGATTACTTTATTTGACCACCAGGAGTTAACTTGGCACCAAGACCCATTTTTAAGTGAACAGAATAATTGTGCTCAGACAACTGAGACGAAGAACAGCCTGAAATGTAAATCAGTGCGGCACAGAATAAGAAATGCATAAGAAATGCCTTATGAAGGCTGATCTGCAAATATATTTCACGTCTACAAACGGAACATCGCGATCTCGCTAAAGATTTTACCGTGGTTGCATTGTTCGCTAATTCGGCGCTAATTGTGGCTGTTGTAAAACATACAGTTGGTTCCGAATGCCGCTCAGTAATTTACCTTCTGAGTGCCCCTGTGAGTTCCGGGCTTGATATTCCTGTGAGAACAGGAAAGTATTCATTTAAAATCTTCAGTGCCACATTTTTGATTCTGTATCATAATGTTATGCTCAGGCAGGGTTACCGAGAGTGATGTGAGTAGGACTGTACTATGAACAGTGGCCACTAGAGGGAGCCTGAGACCCAACGTCTTCCAGCTAATGCAGCGTAAGGCCATGTTTTGTGTTTACGGTCAATGTTTTGGTTTGGTTCGCTCAGATTTGAATGAATTGTGCAACCGAACAAAGACACAACTTTAGTTTTAAACTAACTAGTTACAACGTATCATTTAGTGTGGACTTTACAACAGGCTGCTGGTCTGTAAATAATTAAATGCTACATTTATTCAAGTTATCATATTTATTACTAAGCATAACTACATTTGGATGGACGCTCAAACTTTACTTTTCTTGATGTTTTTTCTTGTTGCCTGTTTTTTTCTGTTGATGCTTTCTGTTTTGGTAGCATTGGTAAGTGTTAAGTAAAGGGGGCTGACACTCTAACTAGGGAATAACGAATTTGAGTGTTCACATAAGGGTGGCCTTGTCCATGGAATAATATTTCACTGGAAAGTTGCTGTACTGAGATTTTTTGTGCTTTGTTAGTTTCCATGGAGTCTTAAAATATTGAAATTGACTAACCTTTCTCCAACTGTCAACCTGTGGCAGCAATGGCAGCATGTTTCATTGGCCAGTCTGCTGCCCTGGCAAGTGGTGTTGGAATTATAAAAAAAGCATATTAGGAATTCTATCAAACATGCTATTTGTAGAGGTTTGGCTGGATTGTTTCCCTGAAGGATTCTGGGATGCTGTTCCTGGATTCACTGCAGGGGTTTTGAATGTTCCCAAGCACAAGGCTTGAAGAGTTTGCCGATTCTAAAGAAAGGGTGAAAGTAGTGCGTCTCTTTGGTCTGAATGTGAAATACTCCTTTATCGGCGAAGGGCGGTGTCTGAGGTGAAGGAAGGGGATGGTGTCACGGCATCACTCATCCTTCCATCACCCGGCTGCAGTTCCGCCTCTAGGTACCCGTCCACCCTTTCCTCCAAATTCTCACCATTTTAACTGCACCTGGGAAGAGGGGGGCTCAGCCTCTGTTGCTATAATAAGGTTTTCAATCCGGACTTGCCATTTCCCTTGGCATCTCCTCCGCAATTACCGTGATCGATGAGTCCTGCGCTGACCTCCGGGGGCAGCACTGAGTGCTCTGTGATGCGATGCTCTGAGACTCTGGCCCATTTCAGTAGATTGGATAGGGAAGACTTGTGGAGGTAAGCTTCCATGGGATATTTATGGGCATTTATTCAAACGCCACACACTAGCACAGGTGGAAAAAAACTGGTTGAGAAAGTAAAAGTCCTCCAAACGTGTGCTCCTATCACCTGGATTGGCTAATTAGCAGAGTTATTCAGCCAGGAGGTAGAACTCATTAGTAAATTCAGCTGGCTGGATGGAAGAAACACTTGGCAGGACTTTCTGACCCCTGGACTTTATACCTCTATGCACAAGGGGAACAGGTCGCTTGCCTGCTTGCCACCCTCAACCCATTCCTCTGAAGCAAACATGAGCATGACATCCCAGTTATTGCCAGCCGATGGCAGTGTGGGAGCAGTATTGAGGCAGGTCAGACTTTTCCTCTGCCTTTTCTGAGAGTGAAGTTATGTGGAAGATCAGGGCACTAAGGTCGCACTGCGACCTGACCTGATTGATGACCTTTTGTAATAGACATGTTTTGGTTCAGACGAGACAGTAGTTAAAACAGATAGCGTGGGGGCCTTGAGAGTGGACAACAACAATGTCTGAAAAGACAAGAATGATTAGCAAGGGTTAATAAACGAAGCAGGGCAACTAGCATCTGAACGGGACTGTAACAACAGCATGGTGCTGAAATGAGAGTGAAAAAAGCTATTCTATCTTTACCTCCTCTAACTGTTCCGTCACTTTTACAGGTTACACATACTTTAACAGCAATAAGCAGCTTCATAAAGTGGAAATGGTTGGCATTTATATAGCACCTTTATCCAAAGCACTGTACAATTGATGCTTCTCATTGACCCATTCATACACACACTCACACACCAATGGTGATGGGCTGTTGGTACCAACCAGCTCATCAGGAGCATTTAGGGGCTACGTGTCTTGCTCAGGGACACTTCGACACAGCCCGGGCGGAGGATCGAACCTGCAACCCTGCCAGACGACTGCTCTTACCACCTGAGCCTCTGTCACCCCATAAGACTTTCAATCTGGGATATAACATTTCCTGCCCCCGTCCCCCTTTGCTTTCCCAATTTCTTTGTGTTCTTTTCCCTGAGCCAGTATTGACATTTGAAGTTCAGGGAATACATTGCTTACATGTAGTAAAGACTTCCAGTCACCAATAAACCTCCACGTCTCCCCCCAAAAATCAATGTGCATTCATTCCCTCCGGGAATGCAGCCCTTTTTGAGGAAGACATGTTTTAAATGTTCACTGTAGCACCTGGGCTGTTGAGAACTGTAATAATTTAATGATAATAATTCTCCCTCAGTGAACACGACTAGCCTTTTAAATGGTCCGTAATATGACTGATAAGAGCTATTCAAACAGCATGACCAGAAATAATGTGTGTGTGTGTGTGTGTGTGTGTGTGTGTGTGCGTGTGTGTATGTGAGAGCCTTTGATGCAAGCTTGGAGACACTAACCTTGGCACACATTGATTATGTCATTTAGGAATCCAAACATACTATATGTGCACACCCTCTCTCTCTCTCTCTCTCTCTCTCTCTCTCTATGCTCGGAGACTGAATGTTCTGTTCCACATCGAGGGCCTAAAACTCCTAAAGGATGCTGATACAATCACAGCCCAGACCCCCCCCCCCCCCCCCCATCGTCTTGTTTTTGCCACAGACATGAGAGGAGACAAAAAAACAAACCAAGAAACCGTCCCGTCATTTCCAAATAAGGAAGAAAGTCTGTTTCTGCATCGTTCCGCCGAGCCGCCAGCACAGCGTGTTTGTGCGATCGCTGTGCGGTTCGTGTCCTTGGACAGACCGCTATCTGACGGCGATGGCACGTCCATGCACTTCTCTCACTGGGAGTGAGGCTCCGCTCTCTTCCGCCAGACAGCTGCTGACCACATGGGCTCCAGCAGCACGCTGATCCGTCCCACAATCCTCTGGGATGCGGGCTTGGCCGGGCGCCCCTGCCCACAGGTTGACGCCTGTTCTTCGCCCCTTCTCCTCACGGGGAGTCGCTGGGTCTGTCCAATCCCCCATCCACTCTGCCAGAAATGAATATGATCAGGCTTGGGAGGCTTTAGGACTAATGTGTAAACTCACATCCTGACACAACATGGTAATAATAACAAACACCTCTATTAAAGTACAGTTACAAATCAGCAAGGTACCTCTGCAGGCTACTCAACATTACATGGCTATATCAAAGGTTATGATCCTGTGATGGACTGGTTTTGCTTGCAGTTTATATCCTTATATCTGTTAATTACTCAATGAAATTTTGGTTATAAAGCACATCCATCCATCCATCCATCCATCCATCCATTATCTTAACCTGCTTATCCTGAACAGGGTCACAGGGGGGCTGGAGCCTATCCCAGCATACATTGGGCGAAAGGAAGGAATACACCCTGGACAGGTCGCCAGTCCATCGCAGGGCACACACACCATTCACTCACACACTCATACCCACGGGCAATTTAGACTCTCCAATCAGCCTAACCTGCATGTCTTTGGACTGTGGGAGGAAACCGGAGTACCCGGAGGAAACCCACGCAGACACGGGGAGAACATGCAAACTCCACACAGAGAGGCCCCGGCCGACAGGGATTCGAACCCAGGACCTCCTAGCTGTGAGGCAGCAGTGCTACCCACTGCACCATCCGTGCCGCCCTATTATAAAGCACATTTTACAGATAATTTGTCACAATAGACCTTGCAGAATGTATAGGTCTAAATGCAAGCAAAGCAAGCCAAAGGTGACAGTTGAATGGAAAAATGAATGGAGAAGCTTATCCTCAGGGCTAGCTCAGGATCCCAATTAAATTAAAAGAATGTGCAATCGTGGTCCCTAGTTCTCTTACAAAAGCCTTTCTGTCAAGATAATTTTTGACAAATGCTGTTTCCATGTGTCGGGGCTTCCAGGATAGAATTCACTGACATCAACTGGACTCCTCCTATCTTGCAATTTAGATCTATCTAAAATGGTGTTTAGCTGCAGAATGTGCCAGGCCTGCTATTTGCCAGATTCAATTTGCACATTCTAGTGGTTTGATTTTATTTTTCTCTCTCTTCCCCCTGCAATTACAGCCCACTGCTTACCGCACTGTGCCTTTTCCACCGCCCTCTTGATTTCCATTGTTCTACTGGAGAGATACAGAAGTACAAGAGCATTTGTCTTGCCTCAGATGGACGTAGGCAAGGACTAGCTGTGTAGAAGCTCTCTGTTGAATGTGTGACATATGGGGAAAAATGTGTCTAGAATTTTGTCTGACATTGGTAATTTCACTCCATTTCAATGTTTGGGGCCAGACTTGACATTATGCATCTGTAGAAACAGCACTGGATTCTATACCAAGCGATGGAGTGTATCACAGACTGAAACCCATTGTGACTCATTGTGTACACGTCCAAGGTGTGCATGTGCACTTCTCCTAGCACTGACTGCTACAGGAGACCTAGCACCTAACACCAATTGGAGGAGGACCACATCTCACTGATGACAACCAATAACATGAAGGTGCCTGGAAAATCTGACGAATCGGTGGTAATAGTGCGGTAGCCCAAGAATCCCATCCTAACCCAGAAGGATAAGAACTGCTTATATCATGTTACACACTCCTGGTCAAAGTACACCTCAAATAATACTATCTTGGTTGTGACAACTAGGTTGTACTCTCAATGCACTGTGAGTTGTCTGCTTCAGGAGGCTTGTTTTTTTGGTCCAACTGGAAGACCTCGTTTTAAGGAGTGCCTTGTCAACGAGTACTGTGTGTACTGTGGAACTGCGGGGGAGCGGGGGTTGGAGGAAGGCCTTTAGAGCCATCTCCCCGGGTGCCCGTTTGTTGTGGCTCAGAGCCGGTAGAGAGGCTGGGGTGGGCTCGTTTGGGCCTCCGGGGGCCAGTCAGGGAAACAGCGCACCGTGGCCCTAAAACAGAAGGATATCCACACACCCCAGCCAAGCATTCGGTTTGCATCCGATAAAGGCTCCGGGATCTTTATCATCGGTGTTCTTTAAACGGGATTAAGTCGGAACAGTCTCTGCTGGGCTGCACCCTTCTTATTCTGCAGAATGTAAAAATAAATCGAGCTCCCACCGTCCAAGTGCCTGTCACATCCAGGCAACTTTGTTCTTTGCTGATTAAATGTTTATCTTGGTGGCTTTTCCATATTAATGTGTTTATTTGAGGAAGGCATCCAAACTCTTTATGTGTGTTCTAACCATAAATCCCTGTGAGAAATGCTTGGCCTTTTCAGACGGTGTTGCCATTTTGGCAGTGAGTATTTCGACATGCTCAGATATTGTTTGTAAGTCCGAGTCCAAAATCCACCGTGTGAATTTTTGCTTCATGTTTGTTTTTGTATTTTTTTGAATAGCGGGGCTCTTCATGACACAATACTCCAAACTACATTGCGCTGGTTTAATTGGCTGAGGCGTGAGGTTGAGGCGGATTTTCACGAGTTTAGTTTGCTCGTGGAATGATGTTTCAGAATGTCATAATGCATTTTCATGCATTGTGTCCTGTTGATGAAATACACTGGCAGTGTACACGTACCTGATTCCGTATTAATAACCAGATTCTAAGTCGATTTCTGAATTCTGTCCGTATTCTCTACATTACAGAACTCAAGCTTACTTGCTATATCAAAATGAGAATCTATAACTTAAAATGAATTACCACACTCTAGAGGCTCCGATACTGTACAGTAGATCACAGGCAAGGTAGACGTACTGTATGGGCTCAGTTGATGAAGAGTCTTTGTTTACTACAGAGAAAAAGTTGGAGAAGTGCCGTAACACAGCAGGAAGAGAGGGTCAGTATAATATATTCTGACTCTGCTAGTATAATCCAGTATAGTATATCGTTCTCCCCTGATATCCAACACTATAAACGTTCTAGCCCTGGATGCATAATGGTCAATCTGCCGTCTTTGTAGTGCCAATATTCATGATATAGTGCTGCTAAATTGAATGTTATACATCATTTTAATAGCGTAGTGCCTTCCACCAGCATAAATATTGCAGGTATTGGAAAATTGTAAGCAGTCGAGCATAATAGAAATTTGACTTTTAACATCTCTTTAAGCTTCCTTCGTTCAACGTTTAGATCTTTACAGCGAGTCGTCCAGCGTTTTGCTCATTGGTGCGCGGAGAGGAAAATTGCTGCTAACTTTGAAACAGCAGTGAAGGGCGAAATTACTGAGATTCTGCTTGAATGCTTGCTAAGTTCAGAAATGGACCTGTCATTGCGTAGGTGGGCCTTTGAAGTTTTTACCTGAGTTGCAAATAATTTCAATGTGAGACAAATTACTTTTAGAGACCGTTCCTTGTCCTTCTGAACATGCAAATACAGAAGGCTAGTTCCTTTGGCCAGTAGAGAAGAGTTATTTGTATGTTCTTAATTTCATTTCATATCAAAACAGATAACTGTACAAAGTGAGAAGGCAAAAGGGAGATTGATGAGGAGAAAAGTTAAGAGAAGGTGGGAGAAGAAAGGAGAGAGTGGGAGGTGGGGAGAGAGGAGAGGGCGAGGCTGGTTCTGATCGAGAGTGCTCCATCATGGTGTCTACAGCTCTGTAATTAGCCGGTATCTATCAGTGCAAAATCAATTAAAGAAGTCAACCGCTATGCTCCTGGCTGAACAGGCTGCCATGTTTCCTCACTTCAAATTACAATAATTAGGTAACGGATGCAGTGGTCAAAGTTTTTTGTTTCATTTCCCTAATAACACTCCTCCCCCCGCTTACCAAATATGCAGTCAGTGTTTGGATTTGCAGTCAAAGCACGCTCAGTCATTTCACAGCACGCAGACTATCCGCCTTTTTAATTAATCATTTCTGTCAGTAAAATGGGCAGTCTGAAAGCTATTGATCTTGTCTCTTGAGGAGACAGTCTTCCCACTTCAGCCAGGTGCTTAATTTGCTGTTGAAAAGAGAGCAGTCCTACAACAGACACAATCACATTACCGACACAATGGCTTTGAGTTTAAGTAATGTTTTACCATCTCCTGGGAACAGCTGAAGAGATATTTTATACCTCAATTCCCAACTGCTGGGAAAGGAAACAAATAAGGCCAATCTAGAAGCAGCATGTTCTCAGGGTCGCCAGTATTCACTAACAAACTGCAGCTCTCCAAAAAACAGCAGCATAGGCAGACTTACTGAGAACTGATGGGGCATTGGTAAGAACGTGGATTCTTAATGTGTTACCTATGAATGCTCCTTCCAAATTCTTCTTTGAGCTGGGGAAGAATGAAGTGGTCATAACAATGAATGGATGGATTTTGGACCATAGATATGAAGTTCTTATACTTATTAGTTTTATTTTAGGCTTCCTAACCTCTCCAGCGAATGTCTTTTTTGCTCTGTACTGCCTTTTTTTCTTCTCTTTTTATGGTGCAAATAAATACATAATATAAAATTACAGTGGTTGGGTTCTCTATATTTAGCACCAAACTCTAGTATTCAGCTGGAAGTAGAGTTTAATTTCCTGCCCTGACACAACATCCACAAAGGTCAGATCGTTCACTGTTTACATTTGTCTCTCTCGAACTTTGGGTTGACCGGCCTTGTCAGATCTCGGACTTGCCTCATTTCTTCTCCTCGTGATTATGTTATCCATTGTGCTTTCCTCCCCTGGAACATGCTCAATAATTCATGCATCTCAGACCGTCAAACACAGCATCACACAGGATGATTTGTCAGCTTGTTATGTTAGCATTAGCGTGTTTTGACCAGGTTAAGCTCCTCACTGCATCCTCGTATGCTACATGTGGGGCAGGCTCTGGGATAACATGCTCATTTTATACATGGTTTGTGTTTGTGGAGCTCACTTTTCTTTTTTTGTGTATGAACATTTCTCACTGTACACCCGCCTTGGTGTCTTCTCACAAGGTCCCAGTTTTTCAGATTTAGTCGTTTTACTTGGTCTGCACACACCAACAGCTCTGTCACACATTTAAGTCTTTCCCTCTGAAGAACATTTCTCCCCGGGGCGTTATCATGAATTCTGCATCTATCTCGAGTGATGGATCCTCATGTTCCACCCGGTTTGCGGCTGTCTCAAATAGCGATCAAAACAGTCTTGCTCTTTCTAATCACGTGCGGGAAATGCTTAGCTTTCGAGTATAGAGCTTCAGCACAAACTACTCAAATATTCAAAGTCAGGGTTTCCTCATATCGTTAAAGGAATAGAAAACATACGTTGTGTCTCTCCATTACATGCAGGAAGAATTAAGTCTCTGTTTCGCCGTCTCCTTCTGCTTCACCGCTCATGAGTGCGTGAAATCTTTCATATTGTCGACCAAATTCACTGACAGTTGCATTCCAGGCAAGATTTTGTTTATTCATTTTTCACTTTTCTTGCCTTGTTTGACTCTTCTTCTCTTGCATTTTGAACAGGACTGTTCTCTCTGGCTAAGTTTTCTGCAAGGCTAGCAAGGGTAACCGCACCAACTTCATTCTTTTAGCTCATGGAACTTTTTGGTAGCCCGTTCTGACATCATAATATGTTTTTATCTTATTAAAGCATTGAATACAGCATCATCAGGTCTTCAGTTTCTTTACTGTAGAACCCTCTACACATAATTACAGCAATCAAAAGCTTCCTAAACTCCTAGCTTCTATTCTGTAATAATATGTAACATCTCACCAAGGCTCTTGGTATTGACGAGCTTCCTGCGGTGTTTGGTGGGGTCTTTTACACAGTTCTTTGTCGGCAAAGGCTTTGAAAAAATGGCCACAGCATAAAAAAGGATTGTGTTGCAGTACAGAAAAGGGCCAGAAGGATGTTTTGAGTGTATTCCAACCTGACGGCGCCATTATACTGCAGAGCCAGGTTGTGACCAACAGACAGAAAAGCAATGCCGTCAAACCCTTCTCGCTTTTATGTATGTACTGCCTGTACTTCATCAAATTTCAGAAATATTAAAAATGCAGAAAGCAACATAGGTCATTACATACAATTTGTCATAATATCCAGGGTACTAATATAATGTAAAAGGAAAGATAAAACTGGAGGCCAAAATGTCATGTATTAATTGAATACATTTCCAGAACAGACCATGGTTTGGGCTTATTCATCATTAAGCTTTGCAGTCACTGCAGTCATTGAGAGCTCTGCTGTCGGTGGAAATAACTAGGGGGTGGAATTTGCATCATCTGGCATGGCACCTGTTGGTAGGTTCTGTGAAATGTTGAAATTTATGTAATTGGTGCCAAATCAAACAAGGATAAAGGAAGGAAAATACTGTGTAACTGTACATAGATCAACTGTCTTAACCAATGGCTCTCTCATCCTCTCTCTCTTTGTCTCTCCTTCTCTCTCAGTTATTCCACCCGTGTGGTTGACATTGGTCTGCAGGCCCAGAGACATAATCCAGAGGTCAAAGTGCGGAGTCCTGATGCCTCGCTGACAGAAGTGAAGGAGATGCTGGAGCGCTTCAACCAGGTAAACGTGCGCCTGGAGCCAACACCCAACCTCGTACACACACACACACACACGCGCGCGCACGCACATACACAACGCTCTCATCACATGTGTGTGTTTGGTAAAGCAACAATACTAGATTGTATGTGGTATAGCAACAATATTAGATCTTAGATTTCTTACCTACCCAAAAAATACATAAGAAGCAATGGGACGGGGAGAAGGCAGAAAACATGGTGACACTTGGTGAAACTTGGTGACACTGTTGGTGTGATGAAACCATTTTCTCAATTTGCTCAATCTCTGCATTCCTCAGTTGGTGTACATGTAGTACATGTTGTATATCTGCCAGAAATGTTGTAAATCTTTTTTAAGGGAAGCATTTCTTCTTGCCTTGTGCAGACAGTGGCTGGGCTGTTGGCTGTGTGCAGGCTGGGTGATGGGGGTCATGCAGGCCCAGACAGGGCTGTAAATCTGTATGAAAGTGTGTGTGTGTGTGCGTGTGTTTGTGTGTGTGGGTGTATGACTATGTGTCTTAGTGTATGTGAGTGTGTGTCTATGTGTATGTGTGTGTGTGCGCGTGTGTGCGTGTATGTGTTTGTATGTGTGCGTCTGTTTATGTATGTGTGTGTTTGCGTTTGTGTGGGTGTGTCTGTGTATGTGTGTGTGTTTATATGTGCGTGTGTGTATGTATGTGTATGTGTGTATGTATGTGGGATATGGGGTTATATATCGTCTTCATGCCCCAGGAGGGTGACTCAGCAGCTGGAACGAAGCGCTTGGTCACACGCTCCTCGTGAGAGACAGAGGACCCATGAAATGGGAGGTTGGGGGTGAGGGTCACGACAAGAATGCTGCAGCCCCTTCCACGAGCCGCGCCGACACAAACAACGCGTCCCCACACAGAACAAAGTGCCACTGCATTCCGCCGTTCCGGCCTCGCGTTCAGCGACGAGCACTCGTAAAGCGTGCTTCTTTCTCGCTCTTTCTTCTTATTTTCTCTTTGTGGAAAGTGAAGAGCAGACAGTTGGTTCTGCTCAAAATGGAGGGCTGTCTCGATGCCGGTTTATTTGAGAACTAGGACTGGTGCGCTGTCAGGGCCCGGCTCTCCCTGCTGGGACTCGTGGCTCTATTAGCTGGGTCAGTGCTGTGAGACAGCTGGGGGAGGCCGTAATAACCACAGAGGGCCCTCCCTGGAGGGTTCTGCATGCCTCCTGCCATGGTCACTCTTCCCACTGGACCAGATAAAATACAATGTCTGGGAAAAGAGAAAGAATGAAACTCCAACCACCCCCTACATTCCCTTTCTAGGTCACTACGAGAAGTAGTTCTCAGATAAGAAAGGAAATAGATGTAAAAAGAATTAAGTTCTCAGAAGGAAATAAACGTACACCTGTGGTGTGGTTTTATTTTTATCACCTGCTTAACTTTTTTGTCATTTCTCATGCCAGTGGAGATATTTTTTTAGGCTGGTGGATCTGAGCCATACCGGCCTGCTTTTCTTTGCAGTGATAAGGATCGGTGTACGTAAATAAGACACTTCCTTGCACAGTTTTAAGGAAGTGTTCCCAAGCTCACTATTCACAGAGATGTGTCAAAGACCAATAGGATACAGCCACAGGTCATGATTGGGTTGCCAAGAAAATGGAGACAACACAAGCTACTTTAAAACGATTGTGTATCTCGGAACATTTTGTCATGCAAATGCGATTAAATCTGAATAGGCCCCCAGATAAACAGCCACTTCCAAGACGCCCTGGGGACCCATTCTGGAGATAAACAGGGACAGATTAAGGTTCCTTGCAGGCTCATTTTAGCTGCAGTGTGTGTTGGCTGCATCTCTCTCTCCCTCACAGACAGACATACCCTCTCTCTCTCTCGCTTTCTGGCACACGCACACACTCTCTCGATTTCTGTTTCAATTCAGTAATGCTTTATTGGCATGGAATGGGTCACCAGGATATGACACTGAATATCTCTATTGTTAATGGCTGTGTGACAACATGCACCTGTTGCTATACGGTGTTATATAAAAATAAAGAATCGTGAATTGATGACTGTGTACTGTCCCACAATTTGGCCCCGGCAGTTAACAGCGAAACATGACATAAACCTCTCTCTTTCTCCCACCCCTTCCTCCCATTCTCTCTCTCTTCTTCTGCTCTGAGTTCCACTTCTGTAAGTGTCAGATCGGCACCTTCTTTTCGGAGTGATGCCTCCCGCTACTTTATTTGCGTGGAGTTCACGATGATGAAGGGTGTGTTGTCATGGAAATGTAGGCCAGTGCTGCAGTCTTGTTGACATTTGTGCGAGGCCTCTCCGTTTTACCATCAGGTGTTAAAGTATTTAGCGGAGCCCCCACATCTCATTCCTGAGAGCTTTTGTGCTCATCGAAGATAAGGGGGAGGTGGCAAGTCGACTGCAGTTTCAAACAGTTTAGTTTGTCTGCTGCAGACTCAAGAAGCACACCCACACACACACACGGAGGGAAATGCTATAACTGTAAAAAATGCAAGCATGCATAGGCAATTACTGTATAATCGAGCTAGCCATACTGTGAGAGTTGTGTGGTGATTAGAGATGAAAGTATTTGAGCTGTGAAGTTGCACTCCAAGCGAAACCTGTGGACTTCCAATGGTAATTTTCACGTAATTTTGTTCAGTGCAAGGACACTGAATTCTCACTCGATATTTAAACTTTCGGCAAATTTGTATTCAGCTCCGCAACACTGGAATATGACTTTAGACATTTTCAGACGTACACAAGATTTTAGGATTCATTATATTGAAGCATTTTATATTGAATCTTTAGGCAACAAAAATCAAAGTGATTTTTCCACTGGTCTGGGAACAGTGCTCCTTGTTATAATGGGAGTTACAGAGCTGTATGTAAAGAACGCTCAATGATTTAATATGCAATGGTGGTTAACGTATGACTCTCTGTGGAGTAGTTCCGCCTCAACCTCCTCCAGCATGTCATAAAGGCATCGAACGTGAATTGTAAATATTTAAAAAGCGGAATCTTGATTGCAGGCCATCCCCACAGCTGCTTTTGGGTGGAGATGCAAAGCCTGTCTGTTGTTTAGAGACCTATTTTTATTGGTCCATTAAAACCTTTTCTTTTTTTTTTTAAACCACAGTTTTTCTGCTTTCCATCAAACGAGACGGTAGGTTCTAGAATTGCACCAGATAGAGCGTGGAAGCTTTATGTGATATGAGTGCATTAAGCCCAGGGAAACAGACTGGAAAAGCAGGTGAATGATGAGGATGGCTACTTGCTTCTTGCAGAGAGTTCTAAATACTGAATTTCTCGGTGTCCGGTTATTTAGGGATAGCTTCATTTTCAAAGGTCAGTTTCATTGAGTAACGTTGATTTAGGTTTGATTTCCTGAAGAATGCATAGCCCAGGGTGTAATGTCATTTAAATTTCCTTTGTCCCAAGGAAGCAGACACATTTCCGTCGCAATAGCTACCCCCAAATTATGTTTTATCTGCAGGCGTGGAGCAGGGCTTGGGGGTCTGTCTGAATGGATGTGCATGACTCTGGCTCAGAACGAGTAAAGTGCAAAGAGCAGCAACAGTGAAAAAGATGTTTGTGATAAAATGCCAAATTTAACAGTCTTTTAATGGTTTATCAGCAGGCTTAGAAAGCACATTAGTATAAGTGTAACTCACAGCTTTGGTGTAGTTAGCACCATGATGAGAATGTCATTTAGCTGGGTGTTAAGACTGATTTATACTTCTGCGTTGAATCTACGCAGAGGCTATGGCATAGCCTGATGCGCACCAGAAATGTAATTACGCGTCATAGCCTCTGTGTAGCCTACGGCGTAGGGAACGCGGCTACATGTAGGCTACGCCATAGCCTCTGCGTAGATTTGACATAGAAGTATAAATCAGGCTTTACAGTACATCAACAGTGCTGAAGGTGTGTTCTCTCTGAAATGTAGGTACGCTGAGCTGGGACTAGCTAATGGCTAATGGCTTACCCCCTCAAAGAGAGACAGTGACAGTCTGCTAGAGGTACATATATACAGTATATAATGGTATTATAGCAGGGAAGGACCTCCCCACCAGTGTCACAATGAGAGGAGCAGGAATCATTTCTGCAGTGACTGGTGAAAGCAGCCTTAAACAGCAGTGTAAAATTGGCATTATGGTAATCGCCATCAACGACAGATACCAAATAAGATCCGAAATGCACAATAATAATATTTTGATGTGCTGCTGAGACACAATTTTGATCTGTCAGTGGAACCTTTTAGTACGGAATCAGAGAGGACCTATATTCACTCTGACACAAAATGATGCTACAGATAACCAGTATCCATTCCCAGAGTTGTCTGAACCTATCTGCAATAATATGTTTTCAGCGTCTTCTTTGGGAGGCGAAATGGGAATGTTTTAGCCAGGGACACTGCACTGTGTGTTCTTTGTTCATGTAAGCCTTAAGCTGACGGTGGCCTGGCCTTGTAGAAGTTTGACGTGCCGCATGTTCACACCCATACGCCTACGATACACACCCCGACACGCTCAGACGCAAACGGAGAGGAATGCTTTGGGCTTGTCAACAACCCCACCGGTCAGTATTTAATCACGTGTACCACTGTGGGATACGTCTGAATGAGATATGCTATTCGGGGAGTCTCGGGGCCGAGACAGCGCATTTTTTCCTGGTGTTTAAAACTCCCCTGGTAACTTCCTGAGAATTATGAAGAAGAAAAAATTAATCCAAGAAGCCAAACAAGAAATGTAATTACGATCGGAGTGACCGGCCTCCCCGCCTCCCCGATGCGAACAGATGCGATTCTCGTCCGCGAAGGACACCGTGACTGCAAATCCGTTACTTTTGACTGGCTCCGTTCTGGATATTTCTGATATGTGTGAAGAAAATGACGTTTCCCTGTCAACAGGTCCACTGGGACAGAGGGCTTTGAGGTCAATGGAGTGGCAAGGGTAGTTTGCTGCTGTAAAACCCAGCTATGGCAGATTGATCAGCTTGAGAATCTGGTCAAGCTGGTCATAAACTGGTCTAGCTGGGTATGAGCTGGTCAACCTGCATGGCCAAACTGGTCATGAAGCTAGTGTAGCTGGGTGTGAGCTGGTCAACCAGCTAGTACTGGTAGCTTCTCTGGTGTTTCAAAGCATAGCCTGAGCTGGCCAAACCATGTCAAGCTGGGAGCTGGTCTGAGCTGCTCAACCAGCTAAACCATGACGAACTGGGTGCTGGCCTAAACTGGTCAAGTTCAACATAGCTTGAGCTGGTCAAACCATGTCAAGCTGGGAGCTGGTCTGAACCGGTCAACCAGCTAAACCATGTCGAACTAGGAGCTGACCTAAACTGGTCAAGTAGCTACCAGCTGTTTCAAAACCTAGCTTGAGCTATGACACTAAAAGCGAGTTTGCATTCTCAATCGTTCCTACGTCATTGCCTTACACCGGCCATCCCGCACAGTCCAGCGTGTGGAGGAGCTCATGGTAGCCGCTCGTTTGAGACAGACCTGGAAAGGGCCTTTGAGACCCAGAGCATTCCTGCTGCTCGCCTGCTCCTCTCCTGGCCCTGGAGTCACAGAACCATCATGGATCACGGCGGGACCGATGTAATGGCACAGGCAGGGAGCGAGAACGAGATACGCTCAGCGAGGAACCACAGATGCATGCTGTTGTAATAAAAAGTAATCACTTATGGTTGTCTTTATGTGCGATTTGGCTTGTGGCTGCACGCTGTTGCGTTCCTGTTCCCAGAAGCGAAGAGGCGGCGGGCTCTTTTTGTACCGAGTTTTAAGCAGAATCGTGTTTCAGCGAGGGACTCCCAAAGTGCTGCTACTTGCCAGTCATGTACCCCCCCCCCCCCTTTTTTTCATATACAGCAAGAATGTGTTTGGGACCCCAGCTCGAAGCTAATCAGGCCCCCTCTGTGTTACTGCAGCCCCAAACTCATCCCTACGGGGGCCCAGACAGAAGTTAAGCAGGGATGGTGTCTCCTGGCAACGCGGATTTGCATTGAATAGGATCTACACGACAAGAGAAGAAAAATTAATCTGTTGCATACCAGCGTCGCAGGAAGCTACTCTGTGGCACACTTGATTGAGAATGACGAAAAGGGGTATCGTCTCCGGGAATCGGCATTACAATACAAAATTAATGAAAATAAATGCATTATCTGACTGTGGATATGCAAGCTATTGCTCTGTTAAGATTCTTGCCTTTGTCTCTTGGACTAGCACAGCTGCTGTCTGTGTGAGTGTGTTTGCACGCGTGTGTGTGTGAGTAAGAGAGATACAGTGTGAGTGTGTATATGTGTGTACGTGCACATGTGTGCATGCGTTCGTGCGTGTGTGAGAGTAAGAGAGATAGAGTGTGAGGGTGTATATGTGTGTACGTGCGCGCATGTTTGTGTGTGTGTGTGCATGTGTGTGTAAGAGAGATACAGTGTGAGGGTGTATATGTGTGTACGTGCACGTGTGTGCATGCGTTCGTGCGTGTGAGAGTAACAGAGATAGAGTGATAGAGGGTGAGGGTGTGTGTGGGGATGAGGTGATGAGCACTCTCTGTGGCTGCAGTGAACTACTGCCAGCGAACAGGATGAGCGAGTTAATTGGCTTTCTGAGGGAAACGGTCACACGCACCGCCGTACTGAGCCGACAGCGCCTCGGAAACACGGGGGCTGGCAGGGGGGAGAAAGCAGACGAAGATTTATCTGGTCTCACACCCTTGCGCAGTACCCATAATGCACCTCCACTTTCCTAAAGAGCACAATAAACCTTCTGTGCCTTTATGAGCTGCTTTTCTCTGGACAGACTGATAGGGCGTATGAGATTTCACCATGGATTGGGAAGGGCCAGTCGAACTGTGCAATGGTTCAGCCTCCCACCCGTGAATAAGCATCTTGGCCAGAAGGATAACTGTGCCCTCAGCCTCTAGAGAATGTCACTAGATTACACAACTGCCTCACTGCAATTAACAATTTAGTCATTTGGCAGACACTTTCATCCAAGGCAATTTACAAAAGAGCATTTCACATGGTGAGCAAATATACAAAAAAAGTTACTGTCATAGTAGTTCCCATGCCAAGGTGCATATCTGAAGACCTACCAGATGAAGAGAGAAAACAGTAAATTTTTTATAAAATGGAAACATCAAGGTTTAATCTGAAAGGGCACATTTTTATGTTCGAATGTGCTCGGTTGTGCTCCTGGAGCAAAGAAAAGTGTGAATCCTGGAGCAAAAGGTACGATTCTAACGCTTCAACAGTATCTCAAATCCATATGATAAAAAAAAGAAACACCTAGCACCATCCTCTGGCCTAGTGTGTACACACATTTACCTTCGCCTCACAGAATACAAGAATATTGGTTTCACATAACAATGTTTAACATGCACTTTGCAGAATAAGAAAGACACCGCCAGTCCTGGAGGCCTGCAGTGCAGCAAGATTTAAAAGCTCTTTTTAAATCACATTCACTTACAGGACTTTGGAGAGAAGCTAAATTGCTTGAATTAAGACAATGTTTTACACCATTGCCTGTTAGTAATTAAGGCTCGGAGATACTGTGGCCCTCCAGGGCTAAGGCTAAGTGGCCCTGCAGGATGGCTGTTGCATAGCAAAGACCACAGACGCGGAGGTCTCATCTGAGATGCTGGTGATTTAAACATGAAATCGCAAAGTCGCTCACCCCTTCAGGAAGTTCATGGGGGGGGGGGGGGGGGGGGGGCGATGCGGTGGGTTTGAGGGTGTCAATCATGCTTTACCTTGCTTTATCGTGCGGCTCCCTCTGTGTGGAGGAGCGTCGGGCTCTGTTATCTCCCATACAGGGTCAGCCATAGTGGAGAGCGAGAGACCCTGGAAGATTTTCAGCACCTGTAGTTTGAGGAAGCAAACTAATCAGGATACGGTGTGGATCCTTGGTCTTAGCTCAGCAGGGCTCCAAAGTCCTGTGAGAGAGAGAGAGAGAGAGAGAGAGAGAGAGAGAGAGAGTGTGTGTGTGTGTGTGTGTGTGAGAGAGAGAGAGGGGGCAAAGAGAGACATATGGAGAGAGCAAGAGAGAGAAAGTAAGATACTGACTGAAAGTAGTCAGATTTCATCTTTGATCTCTTAGGTCTACTGCAGATAGCATGGTGGTGAACTGGAAGCAGCTGGTTGGACTTCAGGGTGGGGGAGCCTCTTTGTATGGTCAGTCAGTGACCCACCCCCACCTCCCGTATTGGCAACCTCGCCACATTGTCCATTCCACTCTCCCCCAAATCCATGTCAGGGTGCCTGATTCTGCACTTTATATCTGGATGGCCATCCATTTTTATGGTATCTGTTTGCATTATGGATCTGGACTCATGACCAGGACAGATGCCCGGACAGAGCACTACATCGTAGCCTTCATGAAGGCCTAATAAGTGGAAATTCTGTAAAAATTCTCTGTTATTTTAGTCTCTCTGGATAAAGGTCAAGCAACCGGATAATAAAAATGATATACAGCACAGCTGGCCTCATTCCTTAGTTGTATTTGCATTGTATGCACTGTAGAGGTGATCAACAGCTTGGCAGGCTGGACAGTAGAGACAGTAAACTACCCCCTTGTTCTGGCAGAGAGAATATAGATATAAGATAACTAGATTGGACATACTCTTGGAGGCAGGTGGCCACATTTCATAGAAATGGCTCTCTATTTAGAATTAGAAGCAGTTGGGTTTTTTTGCCACACTATTTCTATTTTCAGAGCTCTCCTGTGATTGCAGTAAAACACAGGCTATAAAATGAAATATAAGCATTATGCTCAGCTCATGGAAGTCAAAATGCAACAAATCAACAGAGAACCACTTGAGCCTGCCCTCAGTCTAAGAGCTACCCAGGTCTCTAGAGATAATGATGGCTAATGTGACATTATTCAGTCTCTAATCAAGCCCCGAGATCTGATTGAGCCGGGTGCATTGAGATGAAATGTCTTTCATTTCTTCACTAATAGATAAATACCCTGTTGGTTATCGGCCAATTATTAACTGACTCATGAATATGCTTATTGAATTAGACATTTGACTTGGCTTCTTCACCAATTAGTGGCTAATAAGCTTAAGATGGTATTGACCGAATGCCTCTTTCAAGGCAATAGGTGATTTTTACAGTGTCCGCAGTGGAAAAATGAATTCTATTCACTTTGATGCTCCGCAACAAAAAAAACAAGCTTCTGAGTGCTTTCAACATTGCATTATAATGACAATAATACAGCATCAAATAAAAGGACATTCCCTAAGAAGCTCCATTATCCATGAAAACATTAAACACACCTCTCGCTCTCCGTGTGTTTTTAGAGTAAATGTTTGGCCATTGCAGAAGATTCAAAAAGCTTACTGGATGATCTATGTTGTGCATAGATCATAGTGAGTGCAAATTCTCTCCTTGATTTGTGCCAACTGCCAAGTGCATATTCTCTTTGTATGGGGTAGGCAGTACAGTACGTGCTCTGGAAATGAATGAGAAATGTGTATATGTGCTGCATAGGCAGTTGAAAATATTGTGTTGTCATTTTGTAATTGCACTGAGCTATACATTCATTAAGGTTTATGGTTAGGATTAGGATTAGGATGTGTAGGATAAGGGATAATGCTTTGGTTACAGTAATGGTCGCTATAGCTAATGTTATTATGTTGTAACTGCTGTAATTGCATTGTTATAATGAATCACAGTTGTGAGCACATGGCACTTAATGTGTATCTCTGTTTAGCTGCATATTATACAAAGTCTAGGTCTGATACTGTTGCATTTTGGATCATGAGGCACCTGAAGTATCGTTGCAATATTAGGTAGTTATTTGCTTTAGCAGACAAACTCTTAAACTCTGGCTAAACTCTGAACTCAGACAGATCTTGCCATCATCAGCCTCTCCCAGCCCATAGTTCGGGGAGTGCAAGCAATATAAAGACTCACAATTCAGAACAAAATGAAGGTCTGGGGGTACTGGGCTTGTGGTAACCCAACATCCACAGCAGGATGATTGTAATTGGTTGTGTGTGGAACAATCCAGCTATGCCAGCTTGAGTTTGAGCTGGTCAAACCATGTCAAACTTGGAGCTGGTCTGTTTCAAAACTTAGCTTGACCTGTTTTCTTCAGCAGGGTAGCCATTGCAAATGTTTTCTGTCAGGCATTGAATTGTACTGTTATAGTTTGTCTCGTTGTAAAAAACATCTTCAATAAAGGAAAATGCAGTTGTATATTGCTGGATTTAGCACCTTGGCCCTCGGGCCAGGCTCAAGTGGGTACTCCACTGGTCTAAAGAAGTGGATGGACTGTACAGGTATCATTAGATTTACCCTCACAAAGTCATTGTACAATATATCATGCTACCATAAAAGTCTGTTCAGTGGTCTTGTGGGGCAACTCTATATGTGAAAGCATAACGGTGTAATATACAAAACCCTGTACATTTTCATGGTTTACCCTGTCATACAAAAAGGCTATATCCCTTTCATAAAGCTAGGTGTCTAGAACGACCCATGTCAAACAGGTCTCCCATATGGCCTGACCACCCAGTTCATAATCATACGTATCTCAGAACCCATTTCTTATTTAAGAATAATAAGAAAAATAAGAATGGTCCTCAGAGAAAGGGCACACAAAGGGCAAATCTTCACGGCAGCTGGCAATTGGAGTTAACGTGCAAGTTTGGGAAAAGAGGCTGGTGTGGTAACAGCTTCTGAAAGACGGGCTCAGATTGAATCTGACTGTCGTGAGCTTTCTCATTCTGATGCAGAGACACCAGCTGGGGAGGAAGAGGAGGAAGAGAAGCTGAAAAAAAGTGCAAGCTCTGACTTTTGATGAATGCGAACTCTCTGAAGCGAAACATCCCAGAATCCTTTCTCTAAAAAAAAATAGTTTTTTACCGTCGGAGCAAGTCTGGGTATGTTGTTTGCCTGGGTTCTATGGAAAGTAGAAACATCTGCAGGGGGGTGGAAAGACTGTCTGTTGGTCTGTCTTTATGTCAGTCTTCATCTGAGGGCTTCTGTCAGTGTGGCAGCATGTCTCCATATTCCTCGTAGCCGCCATTGTTTCCTGTGCGTGATTGACAGGCCTTAATATTTTCTTGCCACCCATAGCTCCTTTATGGCAGCCCCCTCTCATGGAAATCTCGAGTTTGCACAATCCTTCCATCTTTCCATGTCACTATCAATGGCCTTGTGCCTCTTTCCTTTCCAACCCGAAAGCTGCACTTCTGGGAGCTCGCGGGAAGTTTTCAGCTTCCCTGATTTTGGATGCTCTTCCATGTCCCTCCCTTCTCTTCTAATGTGAGATTAAGTGCGTTCGGACTGCGGGTCAGGCAGGGGGTGGAGGTGCTTAATTACACATTCGTACACGTTGCCGATAAGAGGAGGTCGGTGGAAGCAGTGGAGGAGGTGAAGGAAATCAAAGCCGGACCACACTTGAGCGGACTGCGCTTGATTACCTGAGGTGTTTATTCATCTGCTTCCCCCCGATGCGAGCCGTGCTAAATGCGTGCTACATAGCGGGCTTTTCGCCGAAGACGAGGGTGAAGACAGGAGAAACGAAACCCACCCAGTGAAAGACAGGAAGCAGCCTGCAGATGAAACGACACCGTTAGCTCGCAGGAGCGTCGCTTATGCAGTGTAATGTAGGGCTTTTCTTACGCCTCAGGAACATTGTAGGTACAGACAAAACATTGATAGGAAAAAAAACAAACAAAACTCTTATCTCCCTGAGGTAATTCACCCAAGGACAAGGAGTTTCTATCGTACTCTGTTATGATTTTTTTACCCGTAGCTTACACCTCCATAAAAACCCCAGCTTTGGGAATTGCGTACAGTGACAAGTTCCAAAGAGACACTCACATTTTGATGGTTAGATACGGCGATGGAGGACAGCCGGTTGGCGGAGTTTGTTTAATGTCTTCATGTATGTCTTGTTGAAAGCGAGATTGGACTCAGCCAGTGGCCATGTTTATTAGAAAATAAATTTCTGCTAAAGCTTAGCGATTGCAACAGGACTGTTTCCGCCGAGATTCTGGCGCTCGCCGCCCTCAGAGGGACACTCACTCATTCTTTGAAAGCAGCCTTTTTGAAGTGTGTTTTATTGAAAGTCTGGAATTGCTTGATAATGCATGGCCTGTGTAGGCTATTGGCTTTACCAGTCTCAGAGGCCTTGGGAATGCTTGCTAAGCACGTACTGTGTAACAAAAATGCTAATAGTCCGTTTAATTAATTTCAGGCCAGCTCTGTGCGCGCTTTGCCTCATGTTGACAGAATGGAATCTGAAAATCTTTTTACTCGAGGTCAGTAATTATATTTCTGTCTGACGAATGAAGGCTTTGAATTCATGTGATTCTACATCAAGAATCCCTCTGCGATGAGATAAAATAAAATGATGGCTATATTCATGGGGAAATCTGAAATAATTTCATATCAAAGCCTTGTTTCTTTTGGGAGCAAAGCAATTGTTGAGCCCTTTTACCGCACAGGCTACTCACTCTGAATATTACCACCTCCAGCACTGCTGAATTTCTCTCCTGTTTTAGAGCGGGAGCAACCTCAGCATCTTTCTCCTGTGCATTTGAATTCTGTGCTGTAATACTACGTGACATGCCATCCAATCAGTTTGCACATCAGGGAATACAGGAGGTTTATAGTTATAAATGACTTGGAAGTTGTGCAGATTGTCAGTAATTCACCCCACTGAGATAAACTGTTGATGCACATGAACACACATGTACACAAACACAAATAGACACACACACACACACACACTTTACTTTGGTTTCCGTGTTTTGAACTCTGTCCAGGCCAGCATTGTTTTTCCTTTCTCATTCAATTACGGCAGATTACGGTTTTAACTTGTTTAGGGGATGCCCATATCTGCTGACATCATCTACGGTCTAAATATTGCCTTGTTGCACGCTTTGCATTACATTCCATTGTTTGTCCTTTTCTGGCTCTGCTCTGTGGTAACAGCAGTTGGGAGGGACTGAAATGTTGAAGGTTTGAATCTATGAGATACACTCAGGGAAACATAGATCAGAAAATATGATGTAAATGTACTGTAATTCACATTAATTTACATTAGCATACTAAAATCAGTAGTTTAATAAAATATTCCACACATACCACACTTAAGCTCCACAGAAACTATCCACAGTAGTTATACAGTACTGTATCAGCCAAACGGAGGTATGAAACAGGACGTAACATAAACAATTCCAAATGCAATACATACATTTATTTTATTATCACTGGAGTGAAAAAGTGAGAATTAAACAAACCATGTTCCATGAATAGAATGCACCTGAAACTACATTTTGGGTTGATATAAAATGGGAGGTGGACTAGGAGTAGGAGCAGCATAGGGAAACTAAAACAGTGGCACCTTCTCTTGTAGAATAAAGCGCATGGTTTAATGCGATTCCTGATGTACTGACACATTAGTGTTAATGAATGTTATTGAGTGTTAATTAATTAGTGTTGGTTAAGTTTCTAAGTTGAGCTAAGTGGTCAGATGCTGCCCGCTTGCCCACAGATTGCTGCTTCACTTTTAGTGTTCCCTCACTGATGCTGTGTTTTTATGGCTTGCTTGCCATTGTTTCCCGATGTATCCTTCTGGAACTTTCCTTGGACACAAGCCTTCAGTTTCTGTGTAATAAATAAACTCCCAGCACATTTCTATCTCTGCTGTATAGCATTGTAATGATACTGTTTTATCTTTGTTTGGAATGTTTATGCCAAGGTCCTTCTTGATCATAATTAATATTTATTACTGTTGACTCATGAATGTGTGTTCGGTCTAGGGCTGAATGACTCATCAAATTCACATTTAAATTGCAGTTTGAACACGTGCCATTTCGCAAATTGCGATATCGGCTGTACGCACAATCAAAATAGGGAAACGGAGTAGCCTGTGGTTATTAGAGAGATGTGTTGCCTTTGGTCATGGACTCTCCGCATTAGTCCCCCGAAGGACCATTACCAGAGCCTGGCGGTCGTTATCCGGTCACACTCCGCCGGTCCACGACCGCACGCGTCAGGGGCTTTCTCAGAGAGCCGTCCGGGGTTTTTAAGTCACTTGTTGACGTCTGTCTTAATTGAAATTCCCGGGGAGCTGAGGACATGAGCCCCTGCTTCCGTTGGCGGATTTAACGACGGCGGTTTTACATAAACGGCTTCTCGCTCGCGGGAAGCTGTGGAGTGCGGTTTCTCTCGCGGGAAGCCTGCGGTTCGGGATTAGCGCCCCTCGCACCGGGACCCGTGAAACGCCGACCTCGTTCCAGTGCAGTCTCATTTACTACATTTGCTGCAGATGGGCTGCTGACGAGATTTCCATAAAAACATCACCCCCCCACTCTCCCCCATGTCATACCCTAGTTGCAAATTCATTCTCCGGGAAACGGCAGAAATGAATCCTCATCCCGTTGTCTTTTCTGCACTCGTTTCTTTTTTACTCCAGAGTGAGATTCCATGTTTACTTCTTGTCCGTTCTGAAGCAAAGCCTTTGACTTCATAAACTTATCTTCATTTTACATTTACAATTTAGTCATTTTTAATCCAAACGTTAAAGCATCACATCCACAACTAGTAAAATACACAAAGTGTTGTTCTAAACATATAGTCATCATAAGTGCAATTATTATTATTATTATTTTATTTTTTTGGGGGGTTAGACAAGAGGGATAGGGATATCAGAAAGGGGGGTGGGGGAAATCAGGGACTATCCTTGCTTTGACTATTTGTATAGCTTTTCTGTCGCTTCTGCTAGGAAAGGGGTCTGCAACCTGGAAGGCTCTGGCTTTCCTGGTTGCTGTTTTTACTCTGCAATTAATTCATCAATTCGAGCAGTAGACTGCACAGCTAACTCACTTCCCCTGGTTACTTGTGTCTGAACTGAATGCTGATCTTCAGGTGAAAAGAAAAAGCAGTATAGCTAGCAGTTCTCCCGGAACAAGGTTACAGATCTTTGGGCTAGTATGCCTCCGCTGAAAAGAAAACCTCAAGCTAGGTTTTGAAACAGCTGGTAGCTGGCTGACCAGTTAGACCAGCTCTATACTCAACATGGTTTGACCAGCTCAAGCTATGTTTTGAAACAGCTGGTAGTTGGTAATTTCAAGCCGGTCACAGCTGGATTTTACACTAGGGTGTCCTTGCGTGGGCGATTCGTGATTTAGTGTATATGAGCTCATCCGTGGGGGTGACTGCGCCCTGCTGTGTGTTGCCGCAGGAGATGGAGGACAGTCCGTCTGGCTGGGGGACGCGGGGGGCGTGGATGGAGGCCGGCAGCGGGAAGGCGGAGAGCAGCGGTGACTGTGACGACGAGGACGGGTGCCAGGCCTCTGGAGGAGGGAACGCCCAGACCTGTGAGTCCTCACTGGGCACGCTCCTCTGAGCTGTCTGTCATCCATTACTCTCACACCTCTCTTCGCCTCTCTCACTGCGTTCTCTGTTCTCATGTGTGATTCTGACCTCCTTTACACTGTTCTCACTGTGTCTTATCCACTGCTTTTTCTCCCTGTGTATGCCACACACACACACACACACTCACACACACACTCACACTCACACACACACACACACTCACACTCACACACACTCACACACATTCACACACACACTCACACACACACACACTCACACACACACACACTCACACACACTCACACTCACACACACTCAGACTCACACACACACACACACTCACACTCACACTCAAACACACATAATGTACATACACACACATACACAATCACATGTACACACATACATAATGTACTATATACCATATACACACACACACTCACATGCCCATACACACTCACATGAACACATATACACACCCACACACACACATACACACACAAGTACGCACACGCATACACACAGATACACACACACATACACTCACACGCAAATACTGTATATACACACACAGATGTACACACAAACATAATGTATATACAGTATACACACACGCACAAACACACATACCTGCATATACACCCACACTCACATGCACACACGCATACATACACACACGCCCACACACGTACTCACACGCACACACACACACACACGCACACTCTCACACTGTCATTGACAGTGACCCGAGGGTGAGATCGGACACTGCCAGTGCAGTTGAGACCCATTTTCATCATAACCGCATCCGCCGGAAGTTATTTTCCCCTCGCTGCTGGTCTGAAAGTTGACGATACTATCGAGGCGGTGAGAAAATGTCCCGGGGACAGGCAGAGAACACAGCACCGCAGCGGGATCGACGAAGCAGTTAACAGCGCATCGACTTTGTAGTCGGACTCACAGCGGAACAACGCGGGCCGGCTAATTACCGCTCGGATGGGCCTCTGCCACGGGGTGGACATGACTAATTCACCCCGTGGGCCCGACACCGAACAGCAGGGCTGCGGAACAGACTGACCGGTTTGAAAGCTCTTGTCGGCCCAGAGAGAAAAGGACAGAAACAAACGCAAAAAGATTGTCGACAAAATGAAAAAGAAAACACAGGGCCTTTCTTTGAACCGGCCTAAAATGGGGACGTAACACCATTACAGTCACGGAAGGTTCCAGCATTCTGTGACTCTGCCAGGACCAACCTGTATGTCCTTGTGATGATAGAACTTCAACTAAAATCTTCAGACCTGTGCAAGCTGGTCTCGATTAGCCCTTGTTCTGTTCCTCACTGATAACATTTATTTTTGTTGCCTCCCCCTTCCCTGAAATGTAAATAAAAGAGCTTGGCAAAGATCAGGATGGTTGTGCTTGGTAGAAGATGTAGAAAAGTGAGAGAGCGAGGCGGCCTTCTGGTTTATTTCTGCTTTTGTCTTGTTTTGAAGAAATCTCTCCAGAAAAGCCCACCTCAGATGAACTGAAGGGACCCTGACTCAACAGTAGGATTTTGAAATGCCAAGGACAGGATGGAAATGCAAAATATGTTTATTTGTTGTAGGGTTTTTGTTTTCTCTGGAGTAATGTCTCAGATGTAAGGGGGGCGGTAGAGCCAGACAAACAGGATTATCAAGGAAAAAACATGTAGTTTGAGGCACGCTAGTGTTGGCCTGGAGTCTCGGACTAAAGTTGTCTTCCTCTACTTTCTCAGTCAGTACTTCTGTATGAAGGTTCTTCTCACTGATGAGATTAAGCTACATTATATGACATTGCTTGGCTTTCAGGAGAAATCCCCTGGCCATGACTGTACACCCAGGTCCATCGAGGACGGGAGCCATCTGGCTCCAAAGACTGATTCATAGCCTGTTTCGCTCCTGAAGCCCTTTTTATAATCGCACATCATTGCACATTCCTTTAAGGGGCAAGTAGTAAAGGTCATGACGCAAACATGCGCATGTATGCGTGCTGCTCACACACACACACACTCACATACACACAAACACACACACACACGCACACACACACGCTCCAACATTTCCTCAGTATTTTATTACCCATACGCTAATGCTCTGTTACTGGCCTAGGGGCTTATAAACATTTGATTTGTTGCTCAAAGGGCTTTGTAGAGGTCTAATGCCACAACCCCATGTTCCTGGGTACATATCTCTCCATGCGTGCTCTCACACCCTCTCATGAGCACGCAGATGTTCAATAACACTCACACTAAGCCTGGGTCAAATACTCTCTTTGAAATATATTAATAATCCCATATGTTTTTGCCAAAATTCTGAAAGAGAAAACCCAGGGATAACATTAACACTTTCATGAAAATGTTAACACAAAAACATAACCATGCATACATACTTACATACACTAACACACCTACTGAAGCACATGCTACCATGCACACAGGTATACCCAAATGCATAACACAAATATGTACACACACAGAGGCACCCACACACACACACAGACATGCACACACACACAAAATTGCTCTATATTTTATCTCCCAGTTTCCCATACTCTGTCCCTAGCTCACAAGGTCATGAGCTTTTGATTAGCAGCTCCCAGGTTGAAGGTCGCGACCCCCCGTGCCCCTGGTCACACGCCTCCCCCTTGACTTTGGGGCCTCTCTCTCGTAGAAGTGTCATCGCGGCGACGAGAAAAGAGGGATTGACGAGCGACGTCATTTGACGAGGCTCCCGGACCTGCCCCGGAGGCCCGTCCGACTAAGCAGGGTCACCTTTGACTCCCCCCGACAACCGTAAAATTCACGCGCAAGACAGATCCCAGACATTACATGTCTGAGTGAGGGCAGCTATTTGAGGGAAGTTATTTGGCGTGAGAGGTGGATTCCGCCGTTCCCCCGGTTAATTCGGGGCGGTAAAAACCGTTCCACGCCGCTGGCAGGCGGCACAAAGGCGGACGGGTAACGGGCAGACTTCAAAGTCAAAGCAGGCTCGCCGACCGACGAATCCGGCACGGAGCTGCGGGCTGACCGCGGTGCCTAAAGACACATTCCCATGGGTCACATCATACCCTTATTACTCATTTGTCCTGTGCCTCCTTTAGACACATTTACTGTCATTCATGGCCGGTGACCAGCCAGCTATTTTTATGACAGTGTCGGAGCTGGTGTACAAGCTTTTGTGTACGAGGGGGGGGGGGGGGGGGTCGGAGACAGTTAATCTTTATGTCATTTTAGTAGCCTTTCATCGGCCGGAATGAATGAACACAACGATAAATGCGCAAATTGTAATGTGTAAATGGGGTAGTGAATTTTAACGGCGGAGCGCCGAGGCGTTTTATCCGGCGGCTAGGCGGCCCGAACGACCGGCTGGTGGACTCGAAGCCTGAGGCGTTGAGGGATGCGATTTTCCTTTTGGGGTCTCTCAAATTCGGTTGCGGTGTTTTCACAGCAACAGACTGCGGCTTCGCAGCACAGCCAAGTTATCTGAATCTGCTTCACACAATGACGGAGAGCTGAGCAGATTCAAAGCAGGCCTTATTTTAGTTATATATGTGGCTGGAGGGCTTCCAAGCGCGTGTGTTTCCTACTGTGCTGGGATCATCATGTGGGTTTGACCTTCAGTATTGTAACCTTATAAGTTACTGTAGCCTGTCTTTTAGTCTGAAAACTAAGAAGTGTTCTGATGTGTTTTAAGTTGACTATGTGCTTGACAAGTGAAATTTCCCTACCCCATTGGCTATTTTGTTTGGCAATTTTTCAGTTTTTAGCAAAATAAAGTAATAGAAATATGATTTTAACTTTACATATAAGACTAAAATACTTAGACTTATATAATAATAATAGACTTATTTTTTGGTGTCCACCGCACACCCTGTTTTCCCACACTCACAGCAGGCCTCTCTCAATAATGTAAGGCAGGTCAGTGGTGGCTGGGGAGAGGCCATTTCATGCATTACTCAAGCGGCGTGAAAAACAATGAATGGTGCTGTTCAAATTCAAGTCATTCTTCCAATCAGGTGCAGTAGTACTTTGGTTGTAATACATAATTGCACTAATAGCAGTTACCTACACTAATGTGCTTATATAAATTGCTTCACAGCATACCAACCTAAAAGCCACACTCTTGCAAGCCTATGGTGAGATTGATAATGAAGCAAACTAGTACTTATACACAGCAGTTATGGTAGACATAGCAGTAGCAGTTACTAGTTATGCCTGTAGTAGTACCTACAGCATTGTACACATGCTACTACTGGAATATTTTGAGTACAAGCAGATTTAGTGTTAGAAATAGTCTTAGTGGTCGTCATAGTACTAGCGCTTCTAGTCTAGTCCTAGATGTAGTATCGGGCAATTGTAATGGTAGTAGAAATAACATAAATATTAGTAGAAACTAAGCCAATAGTAGTTATTCTGCATTACCTGCAACACTAGTACCAGTAGAAGCAATTATATTTCATCAAACATAAACCCAAACAGCTGTGAACCTGTCACTGCTTTAAAGAAATCCGCTTTCCTCTCTCTCCTCTCCTCTTTTACACATTCATCCCCACTTTTCTTTTATGGGGGCCAAAAGGAGTTGGATGCCATTTCAGGCACCTCATTACAACCCATCAATCCCTGGGTCCCTTTTGTTTGCACCAAACACTAATGGAGTAACAGGCCACAAGATGGATAGCAGCGAATTGCTTGTTCTCCTCTCCCGCTGAGAAAACTGGCTGGTCCTGTGTCTTCAATGGCGCCCTCGTTTTATTCGCAAAGTTCACGTTCACTGGCAACCTAAGCTGGGAAAGCAGGACAGGACCTTACCCAGAATGCCGTGGGGGAGAAGAATATCGCTGGGTGAGGGGGAGGAGGGGGGGAGTCGATAGGCATGCATTTTCCCAATCTCCTAGCAACGGCCTGTAGTATGGCACTGGCAGGAGAACAGGGGGAGGCTGAAAGGGGTTGTGGGAACTGGAGAGGGTGGTGAAAGAGCGAGTGTCTGCCCACCGCAGAGGAGGGACAGCGAGAGCTTAGGAGGAATTAGCCCGAGCGGAGAGGACAATACGCCAGTCCGCCTCGGTTCTGCTGGATCCTGAGATCAGCAGATGCCTGACCGGAGCCAAGGGTCTCCGGGAGAGAAGCCCCGGCTCCTGATTGGACCGTCGTCCCTCAAGCGGAACTCGCTTTGACGAGAGAGAGAGAGCTCACTGATACAGTACGCACCCAGCTTCTACAGCTGAGGTCGTGGCCTGGAACTGTTATCCGTTTTAATCGTAGTCTGTCCCTGTCTGCCTGACCCCTCAAACGAGCACTGTAGCAGCAGGCTTCTAAGTGGGGCCCATAGGGCCCTACAAAATCCATTCTATTTTCTCCTTATTTCAGATTTCATGATCGTCATGTAAGATTTATATACATATTTAATTGCTGTATTCACGTTATTGATTGTTTTATTGAATTTTTATTTCTTAAATAAAACATAACTTTTATTTAGAAAAATGCCTTACTATGTCATGAAACTGAAAAGCTGCTAAGTGGAGCTGCTGCACGTAGTGCTTTGACTTAGCTATAGGAGACGTGTGTTTGGAGTTTCACCAGTTTATTTGAATTGTGCCGTTTCAGGCATTGTGTCTCTTAAAATTAAACACATCCATCCATCCATCCATCCATTATCTGAACAGGGTCACAGGGGGGCTGGAGCCTATCCCAGCATACATTGGGCGAAAGGCAGGAATACACCCTGGACAGGTCGCCAGTCCATCGCAGGGCACACACACCGTTCATTCATGCACTCATACCTACGGGAAGTTTAGACTCTCCAATCAGCTTAACCTGCGTGTCTTTGGACTGTGGGAGGAAACCGGAGTACCCGGAGGAAACCCACGCAGACACGGGGAGAACATGCAAACTCCACACAGAGAGGCCCCGGCCGACGGGGATTCGAGCCCAGGACCTCCTTGCTGTGAGGCGGCAGTGCTACCCACTGCACTATCCGTGTCGCCCAAATTAAACACATTTCTAGTGAAATACACTCCTATTGTCAAGAGTTGCAGTATTCCACATTAAATTCTTATTCTGTGTTGATGAATTCTGTGATACCAGTCGTTCTCCACATCTCAGAAACCATAGTCCTACGACCAGCACTGTTTAATGTTTGACTAATGAAGACACCTGCCGAGCAATGTATTATTATTTTTTATGTATAATGTATTATAAGTGTTAGAGCATTGCCTGTCTGACCAACTGACAATCTCTGTGGCGATTTGCTAAGCGCTCCTCAGAATTTTGCTTCGTGCCAGTTTGTGTGACAGGTCTGCCTTTGACTATTTGAGCCAGTGCTCCCACAGTACCTGTCAATCATCCTGTTGTGTCATCAGTGGAAAAAAAAACCCCAGCAAATATTCTGTCAGTGGCCATTGTGATCTCAAGGAGGCAGGTGCAGATGTCAATAGCCAACATATCTCGATTCAAAACGATGGGCTCTGTCGACAGCCAGCTGTGGGCTGCGTCTCCGTAACCAGGGGCAAGGACGAGAGGCTCTTTGCACGTCCCAGAAAAGAGTCGTCACGACTTTCCACCTACTTCATCTTCCGAAAAGGAAGCGTATAATCGCGCACCACAATTGCTTAAGACACGGCTTACATATCCAGGCCAAAGAGAAGCTACGAATCCTTCCTCCTGCCTACAATTGATTGTATTTGGGGGAAAGGTTTGAAAGGAACCCTTATCTGTCGCTCACAGATTTGGGAGGAAAGATTTGAATTGCGCGTATTTATCTGAATGCTTTTCAGGAGCAGATACCCGGCGGAAGATTGAATCACCAGCTCGTCTGTAGTGAACAGATACAGGGAGAGCCGTGTTTGAATCGTGATTCATCTCCGAGAAGCAGGTTCAGGAAGAAGGGTTGAATGGTGAGCTCTTCTGCGGCTACGCCATGACGCCGCTGCTACGGGATATTAGCCATTGTGCTGGCGGCGCGCTCCGTCAAAGCCCTATTGACTCTCCGGGGAAGTCATTTTCCCCCACCGCCGATTGGAATCAGTCCCATTTCACCTCTTCAGAGTGGGCCTGAAAAGCGCTGGAAACGGAGGAAGCCATTTTGTGCCATTTTGTGCCTTGATGCCAATCCCGTCATCTGCCGAGCTTCTGGTTCGGATGCACTCTTCGGGTGAGAGAGGAAGGTCTTTGTTCCGGGCTTTTAGTGCACCCCGGGGCTTTCCTGTCTTCACTGTCATGACTGACTAAGTCTTTATCCCGGCCCGGTGCATCCAAACCCACGCTAAAATGGTGTCAAAAGTCGTCAAGTCAGATTCTCTGTATAATATCAGTAATTGCCTTGGTGAGTGATATAGCATATTCTATATGAACTGGACAGAAGCTATATGCCGGAGCTGCGCAACCCGGTACCTGGAGATGTACCATCCTGTTTGTTTACATTTCAACCCTAATTTGACAGACCTGATTCTGCATTACATGACATTAATGACATTATCCAGAGCAATGTACAGTTGATTAGACTAAGTATGACACAATCCCAAAAGGGCCTTGCTCAAGGGCCCAACGACTGTGCGGATCTTATTGTGGCTACACCGGGGATCAAACCACCGACCTATTCATGGACCTTAACCACTACGCTACAGGCCTCCCTGATTCTACTCATTTGCAGCTGAACAAGGTCTCTAGGTGTTGGAAGAGGCGTGCTTCGTTAGGGATGGAGTGAAGATCTACAGGATAGGGAATCACCAGGAACAGGGTTGAGCAGCCCTGCTGTGTGCCAACCTACCTGTTGTGGGGGTATAGGGGAACCGCAGGGGTGAGTGAAATAGGGCCAGATGTTTAAATGGGAAACAAGTGTGTTTTCTTAAAATGCTTAATCAGAGAGAATTAGTCACCAGATTCCTCTAGCGGGTTTTTAGCACACCGGGTGTCAGAGCAGAGTCAGAGAGATGATGGAATAATGGTTTTATTCTCCCACCTCGCACTGCTTCGCGGCGTTACGCCAGGCGTATCCCTTTCATTTGTGTGCTGGGAGGAAGTGGGGAATCGGAGGGCCCTGTGCAAATCAGAGGGAGGGAGAGGGAGTGATAGAGGACAGAGAAGGAGGAAAGGGGGGAAGAGAGTGAGATGGGGGAGAGAAGAGAGAGTGAGAGAGAGGTGGGGAGGGAGAGAAAGATTATCCAGTTCGCAGTATGTCAGCGTGAGCCGGCGATTGAAGGTGCTTGTGAATATGAGAACCTGTTTTGTGTGCGAAGATGTGGTTGTGTGTGAACGCATTGACATGCATGAGAGAGGGCGATTGTCAGCAACAGCGAATGTTTGCAGTTGCGCGCGCTTATTTTGACAGGCTGTTAGCATTCAGAGCAGGGAGAGGGGATCCAGCGCCCGAGATGTGTTTGCGCGGTGTCGGATTCGTACCGGAACATTCTGTCCAGCCGCGCTGTCTGAAGCTGTGCCAGTGAGCATGCGGAGGGCAACATGAAAGCGCTGGAGATTTACCCGTCCTTCCAGGAGATGAGCGGGGCCCGAGGCAGGGCTACGAGGTCAGCCGAGATCAGGACAGAGGTCCGTATTTTCAAGAAGTGAAAAGCATCAAACCCATAAATAGCAAAACACTATACTATACTACACAATACAAAAGCACAACTCAGTGTGGCTTTTAACCGGAATATTGCTGGTCATGTTCCAACACAGTAAAATGTTATATGTTAAATAAACTTGAACAGAGTACATTTGGTCGCTATTGGAGTCTAAGGTGTTAGAGTTGAATCAACACAGTCCATTTTACTGTGAAGGCCAATCCGCAAGAGTTACCTTGAATAGCTTCGGTGTCCAAGTACACCCACATATAAAGTTCATAAACGGATAAAGTGCAAATTATAAGCGGCCTTGTTCAGGTGAGTTGGTGGTTAATCACATGACTCTGGTGCCAGAGAGCTGTGTGGTTGGTACAGATGGCCACGGTAGACCGCAGGTCCCTGATCTGGCAGAGGTGGTGCACTCTATTATCTAAAACCAGGTGCCACTACTGCCAATCACCACCCTGTGAGAATCCCAGCCACAATCAGCGCCTGGCACGCGTCATGTTTAATCAGGCCCTAATGACCAATTTATCCCCGCCCTCAACACAACAGCACTGAGCTGCCTGGATCTGATTACAGATTAAAATAACTATGATGATGGTGGTGATGATGAAGAAGTTGAAGATGATGGTGGTGATGATTATGACTATGATTATTTTTATTTGGTTAACGGCCAACAACAGACATGGATTAAATCATGCAGGCAGAAATTTTCTTAAGCATTCTGGAGTAGGTTCTTACTCAAGGGCATAGCAACTTGCTTCCCACCAAAAATGCCTACCCAACTCCACATCACACTGCAGCAGCTTGACTCTAATACAACACGCGGCAGCCTGACTCTAAAACAACTCACTGCAACCTGATTCTAAAACAACACACTACAGTCTGGCTGTAAAACAACACACTGCCTGGTTTTGGGATTCTGCATTTACTGTATGTCATCCACATTGAGCGTCTTTGAAACAAGCTTTGTTTCTTCTCGGCTTGTTTGTATGTTCTGCTCCTGCTTTTGTTGGTGCTGAACGAATGGTTTGAGGCTCTGTCTGAAAGAGGCTGTGGTTCGGGGGAAATCAACTTTCTAAAACAACAGGGGGATTTTTTTTATCTTTCTTTTTTTAATGAGTTCTGGGATCTGCCAGAGTGGATCTTGAGCCCTCCGTGTTTTCATAATGTATTTCTTAATATTGAAGGAATGTTTTCTTTACTTATAAAGTAATTGGAGGAACAGCAGGACTGCATTGGCATGCCAGCTCTGGGGACTCTACCCCCAGAATCCCCTGGGAGTCTGGATTGATACATGTAATACAGTACATCCGGTATCCAAGGCAATGGAACTCCAACCAGAGGACTATTAATGCTAAATTAATTATATTCAGACTAGCCGGAAGGTACCTTGTAAAATTCAATCCATAGAAATTTCTGTTCTTCCTAAAATATTGAAGTCTCATAAACATTGGGAAATAAAGTTATCTTGCATGTCAAAAGCAGCTGTCCATTATGTAAAATATGTTACGGAGTCAAAAAACAGTCAGCTTTCAACAGTGTGTCATAGCCTGGGCCCATCTCCTCCTAAGACCCGCCAATTCAGTTTTGTCCCTTGTAGGAGTGTCTGGTCAAACAAATATTTAAACTTTTTTTGAAGGATACAAAGCATCTCATAGGTAGGAGTGTCAATGTACACTAGGAACAGTTTTGCCTTTTGGCTCTTCATGGATGAGGTGATGATTTAGACAGAGGAAACCTACTCTACATGCTTTTTGATAACGTGGCACAGTTTTGACTCTAATCACTGATGAGTGAGTACTGTTTAGATCAGGGATCAGCAACTCATGGGAGTCAGGTCTGAAGACAGTCCGGCCAATCAGTAGCACTAAGTACCCAGGAGAAAATAAAACAGGCTGGATTTGGATTTGAGGGCCAGAGTTGCTGATCCCTGGTTAAGATGATAGCACTCAGGATCAGAGGCTAATTAGAAGGGGCATGCACAGTACAAGGCCCCCACTGACCAGGGACTGTATAATGGGTGAGAGAGGCTAGCACGCTAACAGACTCGGGGGTCAAAAGTCCTGTTTCATCCTCGTATCTGTCGGCTCACCCCTGACAGCATGGACTGCGCTAACCAGCAGCCTCTGCCTTTTCTCTTGGCGTGCGTCGGCTGTTTGATACTAACTGACTCTGAAGGCCCTCCGCTGCAGCTGACAGTGTTTGTCGTGTGTTAATAATGGCGCGTGTCTAAAGCTCGCTGCCGCCACTCGTTCCGGGGTCCGCGGGCCCTGCTGACAGCTCACCTGTACGGAGAGCGGGACGCGTCGCCACCGTCCTGTCACCATCGCACTGATGAAAAGAGCAGTTCTCCCAGTTTGACCAGCGTATGACAGGGGCACGGTGGAGTTTCTGAGACAAGACTCCTGATTTTAGCCCTTCTGTACCGCTGACAGGAAGAACATACTGTATTTATAGCGATGCAGTTGTAATATTGAGACAGTGTTTTTTTGTGCCTCTCTCCCCCCGCCTCTCTCTCGCTCTCTCTATCAATTCAATTCAAATAAGCTTCATTGGCATGGTAAGGTAATGGCTTACATTGCCAAAGCACACACAGACTTGACAAACATAATGGATAGGCAGTGACAAATTGAACTACAATAAACATACAGAAGAAGTAAATCAAATTCTATATATACATCACATACAATTAGTAATGAACAAATAATAGATCTTTATTTGATTTGCTTTTTTGTGTCATTTTTTACTCACTGTCCCTCAGTTTGTAGCAAGTGGCAATATATTGTGCTGCCAAATATACAAATATCTGTCTCGCTCATGCAGCATGTTGTCTTGGGAGGATGTAGTACAATTGTAGGCTGATGTGGAGGAAATTAGGGGAGGGTTTGTGGCATTGATAGCAGTTGCAGTGTCAGGTACACTGAGCAATTATATCACGTTATATTTTCAGTCTTAAATCAGCTTTGACAGAGTTCCTTTTCATACCTTTTCAACTCGTATAAACAATTGAAGCTGAACATTCTCCAGTGTGTCCTTGCTCTCCCGTGCCCTGCTGCTCTGAAAGAAACAGTTGTTTGGCACTCCTCTTTGGTGTTTATTGGTGGTAGTCATTTCTGCCCTTCATGACCTGGGATTGATAAATTCCACCCGGAGACATGGGTGGGGCCTACAGCCAATAGGAGCAAGCATGTGACTTGCATAACTCATCAGTGGAGCTGAAAGAGGAATCAGTTCACTTCTTCTCCAAGGACAGGGCCTCTTCGTTGACGAGCTGTGTGTGTGGGGCATCGATCAAATTAGTTGGATACAATAGCATATTGTCTCAGCAATACCAGATGTTATTTCTCATCGTTACGTCATACAAAACTACTTTCCGCGCCTTACCAATTGTAATCCATATTTTACATGTTGTACTGTAATAATAGTAATTTTTAACTAAAGAACAAGCTGAGAGTTAATTTCTCATTTATCATGTGAGCTATTGGAAACAGGTGGGTGGAAAATGCAAGTTAGCACCAGTCACCTTTTAGGAGGACGATGGCAGATGTACATATGAAGACACTGAAGTTAATTACTTTGTGCTATCGGCTTGTTAAAGACAACAGTGATTATGAAAAACTGTCTCATGTTAAAAGTTACTCCTGTTATTCAGCTCAATGTCATTCTAATTGTCTGTTCCCCACCGTCCAGATGTAAGGCCACTCCCTACTGAAGCACCATCACTCAGTAGTAACATATTTTCCCCAGGAGACCTCCCGTTCAAACATTAACCTAAGCCCTGCTTAGCTGTAGCTGTCGCACAGGATTCGTTGGAGGCTACGAGGGTAAGGCAGCTGGCAGTGAATCATAAACTGACTGAACCGGCTGTTTTTAAATCCAAATAAAATTCTGGTTGCAGTGTAAATCTGTCAAGCTTAATAACCTCATTTATAGATAGGTTGTGTTCTAAAAGCCGTTGCAGAAAGTGTTTGCATTTCGAAGGTGAAAGCAGTAAAACTAACGGGAGAGGAAGAAGCTGAGAAGCAGCTTTAGGAGAAAACGAATGCCAGTGGAACGATTTCAGCTCCCGACGATGTTGTGCCACCATTAGCGTTAGTGTGGCATTTGTCCAGTAAAAATGGTATTTCGTAATTAGCTAAACCACTCAAAATATTGTGCTGATTACTGGCCCTAAGGAGTAATAACCTACTGTGAATCAAAGTTACATGGGATTTGTCGTTTGGAGAAATCGAAGAAAGTTGTGTAGCCTGCTCTCTTTTGGAGAGTTCAGTGTGAGTGGGATTGGGGCTTTTCTTTGTTTTACTGCCAGGAACTTCTCCTGGGAGCATGGGAAACAATGTGCCATGTGCATGTTGACATCTGTTACTAGATACACATAACAATGCTTTTGCTCAGCAGTCAAATAAACAATAATTTCATTTGAAAATAATACGGGGCGTTGTTCATAGTTTTTATACAGAATCTGTTTTTAGAGTGGACTCTTTTACCTTGGCCATGAGTATTTTACCAGTAACCCACTAATTAGTAGATACTTCAGTGTACATGCCCAGGTCTTTAATTAGTACACCACCCTGCCAGCTCAAATGTATTGACAAAATGTTTTAATGTTGCAAAATCCATTTACTTTCATATGCAAAACAAACACGATAACTTAGACATTGCTCAGCATACAAAATAATTGAGATCATAATGCTGCCAAGTTACAAGAAACCCCCATCTATGTTTCATGCAGACTAAGGAACCACTTTCTCAAAAGAAATGTGACCATTGGCATTTATATTAGGAAGTTTCCTACACTTGCTATCTATCTATCTTGGCCCTGTAAACATCTTGGCATCTCAAGAGAAATGTGATGTTTCAAATACTGTTTGTGTCATATCAAAGAGTCCGGTCCTTAACAGTCTCAGAGCATACAAAATAATGATGGCTTTCTTACTCTGCACAAACAGAAACAGGACACGCTGGTCCACAGGGTGCAAGTGCGAATCATATCAGTGTTCAGAGTCAGATTGAACTGGAAACAGTCAATACTTTTTATGACTCAAAAAACAACACTCACTTGTTGCATTGGTTTTGATTACGAAAATAATTATTCTGTGCCAGTGACTGCCCACCCCTCTCTTTCAGGCAGAACAGGCGAGGCTGTTCTCAGTTATATGGCTCACACAGCGCCACTGCCCCCAAACGCGATGAGAGACAGGAAGCAATCGGTTCTCAGCGTAGTATCAGCGCACAGACGCTGCGTCAGGGCCACGGTTCCCATGTAAGCTGCATGGCTTTGGATTATCCGCTCGCGCTGGGCCATCGAACGCGAGGCTCCCCAACCCCCCCGCTCTCCACCCCCGTTTGAGGGCCGGTGCAGTTAGCTATATTTTTGCCCTCAACAGCACCCTGGGGGCAAGTGGTCGTGTTGAAAGTAATGTAAATTCATGCCTTCATGTTTGCTAATCGAAAAAACTAACAGCCTCGTACACTGAAAAGGCAGCTCGTACTCCCAGCAAATTTGGTCTTAGTGTAATTGTCCCTTATGCGGGAGACCAGGGTTCAAATCTCACCTGTTCCATTTTTCCTCTTTGTTTAGCTGTTGTTCAGCACATCCAGGGGGTTTTGGGTAGGGCAATCATGACTGAAATGGGTCCATTGGAGCAACTCTCAGTTTAGAGGGTAGAACAGAGTTCGGTTTGGTCGTAACATCAAGCAAAATGTGGCCGTCTGCCGCCAGGGTGCTGTTGAGGGCTAACAACCGCATCAAGCGTCAGGTGCGCACTACGACAGAGGCTGCTCCCGAACGCTGTGCGCTTCGCCCAAATCCCGCTAATATATCGCGCCCGTCCGCCAGGAACGCACCGCTGTTGCCAGGAGCGCCAGCTGCGCTACACCTTTTCGGGGGTCCAAAGACCGCCGGTTGATTTATTTTACATACCCGCCCCGTCGCTAAGGCCTCCATAGGCCGTTCGCTATATTTATTTTTTGTTTGGGTCCAAATTGGTTTCCGTTTGATCGGGCCTCAGTGAAACCACCTCTGGGGTGGGGGGAGGTAGCAGGCATTAATGCGGCATCTCAGTTCTGCCGTGTCCCTGTACGGCACAAAAGGATATGAAGACATTTTGCCAGATCCCGATTCCTTTTGTGTTTGATAATACTCTACTTGTTAACTCTTTTGCGTTATTATACGACTGTCACTGAAATGAGTCATTGCTTTGGGACTGCACTTGAGTGCTGGTGAGATGTACCCAGTCATGTGGTTAGCTCACATTCTCGGCAGTATCCTGACGGGAGGGATAAATTCTCCTTCAGGGAGTATTATTGGAATTTTACCTTTGCTTTTGAACTTCACTCATCAAACGGCCCAGGCACAGAGTTGATATAATATCCCTGGCAGCCCGAAATCTGAGATTAAAGGGTAGTCCTCGATCTTGGCAAATTCACACCACTCCACTGACAGTTTTGTCAAATTTAAAACTCGCTGCAACTTTTTTAGTTTTATTTGAAAAATAGCAGGAATTAACACAACAAATATTTTATGCCAGATGTCTGCTACTTTAGCAGGTCCAAGAAGGTAATAATTATTGGTATGTGATGTCTGTTTTGGCAAACTTTGCCCATGTATGCCTGTTGGCATATGACTTCTGAAAACCTTTTTTAAAAACAAGTCTTCAAACATTGGCAATCATAAAAACAAAAGAAAACACTTACATTTTTCTTATAAAGTTAAAAAGAGGAAATATGGTAAATATGGTGAGAGGGACAGAATGAAGCAGACAGATTATGAGGGATAAAGAGAGGGGCATATTTGAGATAGTAACTTAGTAAATATCAAAAAATCAGATCAAAGATGTCAGTCTGTCTTGTAAACCGTTGATTGTTACCAGTTAATACTGGTGGGTATTTACGTCTCAAGTGTAATGACATGCACTGGGCTCTGGCATGAGCTAATATCCCAAATGAGTTACTGCCTGTACTTAAATAAAACTTGAACAAAACTAACGAAAGTACAGTATAAAGATGCAAGTATAATAAACATTGAAATAGAAATATTTTTCTTGGTAATCATTATCAAATCTGTCTTCAGTATTGTTCCAGCAGATAATCTCTGTGCAATGCATGGCTAATTGGCAATCTTTTGATGGTATTTCTGTCTCATGCAGCAAAACGTTACGTTTTCATGCGACAATACGCTGAGCTTTGATTGGTCAGCCTCAAGCAGCATGTGGTCATGGTTGCAAAGGGTGCAGACAAGTCCTTTTTGTTGTTAAAAAAAGACTATAAGTTCCTTTCGCACAGCCTCCCCTCCTCCCCGTGCCTCGAGCAAAAGGCTATTCGTCCATTATTTCCTCTCCGGGCGTAAATAGAAATACGTTGCGTGGCTCTTTTTAAACGAGGACATTATGCAAACATGCTGAATGTTAATGAACCAATTACATATTGAAAAGAGTAGACCTTTCAGAAGCGCAGCTGTAAGCAGCTACTGTATATTATATTTAATAGCCATTTTGTGCCACATAATTGTGCTGAGCGGCTCTAACAGAGTGCCTGTCGCGCTGGGAGGAAAGAAGATACCACTTGCTAAAGGGTTTGAGGTGTATTTATGTGTTTACCTCTGTGACTGCTGGTACTTTAATGCTAATGCTAAGCTGTGCTTCCACATTTCTGCTGGTACTTTAATGCTAAGGCTAAGCTGTGCTTCCACATTTCTGCTGGTACTTTAATGCTAATGCTAAACTGTGCTGCCACATTTCTGCTGGTACTTTCATGCTAATGCTAAACTGTGCTGCCACATTTCTGCTGGTACTTTAATGCTAATGCTAAGCTGTGCTTCCACATTTCTGCTTATTGTCTCCTGTGCAGGAAACACAACATACCATTTGTCACGGCATGCCATTTGTTACCAGTTGCAACACAGACTTGAATTTAAAGTATCAACCGTATATCACTTCTTTTTTTTAAGTTATGCAGGGTTTATTGATACCTGTTTCTTTTGCACACACAGTTCATTATTCTGTGGTGCAGTTCATAGGCACAGTGGGATCTTTCCATTTTGGAGACAATTACCTGATTGCGATAGAGTGCACAGCATGGTGAGATGTTCATTCTTGATGAGAGGTAATTGTTTCAAGATAAAAACTGGTTTTGTAATGCTAAAAATAATACCATGAAACAAGAAGCATAGTGTCATGAAAAGAGTCATTCAGTGATTTAAGAGGGAATTTTTGTTGGCCGATACCATAAGAGTTCAATGCCTGCGAGTGTAGTTTTTCAATGGAATGTTTCTTGCTCTTTATACTAAATAGAGTAAATTGTTTTTAGAACAGTTCTTCCAAGCTCTGTGTATGTGTGCACTAATAAAACCTGATGGTTCACTCCATCCGAGTCCCGAGGAGAACATTGACTATATCTCCTGACAAGATCTCTTTGAAATGCTCATCCTCTCCTTGAAATCTCCCCTGCAGTCCTAATGGAATATAAAATGCAGCCCTAACCACATACACACACACACACATACATACACACACACACACACACGCATGCATGCACACACACTCATATACACACGCACACATGCATGCACATACGCACATCCATGCACGCACACACGCATCTGCATGTGTGCACACGCTCACACATACACACATGCATGTGCACAGGCACATACCTACACACAGACATGAATAAACACGAGCAAGCTTGCACACACACACACACAGTGCGCACACACACTCACACAAACACAGCGTGCACACACACACACACACACACACACACACTTCACTCTTTTATTTGAACATGACGTCCTCAAGCAGTTGGCTGCAGCACATTCGTTGGAACTAAAAGAGGTTTTTCGGTGTCTGGCAGTAAGCGCCATACCAGACCACGACTCCACCGGAAGCCACACCGCACCATGCGTTTACACTGCGGTCTCAGAGCTCAATCAACCCCTCACTGACTATTTAAAAAGCCCCTTTATCACTCATTCTTCCCCTCAGAGGTGGCCCAAGCTTCACATGCACATTTACTTGATTATGTTGCCCTGTCTGGACTGGATCCTGTGGAGGAGAGGCTAGTTCACTTCCTGTTATATATAAGCCCAATCAAGGCCCTCATTTCTGCATTGTGCCTTTGGTGGTGCTGTGAACTCAGTCACCAACCCTGCATTAACTTTTTTAAAGAGAAATCCCTTTGGTTTGTTCATTGTGTTGGGGTTCATTCCAACAGCCTTTGTAAGTCCAAGTAGTTCATAGACAGTTTTGGGCTCATGTTAAAATAGGTAAGTACTCAGAGACACACAAACCTTCACAGGGGACATCTATAAATGTGGACTGCTAGTCAATTTGTGACAGAGATGGATGCGGTGGGGAAACACCCCACCGTAGACTGGCGCCCTCTTCAGTAAGCAGCACGCTATTGCACCAAGTCCCTCTATAGCGTAGCGACAAAACAATCATTTCCAGCAAGGAAGCAAAGGAAATTAGTAGAAAAATGTTTATCTGTCACACCTGAGAGAGGGAGCGAGAGAGGGTGGTTGCCCCTGGCTTGCTGGCGCAGCAATATGGAGACTAGATTAATTGTGTCTGTGTTTGCTGCCGTTAATGTCTCTGACCTTCTTAATTAAAAACAAAAAAAGGCCTTTTCCTCGCTCGCTGTGTGTTCCCTGCGTCGTGGAGCCTGCAGACACTGCGGTTGTTCTGCGTCGCAGGAAATTACTTCTGCGGTTAATCTGTAGTGTTGTACAAAGGGATAACAGCTGAGCCTAACGTGGGCTTGCAATCAATGTAATCTGCAGGCAGTCAGCACACAAAAGCCTGGGAATTAAATATGCTTCATTAGCTGATTGCACTGCAAAAATGTCTTAACAAGTGTTTCGGTCTTGTAATGAGACTTACATTAAAATCTTTTTTTTTAAACAATATTAGTTGTTTTAAATTGCTATCTGCTTGGCAAGTTGCTATCTGCTTGTCTCCTCATTTGCAATATTTTCTGTCACATTTAGCAATGAAGTAATAGAAATAAGATTTTAAGTCTCGAAATAAGACTAAAATACTTGTTTGAGATTGACTTATTTTTTGTTTTTTGTGTATGTCACATTCTCACCGAGACGAGGCGAAATGTTTATTTTTTGAGGAGTCTCTATGCTCTGCAGGTGTGAGACAATAATGAGAAAGCAGCCATGGAACATGAAGTGTGATGCTTAAGGCAAGGTCACTGCGCGTCTCTGAGGATTAAGCTTGTAGTTTTGAGAGGGAAGGGTACTTATTGATCACTGCATTGTTCAGGCTCTCTCATACACCTTACTTACTGAACAGAGAGCTCAGCTCACAGCACGCCTTTGAATTCTGTATGTTTATCATCCATAGTCTAGCTGTGTGTGTTTGTCCTTTTATGCACTGTACATGGTCGTTGTATATGTTTCTGTGTATGCATATGGGGTGTGTATGGGCATGTTTTTGTGTGTGTATGCACATAGGATGTGTGTGTGCGTGTTGCATATCACATGCTTGTGTGTGTGTGTGTGTGTGTGTCAGCTTGTGCTTGTGTATGTGCGTGTATGTGTGAGTGTATGTATGTGTGAGTGTATATGTGTGTGTGCGTGTGTGTGTGTGAGTTTATACTTGTGTGTGTGTGTGTGTGTGTCAGCTCGTGCTTGTGCGTGCATGTGTGAGTGTATGTATGTGTGAGTGTATGTGTGTGTGTGAGTTTATACTTGTGGTGTGTATGCATGTGTTTGCGTGTGTGTGTGTGTGTGCGTGTGTGTGTGTGTGTGTGAGGCAGGCTCAAACGCCTACATCAGCGTTTATCTATAGCTCAGGGCAGAGGCATGGCTTTGAAACCCACTCATCCTTTGAGGGATCCTACCGGTTTTTGCCTGCCTGCTCGCATTGAATCGAATGCTTTTATCTTCCCCATTTAATAATCTGTAGTCCCAGATGACAATTTCACCTGGTACGCGTTCAGGCAGTATGCAAACTATTCTCATACATCTGCCCAGCGGGAATGTATGCATTTCATTCAGTGTGTTCCAGTGTCAGTCAACAGCTGAAACATAATTGCCAGTGATTAAAAGAAGGCCCTCAGAGGTTCTTGAAACAATAAAGTGGTTTCCGACCAGAACAATACGTGCAGGAACGCCTTGTTAAACCGACAGCGGTAAATCCTTAAGGACGCTGAGCTGGAGATTCACTTCCCACATCAAGGCATTATTCTACAGTTTCATTTTATTGCTTAAAACGGCCATTTTTCTCAACTGAAAAACAAATGAGAACTTGATTGATGTTGGTGTGGTTCGGCTGCCTGTGAGATGGCGGCCATTTTGTCTTGTTCCTGAGGGATTCCCAGATTGTGACTAAAGAAGGGATGTCAGTCAAACTGACTGCCCCTGTGCTGGGGTGGGGTTTTGTTGAACTGAGGTAGTGTGTCTGACTGTGCATGTTAACAATGGCACAGAGAGCACAGTCACTGAACATGGCATTTAGAGATGTCCTCATGTATTTCCAAATTGTTGGGGAAACTTGTGTTTCTTGATACAAAAATGAATTCATAGGCATTATTACATGCATGATATAACACTGTGTATGGTGAGAACTTACTTCATGTAATGTAGCGTGTAGGTACAGTATGTGTGTGTGTGTGTGTGTGTGCTCTGTTTCAGCTATTGTGGATAACCTCGCTCTGGAGAAAACATTGTTTTGTATGTAAAGAATATTTATATATGTATAGAATATTTATATATAAATATTGATAGTGATTTAGAGTACTTTTTAAAATAGTCTGATGATAAAAATGTATGATTCGTGTGGAAAATATGAAATGCATGGGTGCTGGCCTTGAGTAGCTGCAAGGTCTAATTCATCCTTGACATTTAAAAGTGCAGTGGCCTTTGTTGCATATTTAAGCGCGGTTTAAAATAATGAATTTAAATGTGTGTTTATGTGGGTGTGTATATAGGGGGTGTCTGTGGAATGGAACCAACGGTCTTCAACATGTCATAGCCACACACAGCAGACTGTCAGAGACTCAATAAATCAATCATTAAATCAATCACAACTCATTATCAAATGTGTCCTCCAGAGCGGGGTTTGCAGACCTCTCTGCAGAGCAAGTGAAGTGATTGCTATCGAATGAAGCATTCTACAATCAAATTAAGAAGATTTATATACTCGCAGATAACATGGTGTTAACTCAGATATTAGATAGAACCTGATTGAACGATATCGGAGAGCAAATGGTAAAAAAGGTTTGCCGTTGGTGTAAATTCGCTCGATGTTTGTCTGTAACCTTGACTGAGGAATAAGTGCAGGTTCGGTTTTTCTTCTTGAACTAATGTGGTGGAATTAGCTTCCCGCTGCGGTCAGAACGGCAGAAACCTATCTTCACAAACGAAACACTCACCTCTTCAGACTCCCTGCTTCATGCTCCCCTGGACCCTTTTGTTTTTATCTTCCTTTCTTTCTTTGTATTGTTAATTTTCTCTTTCTTTGGATTTCACTCTGTTATCTTCTGTACAGATTTTCTAAACTGGAAACAAAGATAAAGGTAGAGTGATAGAGAGAGGGGGATGGATGAGAGAGGAGAAAAGAGGGGGATTGATAGAGATGGGGAAAGAAGATGGAGAAAGAAGGGGGAATATAAGGGAAATGGGGAATTGTGAAGTTTGACAGTGAGTGAGAGAGAGAACGGGATAGATAAGTTTTTCTTAATGTATGTCAGTTGGCCGTTTGAAAAATGCTCGTTGACATAGCTTCTGACTGCGGCATGCACATGTAATATACCTGCAAACAGAATCCTGAGGGTCGAATAACTGACTAAAACAAAACGGTCCCACGTGTGCAGTCAAAAGATGGACAGCTCTAAGCATTAGTGGTTTGCATGGTCTGTGAAGACAAAGGAGATCCCCTTATGCATTTTATTAACCGCTTTCCCATACTCAGCCATTTGAAAACCATAAAAACTGATCCCAGATCATCTTACTCAGCCCTAATGAGGACCTTGGCTTTCATACCCTGTTTTGCGCATTAAAGCCAGTGGCTGTTCCAGGACCAGTGCGTTATCCTCCTGAATTCTCTATGCGGTCATTTAGCCATCTGCAGGGCTTGCAGCTAAAGCCATTTTCAACAGAGGCAGTATCAGTTGAGAAGAAATTATAATGACTTCCTCCCCACCTGTGTTTTAATTTCAATTCCAGAGGTTTTTGTCGTCAAGTTTATCGAATCGACCGCTCGCTCGTCGCCCCAGCAACACCACGGAAAGCCATATAAGGGAGTCTGAATCCGCGCACGTCTCTCGCGGTCTCCCCTGACACGTTGTGTCAGATGTTCATGTCATCATTTTGTCGGCGGCACGCCGCGTAATTGTGTTGAATTAATTTCCTCGGCTGCTGTCGTTGGCTGTGTGGCTCAGTGCCTCCGGGGGCGGGGGGGTGGGTAGGGGGGCTGTCATTGCTCAGGGGGAGGTGCGTGGAGATGCGTGCCTCTGGCCTCGGTTCCGGAAGATTCCGGGTTACAAAAGGAGCGAGCGCCATTGTGAAAGGCAGTAACGGTGTGTTGGGCTGAAGGGGGTGGGGGTGATATCCTTGAGAGGGGATGAATGGTTGAGTAATGTGGAAGCGCGTGAGGTAGGGGGAGGTTGTTGGGCAAAGCCGTGGCCTTTGGAGGACAGTGACTGATCTGCGCTGCCACTCACAGTATCGATGGGGCTCTGCACCTCCACCCCCACACTGCTTAGAGAGCACAGGCCTCTGCTGCTGAACTGGCCCACTCGCTCTACACTGCAAGCAAACATACAGATAACGCTTATTTTATAGCCCGTTAATTACCCACTAACTATTTAGATTCCGGAGGTAAGTACTATGAAACAGGCTGTAAAACATACTGACATAGTATTTATATATGTTACTTTGTTTCATAATACTTGCCACTGAAATGAAAGTAGTTACCTAATAATTAGACAAGGTGCTGTGTACTTATCCAGTACATACTAGGTAATTAACGTGCTGTAAAATAAAGTGTTACCAAAATATATTATTACATTACATTACATCAATGGCATTTGGCAGATGCTCTTATCCAGAGCGACGTACAACAAAGTGAAAAGTGCATACCCATAACGAGGGATATGGGCGCTGAAAGAAGTACAATTTCAACTGCTACCTGTACAACAAAGATAGGGACTAGGGCCTATTTGTTTTGTTTTTTGGGGGGTTTTTTTAATGGTAATATCGCAACACGCAACTATATGAATAAACTGCTTACCTAGCCACACAAAACTATGTATCATCCTAATACACAAGTAAATAACACAAGTAAGGACCACAGTTAAGGTTTACAGGGAGGTAGGAAGGGACGGGGAGAGGTGCAGCTTGAAGAGGTGCGTCTTCAGTCTGCGCTTGAAGATTATAGCATTGGAAAGAGGCAATATATGGCTGCCCATATATTATGAAGTCTTGCAATGTCTTGATAATACAGTGAGGTCTGTATGTATTTGAAACAATTCTAATGGGCTGTAATTCCTACATGGTTGAGTTTGTATGGACCTAAATACCCTTCAGGTTTATCAGTTAAAGCTGACTTGTGTCACTGTGCAAATACTTAACAGACCACACTGTATATATTTTATTCCAGTATATATTCAGTGTATTGCAGGTCCGTTATAGCGTGCACCCTCACTCACTCTCCCTCTGAAACGCATGACCGAGACTTAGTCACCGTGTTGAAATGAGGGAGTGTAAGGCTGGTAAATGTGCTTGCGTGGGCCTGGCTAGGCCGGGCCGTTAACCCGACCCTCGTTAGGGGAGAACCGGGATGAAAAGAACGATCCAGCTGCATCCCTAGCAGTTCGCCAACGTCCCGGGGAACCTGAGAATCCCGGTTTTATGACTCTTCCCTTCCTAACACCCGCTAATAGGGTCAGGTCCATTTCCACAGAGAAACGAAAAAATGCCTCAGCCTTTATAGAGCACAATGACTCATAGACCGACTCGCAGCGGAAAGAGCTACAGCCTCTTTGTTCCGCGCGGTATTTATCTAACTACATATACTACCCAGGATCGGAGCTGAAGTTAAATCTATAAAATCTTAAATCAGAAACCCAAAACCGCAGTGGCTGCAAGCCACTTACTGCTTTCGTTTTATTAGTTATTAGCTGTCAGTCTCCACCGAGGCTGGCTGAATGTCACTGCTGCCGAATGTACATCCAAGTTTGTTTAAAATGGCATTAAGTACCTGGCTTTAATAAAAATGTAAATCCTAAAACTCTGCCGCTAACGGTTGTCCGTGTCATTCAGCTTTGTTCTGTGTTCACTAATGCAGGGTTGATACACTTGTTCATGGAGACTTCCTGCATATTTAAGCAAAAATACTTTCACTATAAGCCCCAGGAATCAATCAGAAGTGGCGGGTCATTTTTAAAGGAAAATATTATTTCATGAAAGATAATTAACTCTCCCTGGTTAATCTGTAGTGCTTTAATACAGCTGTCGAGGTAATTGGTGAAAATCAGGTCTTAAGGCAAGCAGGCGCTTTGTATTACATGTCATTTGGCTGACACTTTTTATCCAAAGGGACTTACGGTTGATTTTTTAGACTGGGCAGGAGACAATACTCCCCTGGAGCAGTGCAGGACCAAGGGCTTTGCTCAACTGCCCAACGGCTATGGCTACATTGTGGCTACACCGGGGATCGAACCACCAACCTTGCGGGTCCCAGTTACATACCTTAACCACTATGATATAGGCCGCTTTCTTGTTAATTTGTGGCAGTTTTTATTTTTGGTTGATTTGCTTTTCCCCTTGCAGCTGAACCATCTTCATTGAATTTTGGTGATGCTCAGCTACATTAATTATTGATCCAGTGGATTCAGATGGAAAGAAATCCAGAATGAACTCTCACACTCCACACCCAGGTTGGCTGAATCCTATGCCAACCCTTACGCAATTTCACGTGACATTTTCTCATGTGAATTAAAATATTCATATTAGGGAACCTGAAATAGGTTACCTTTTTCCTCTCTTATCTGATAAGTGGGATTATTTTTATAGGTCACGTGTCCTCTTCACTCATTGGGTGTTCGTATGTGGTTTCTGAGCACGTGATGATTTTGTAAGGGAATGTGCACCGTATCTCTGTGTCAGCCGGAGCTAGGCTCTGCCCCCTCCCTTCTATCAAACTAGGATGTTCAGAATCCTGTCTGAACATCCAGGAGGTGGTCCTCGCCATGACAAATATAGCAGAGCTCTATGGAGAACAAAAGTAGTGTGGAGTGTGACAAATCCGCAGGGAAAACATCTCCCTGACTCCAACCACCAGTGCGTGTACAGCCGGAAAAATAAACGTCAAATTGGAGAATTACCATCTCCAATCTGAAATTCAATTACCCCGGGCCGCCCATCGCCTCCTGTGGCCGTGTTTTCCGTAAATGATTGCTTTTTCAGATAAAACGGAAATGTCAGCCAAATTGGAACATCCTTACAAACAGACCCATTCAATGGCTCAAAGCGCCGGTAATGAATTCAAGTTGGGTCTGAATGGCGGCTGTGTCCAAACTTCGACGTTGCGCGCCAGTCTGAGCGTGTCTGGTAATTGTGTCTGTGACAGAGGGGTATGAAACGGCTTGATATGGAGGTGAAGGCCCTGAGGACCAGACGCTGTGAAAGGAATAGGGGGGGGGTTGCAGAATTGCAGCGGTGGACTTAAAATCTATCAGCCTCCTAGAGGATCGTCTCGACTGCTAATGTTCATGCGATGGCCGGCTTGGCTGCGCATTGCGCTTCTGAAGTCGATAGCTCTCCAAGTTTTGATTCATGGATTTTATAGGGGCCCCGTGAGGTTGAGTTGGGAGCGTGCTGGCCATTCGCAGAGCCCCGCGATTCCCCGCCCCCGTAGTCCCAGAGGTCTCAGCGCAGGGAGAGCTCAGAGGGCCGCACACGCCGGCCCATTCGCATGAGGAGGAGTCTCCCGTCTTATGAGTGCGGAAGCTTCCGGAAAGAGTTCATCTCTGTTTGTTCATCTCAGAACAAGCCCTTCCCCTTCTGCATCACCACCTGCCTCCAACAGAATGGCTGTCACATTTTTCCTCTTAGATTAAAATGGCGGGTTTTTAAAGGCAGCCTTTTAACAGCCCCTGTAAGCACTGGGCCCAGATGGATGGGGCCCCGAATATGTCTTTTTTATGAACTACAGCAGAGCCACACTTCTGCTGCTTAAACAGGCAATTTGCCATGGCCAGATGTTTCAGACTCTCAGTTTTATTTTGCTTACATTGATTAGCATATATTATTCAGATTTTGCCCACTATCAAAACAGATGCTTCGTCTTAATCTGTGCTTTACAAATCGTTCTAACTAAAGTAAAAATGACAGAATGCTGTGTATATTTACATGTTATTTAGCATAACTAGGCAGCATGGTGCTCTTTGAATGAAAAGGACACTTCTCTCTAGTTCAAAAATGAGAAAGTTTGAGAAAATTGATTGCTGTAATTTATCAATGGATTTACATACATTACAACATTGGAGGCAGAAGTATCTTTCCCTCACTCTTTGAAAAATCAACATAACTTAAACACTGTATCTCCTGGACATATGTGTGCTAGCACTCTGTTTAACCCTAGTGAGTCACGTTCTCCTAGGGCTGTGCTTGTCACAACATCTTCACTCCCTACAGATTGTTCTTTCTTTGGAATGTCAGTGTGAGCAGGTTAGTAGACAATTAAACCCCATTAAGCAATGGCAATCTGTGGGGAGACAGACCAATGCATATAGAAGCCCACCGGGAAGTGAGTTGGATACCTCTGGATTGGCCTGTATTCACGTACAACCTGTGCATAGATTTTCTGGTGTAAAAACACCAACAGACTGGCTTCTTCTGTCCCTCTACTGCAAAATCACTTAAAGGCCCTGTGCAAGACGAACTGTCCATCCTTGGCTTACAGCTCTACATTGGCTATAATAAATGGTGCCAGTTGGTCCATCTCCTTGGCACTATGCAAAGATGAATTGTAAGTTATAAGCTAGTAGTAGAAGGGTGCGTGTGCATATCAGTCCGAATCACATCTCGTAGTCTTTATAAACCCTCTCTGGTACTTGTGCCGTGTTCTCACCTCCCAAAACAGCAAAAGAAACATAAAAACATAATAACCATAAGCAGAGGGGAGCTGGCAGTTGGTGTATCTGGCCAACGTGCTAGCTAAGGTGGTTAATATAATAATGGCAGTGCTGGATGTAGCCGGGAGTCCTGCAGTGTGATGCATAATGTGCTGTAGCATCACCCAGGGAGGCAGGGTTTCACTCAGCAGGCTATTGCCAGCCTCCGTGCACACTTGCAGCTCCACGGATCCGTCGGTCCATTAATTCGAGCCAATCGCAGCAGCAGCATGGCTCCCTGGTGTAGCGGCTGACTGCACATGTATCAGAGGATGTATGCGCAAGTGTACAGCACACGCTGAGAAAAGATACTACAGGGATGCCACTGACCTACATTATTATCCACAAACTGGGGAATGCTACGTGGATAACAAGAGAAAGGAAGAATTGAAGCACAATGGGAAAAAGCAAAAAGTAAAAGTACTAAAGGGTTCATAACTCTGTGTCCGTTTGGTCCGGTTTAAGTCAGATTTGTGATTGTAGCATAAACAACAACCTCATCTCGACTGGAGATCAGTGGAGCCTTTGTCACCGTTCTCCAAAGCCACAGTGTCTATTGTGTTGTGGAAACAGATTCCAGTCTCTGTAGGGCTGCCTGTTTTCCCCACATCAACCCCAGAGCTTAAGTGCTTGATGTCGCCACACACATCTAGCACTTAACATATCTAGCATGGTTGAAGCCACTTGCAGTAAAAGTAACTTAAAACAAGCTAATTGTATTCTTCTTGAGAGACAAAATATGTTCTACATTACAAGACTGAAACACCTTAGTTAAGACGTTTTTTCAGTGTATAGTATAATGATAATGATGTTTATTTGCTGGAACGGCAGCGTGTGTGTAACGTATTCTGGATTCAGCAGAGTCAGACTGAACTCAGAACCATGTTCTGTGATTACTTTTTATCCCGTTCCCAGCCTTCATCAGGAAAGCTATTTTGCACAAGAATAGGGGAGGTCTGTAGCATAGTGGTTAAGGTACATGACTGGAACCCGCAAGGTCGGTGATTCGATCCCCGGTGTAGCCGCAATAAGATCCACACAGCCGTTGGGCCCTTGAGCAAAGCCCTTGGTCCTGCACTACTCCAGGGGAGTATTGTCTGCTGCTTAATCCAAAATCAACTGTAAGTCGCTTTGGATAAAAGCGTCTGCCAAATGACATGTAATGTAAAGGATGTAGTGAATCTGCAACACCTATCAAATAGGCTGAAGTGTATTAAATCCTTGTATTAGCATGTCTGTTGACTTGAGTTGTGCCTTGTCTCTTACTCCCAGCTGCTGTTCTAGCATGCATCAGTGTGTAGCAACCGTATTGTAAATATAACAAGATCAAGGGAATGCGAGGACAGCAGACATATTTGGCATCAGAGACGGATTTCCCGCACTGGTCTCCAGGGCTGACCCGGGAGCAGTGCGGATGCTCATGTGGAAGGTCCTGGGTGGCTGCAGAGGGCTCTGGGTAATCTCCTCTAATCCACTGCTGGGGAAGATGAAGAGAAGGTGGCTGTCTAATGCGGTTCGATCAGGTTGATTTAAAACGTCCGGCGAGCTGACAGGGCAGGACGTGGGGCTGCGGGTACCTGAGCGAGTTTAAGTCAGCATCCTGCCACGGCCGTGTTGTGTTCCTGTGTTCTGTCCTGTGTTAGTTTATCATTGTTTATTATCATTATTCTTGTAATTTATTATTTTTCATATTTCATGTCTGGTGTTCTGTTTATATTCATTAGTCTTTGCACTCGTCTTCCCCTGTGATGTCTGAGTCTGAATGTTTACTAGCCCAGTCACTCTCCTGTCTGCGTGCCCCACTATTCGGATGTTTACGGTAGTTCCGGGGTTCAACCTTCCTTCCAATCTTGCATTCCTTACTTTCTGCTTTCTCTCCATTTCATGTTTGTACATAGCACTAATATACTAATCTCAACTAATTTAGAAATTGTACAGTACTAATTATACTAACACACTAATATGTTTGTCAAACTAACAAACTAACATTCACTAGTTTTGGGTATTTGTAATTTAAATCACTCAACTAACTTACTAACGCATCTCCAGTTTCAATTCTGTTCTGTAACTCCGCCTCCCTATTCTATCACTGATTACTTACTTAGTTTCAGCGAAGTATTCGCACCTGTCTCTCCGTATCTCTGCATCTCCTGATTCTCTGCAAATTGTCTACTCCCTAGTCCGGAGCCGTTTGTATTACATGTGTGTCTTTGTGAATCCAGTCCGCGTTTTCGTTCCCCCCTCGTTATTGTCCTATTACCCTTTCATGTGTCTCACCTGATGTTTATTTGTTAGACCGCCCTCACTCCCATGCCCCGCCTAGTTTGTCTCATTCCCCTGTGTATTTATACCTGTCCTTTTCAGTTGCACGCTGCTAGTTCGTCTTGTCCTGTTTTTGTTCCTGTCATGGTGGGAGGTAATTCTCACGGGTGCCACTAGTTGGCCGAGGATAATTGTTTCCACCTGTTCCTCGTTTTCGCCAGGGGAATTACCTCCCGGGAGAGTATTAAAGACCAGCATGGACTAGTTTCTGTGCTTTTGTGTTCAACCGTTCGCCCTTGGCACAAAGCCGGTAAAGCGCCCGGTAGACTCTAAACCTATACGAGTCAGGTACGGTGCTGGTGGATAATTCTCTCATTGCTAAAAAGGAGAAATATCTAAAAGGTAAGGAAGGCGTACAGCTGGAAGTGTTGTGGGTGCTGGCGCCTTCCTCAAGGGTTTTGTTTTTCTTTTGGACTCGTGTGAGTCGATGGTAGAGGGACGTTGTCCCCGGTGTTGTATTTTGTTTTGCATTTTTGTCCCGAGCTGCGCCTCGAGGTTTTTATTTTCGTGCCTAGCTTTTCTCGCTAGGTTGTATTTTCTTTTGGTTTTCACTCAGTGCCCAGCTATTTGGCACGGTACCAAAGTATTGGTTCGCCCTAGTTATTTAAGGGTTGTTTTACGTTCTCTAGCCGTTTTTGAGCTACTTCTCTGTTTAGGATTTCTAAGTTTGGTTTGTTTAATTTCCTTTCCTCCCATTGTTCCGGGAGAAGTCCTGTTCCTAGCTGGGTATCCCTATTTCGGTTCTCCCTGGGATTTAGTGACTGACACGTTCGCGTGTCGGTTAAAAAAAGGTTCTACCTTTGGTCGCCCCTGGCTCTCCGCTTAGCTTCCAACGCTACAGAACACAAAAGCCACCATGGAGAGACCAGCGACCAGTACTGGAAGGGAGATGGGAGACTCCCCATTAGAAGCGGTGGTAGCCGCTCAGCAGGCTATGCTAGCTAGGCAGGGGCAGGCGTTGCAGGAATTGCACACCCAGCAGACAGCTACCACCGAGCAGCAGACCATGGTTTTTCAGAGGCAGGACGAGATCCTGTCTAGGCTGGGCAGGCAGCAAGATGTGTTGATGGAGCTTGCCGATAGTTTACGATTACTGGCAAGCGAGTTCCATTCCCCACAGGCTCAGGCACCACATCCCTACAACCCTCAGCCACTCACTTCCTCCCCATCTACGGGATCCGCATCCCAGCCCAGTTCACCACTAATACGGGAACCTAAGTTACAGTTGCCGTTGCGGTACGGGGGAGAGGCGGGTAGATGTAGGGGGTTTCTTTCCCAGTGCTTAATTTTTTTTAAAGCCCAACCCTCACGATTCTCAACCGAGGATTCCCAAGTAGCGTTTGTTTTATCCCTGTTGACCGGGACCGCTCTGGCCTGGGCAGATCCGCTGATTCGGGCACAATCCCCCCTAATGAGCAGCTCCCAGCTCCTAATGCAGGAGATGACAAGAGTATTCGACCACAATGTCACGGGTAAAGAGGCGGCGGCCCGATTAACGTGGATGAGGCAGGGAACTCAGAGTGTGGCAGAGTTTTCAGTGGCGTTCCAGGCTCTGGCAGGGGAGACGGGGTGGGCGGACGAACCGCTAATGACACTCTTTACATGTGCACTGTCAGACTCGGTCAGGGACGCGCTGGCCACAGTGGAGCCACCGGGGAATTTAGGCTCACTAATATCGACAGCGATTCGCATTGATAACCGGGTTCGGGAACGTGAGTGAGAGAGAGCCGGCAGAATGGGCAGTTTCAATTGGCCGGTTCCGCCCTCCCTGAGCCAGTTTACAGAGGCGTGTGAGTCGATGGTAGAGGGACACTCTGGCCATTATGAGTATCGCGTCATGCCATTCGGTCTTACCAACGCCCCCGCAGTGTTTCAGGCGTTAGTAAATGATGTGCTCAGAGAAATGCTGGAGAGGTTTGTATTCGTCTATCTGGATGATATCCTGATCTTCTCCGCCACTATTTCTGAGCATATTCGCCACGTGAGACTAGTGTTGTCGCGTCTTTTGGAGGCTCGCCTTTTTGTGAAGGCTGAAAAGTGCGTGTTTCACGCTAATTCGGTATCTTTCCTGGGGTTCATTGTATCTGCGGGGAAAACAGAGATGGACCAGAATAAAATCTCTGCGGTAAAGAATTGGCCTACCCCGGAATCGGTTAAGCAAGTGCAGAGGTTCCTAGGCTTCGCCAATTTTTACCGTCGTTTTATCCGTAATTTTAGCACCGTAGTCGCACCCATTACCGCGCTCACAAAGAAGGGCCCGACGCGTTTTGTATGGACAGCTCGTGCGGAGGCTGCGTTCAGTGAGTTAAAGAATAGGTTCTGTTCGGAACCTATTTTAATAACTCCGAATCCCTCCCTACCATTCATTGTAGAGGTTGACGCCTCTGAGCTGGGGGTAGGGGCTATTTTGTCTCAACGGTCCCCCCAAGACCAAAAGGTGCACCCTTGTGCGTTTTTCTCGCGGTCGCTGTCCCAACCCGAGAGAAACTACGATGTGGGAGACAGGGAGCTGCTAGCGGTCAAACTAGCTTTGGAGGAGTGGCGGCATTGGCTGGAGGGGGCGGAGCATCCGTTCATAGTGTGGACGGACCATAAAAACTTGGAGTATATTCAATCGGCTAAGACTCGCAACTCGCGCCAGGCCCGCTGGGCGCTGTTTTTTGCGCGTTTTTCTTTTACTATGACGTACCGCCCCGAATCCAAGAACACCAAGCCAGATGCCCTCTCACGGGTTTTTGACAAGGCGGATAGGGAGCACGAGCCTGAACCCATTCTGTCCGGGGCTCAAATTGTGGCGCCTGTGGTTTGGAAGGTGGAGTCGGCAGTGCGGAGAGCACTGCGCCAAGATCCGGGTCCAGGGGGGGGTCCACCTAGTAGCCTTTTTGTGCCTGCGGGGGTCCGTTCCCAAGTACTACAATGGGGACATGCCTCACGGCTGGCGGGGCATCCCGGGGTCCACCGCACCAAAGATTTGGTGTCTCGACGGTTCTGGTGGCCCGGGATGGAAAAGGATGTCCGGGAATTCGTAGCCGCGTGTCCAGTTTGCGCACGCAGCAAGGGCTCCCATCGACCACCATCAGGGTGGCTACGTCCGTTACCCATCCCGAAGCGCCCATGGAGTCACATCGCGCTAGACTTTATCACGGGGTTGCCACCATCGGACGGTAAAACGGTCATTCTAGTGGTGGTGGACCGTTTTTCCAAGGCGGCTCATTTTGTGGCACTGCCAAGATTACCATCGGCAGGGGAGACCGCTAGGTTGGTGGTAGATCATGTGTTTAGACTTCACGGTCTCCCACAGGACGTGGTTTCTGATCGCGGACCCCAGTTCGCTTCCCGGTTCTGGCGTGCGTTCTGTTCTCTGTTGGGGGCCTCGGTGAGCCTTTCGTCTGGCTTCCACCCAGAGACCAACGGACAGACAGAACGCACTAACCAAACTCTCGAGAACACGCTCCGGTGTCTGGCTATGGACAACCCCACGTCATGGAGCCGCCAGCTCACGTGGGCGGAGTACGCCCACAATACGTTACTAAATGTGTCCACAGGTCTCTCACCGTTTGAGGTACAATTTGGCTATCCCCCGCCTCTGTTCCCGGAGCTAGAGAGAGGGGGCGCAGTGCCCTCTGCTGAGGCCTTTGTTCGGCGGTGCCGGGCCACATGGAGGAAAGTGCGAGTGGCCCTTTTAAGAGCTACGGCCAACCAGAAAAGGCTGGCCGACAGGCGTCGTCGAGCAGCGCCCTGCTATAGGGTGGGGCAGCGGGTATGGCTGTCCACACGTGATCTGCCATTGAGGGTCGAGTCGCGTAAGCTTGCCCCTCGATACGTGGGGCCTTTTAAAATTATTAGGAAGATCAACCCCGTCACGGTGCGCCTCCAGTTGCCTCGCTCTATGAGGATCCACCCTACCTTCCATGTTTCCCGTCTCAAGCCCGTGTCGACGAGCGTACTGGCACCTGCGGAAGTTCCTCCACCACCCCCTCGATTAATTGACGGGGGCCCGGCCTACACCGTCCGTCGCATCCTGGCGGAACGTCGCGTAGGCAGAGGGAGACAATACCTTATAGATTGGGAAGGTTTCGGGCCGGAGGAACGCTGTTGGGTTCCCTCTAGGGATATTTTAGACCCCGAACTGATACGTGAGTTTCACAGGCGGGGGGCTAAAGGAGCGTCTGGGGTCGCTTCCTGTCTCATTATTTGACCAAACATGCTCATTACAGGCTTGTGCTAGCTGCAGCTTTCTTGTTATAACTTATCTGATGCTAGGCAACTTCAGGCAGTTTGGAGTCACTGTCCAACCCCCCCCCCTCTCTCTCTCAGCTTATCCTTCTCTTACTGGAGGTCTGCTCTTTTGATTGGTTTATTGTAATGGATTGGTTTTATTGTGCGCTTTTATTTGGTTCTCTTTTTTGGTGTTTTGTCCCTATTTTAAATCTATTTTAGGAACATTGTGATTGTTTGAATTGTGTATTTATTTGCATAAATACCCTTCGCTGTGTTTTTAAATAAAGGGCACATAAAAATCTCTCTATCTCTCTCTGTCTCTCTCTCTCTCTAATGTTTGGGCGACTAAGGGTTGGGGTTTCCTTTGTTTCTCTTTTTTCATTTTGGGGTTGTAAATATGGGGCTGGGGTAGATTTGAAGGTAATTGTGGAGTTTTTGTGTTTCAACTTGTGTCTCTTTCTCTCTCTATTTCTCTCTCCATCCCTCTCTCCCTCCCTCTCTCTCCCTCTCTCTCTCACCATCCCTCCTCTCTCCTTCCCTCTCTCTCTCTCTCCCTCTCTCTCACCATCCCTCCTCTCTCCCTCCCTCCCTCTCTCTCTCTCCCTCTCTCTCTATCTTTCTCTCTCTCTCCCTCAGCCCACGAGGAGCAGATCGTCTCCAGCGAAGCAGCGACCAATGAGAAGGAGCCGCGAGCGCAGCCCCCAGGCCGGGCCACGCCCGTCCCCCCTCAGCAGCTCGTCCCCCAGGGGAAGGGCGGGGGCTCCCGCCTGGCTCCGCCCGTCCTGGCCACGCTCCTCCTCCTGTCCACCCTGGGGCTGCAGTGGACCCTGCTCTGAGCCCCTCCCCCCCGGACCCCAGGCCCCTCCCCTCCGCCCCCACATGCCGCGTGGGCCCCGCCTCCGGGGCGTGGGATTGGACAGGAGGGAGGCGAGGAAGAGGAGGGCGGGGGGTGGTGTGGGGGAGCTGATGCTTACGGGACAGACTGTGGGTCCTTTCCGCAGCGTGCTGGAGCCCCGGGAGCCGATTGGCTCTTAGCCTGCTACTTCTCTTTGGGCTGTTCTGCGCTGGCTTGGGAACTCTCGGGCTGATTTAAGGCCTTGTGTTTGCTCTTCAGCTGCTCTACTGTAACTCTTCACTGTAATGGACTGTGTCTGTCCCCCTCAGCACACACACACACACACTGACCTATACACACATTCACACACACTTACAGATATACACATACACACACATACACCCACACACATACACACACACACACAAATGCACTGACCCACACACACATACACACACTTGCAGATATACACATACATACACACAAATACACTGACATACACACACATACACACACTTACAGAGATACACACCTACACACACACTTGAACGTAATACACACATACCCACATGCACACATACACGCATACACACGAATACACTGATATGCACACACATATGCACACATATAAACATACCCATGCACGCACGCACAAATACGCACACACACACAAATACACATACATACAGTACTGTACATACGCATACATACACATACACACACACGCACAAATACACACACTCATACACTCACCCACACTCTGACGGGTGTATTCAAGATCAACCTTCACCCCATTCTGCACAGGCCCAAAGCTTTGACCTTTGCACTGGCTGCCTGCATGGCAGTGATTCAGTTCCATTTTAATCCAGGAAATTTTATAGATTTGTGAAATGTTTGTTTTTCAAACTTGTGGAATCCCTAATATATTTGTAAAAGAGTCACAGAAGCAGAAATGAGGCCATCTAAATGTCACTTCCACCCACAGCTTTTGATAAAACACTTGCATGTTTTTGGCCTAATTCCATACCGAAGGCAGAAGATTGAAATGTGAATATGTTTATGCACATTATGTGTGTAAGAAAAAAAAATCAAAACGATAGCTTGGATTCTGACAGTTCAGTACAAGAGATTACAGACTGACACCAGTGAGTCTTCTTTAACCTGAACTCAAACATAGACACAGGTATGTAGACAGGTACATACAGTACTTAATGTAAACCTGCATATCGTACACACATACTTCACATCAAACACACATACAAACACATTCATACACTCAAGTACAGCGGTACACATACACACAGGATTCAGATTCTCCCTAGAGTTGGTCCTGCTTCAACCCTCACTTCACTCTCCCTTAAAAAGGTGTCAATAGTGTGAGCCCAGCACAGTGCAACAGAGGAAGGAAAGGGAAATCCGTTCACCATGGTTGTCTGCATATTCACTGTTTAGCCCAGTTTGAATATGTGGCGTACAACAATTTGAGTAAACGACGACAACCTACAGATGGCTCTGCTGGTTCTGTAGTGTCCGTATATGGGTCGGTTGTATGCTTGAGGTAGGGTTGACCTGTGCAGAGCCCACTGTTCTCGAGAGAAGTCAACAGCCGCCCAATACTGTGGCCTCTAATTGCAGTTCTCTCCACAACAACTTCTGTAAGCTGTAAGTACCGCAGCATAAAAGATTGATACGTATCTGGTTAAAAACCAAAGTAAAAAATGTCTCCACTGGTCAGCTGTAAATGTTTCCACTTTGGTAACTGGCAGCGGAGAAATTGAGATGTAGGATTGCTATTGGTGCGCTGTCATGGTGGGTTGCCACAGTAACGTGAACGGTCTGCATTTATGGATTCTACATTGCCTGCATGCTCTCCAGCCTTCACACTGAACTGATATGTGAAGTATCTTCGTAATAGTTCTTGACACCCGAAATAACAAAGCAGTATATGTTAAAACATAGCATCCAACAGAGAGGAAAGATATTCTTGATGTATGCCAAAAAACATGTCAATATTAATGTTATAATATTGCAAAAACACACTTATTGCCACTTGTGGATGTAATACTTTCATTTTTGTTGAGACATATTGTTTTTTTTTTTTTTACAAGGGAATCATGTCAAACCCTGTCTGTACATTTTTGTTATGGAAATGTTTTTTTTTTTTTTGGCTTCTTTTGTTATTTTATTCCTCTTCGCTAAAATTCACAGATACATGCACGCATAGCTATTGCCATTGTCTTTTCTTCCTCTGTCCCCAGACTAGGAGCTGTTCCACTAAGCGGGATTACTGTGTTAGCCGGATAACTGCACAGATCAAAACCCAGACCTCCAAATTTGGAATGTGGACTAAAAAAGAGCTGTTCTGGGTTTTACTGCAGTTATCCAGCAAATTCAGTAATCATGCTCAGCGGAACAGGTCCCTTTGCAATGCTGACTGTTAACATTATGTTCACATCCACATGAAATGATAATACCAGTGATCTTCTTACCTATCAAGATCATGAAATAGGCCCTGTGATCAAGATAGTGCACCTTTATGTTAGCAAACTCTTGCATTGTATTTGTTCTTTGTTTTGGTACTATGGTACCATTATTGGACATTAATTGGATTGTGCATAACATATTGTCACGATGTGGTTGCAATGTTATAGTAATGTTGCCTCATGCTACAGCATTAGAGCAACGTCGGGGAAGCGTTTTATTTCATCTTACTATGCATAAGGGTCAACCTCACCAAATATTGCAGAACTTTTAAAACGTACAACTTTACGTAAATCCATTTTACTTTATCAAATGTTTACTTTCTTCGGAAATGACATGTTTTGTCTGGGGGAAAAAAAACTCAGTTAACAATTAAGTTTGCCAACTGTAATTCTGTTCAGTCTTGTGATGTGTTTTATATGCAGTATATATAAAACACATCTGTATATGTATAATGGAACTATGTTCATATTTGTGAATGTGTATGTATGAGAGTGTATTTGAATTGGACTGAATGTATTTCTTCAGCATTAGGGCTTTTGCAGTGCTTGTGACTTAGTTATGTGAGAGAATGTAGACACAAGCATATATATGTTTGTACTGACAGGGTTCTGACTTGGGTAAGGTACCGTATAAGCAGAACATACAATGCTTAAGGTACTATAGCAATATACTGTATGCATTTTGTTTGTTTTGGCTGAGTGTGACCAGTAGATTACACCATAACATCTATTTCCTGACCGACCCTGTCTGTTTTTCCTGGCATCCTTAACTCGCATCAAATGCACAAAGAAAACTCGTATAGCATGTGTATAAATGTATATATTTTGCATCACTTGTTTTCTTCTTTGCTTTCTTTTTTTAATGCAAAGTTTAAAGTGTGGGTAAGCGTAGCCCAGTAAGGATTTTTAAGGGTGCCCTTGTTTTTTTTTTAGAGAAAATCTATTTTCCATCCAGTAAAAACGATTGATTTTTCTCCCTTAATCAAGCATCCCCCTTTATAAGAAATGACTTGTTTTATTGGAGGCTTTTCCTCATCTGTAGTACAACAATGATCATTTTATTAAAGTTTAAAAATTACAGTCATCACACTGCACAAAATATATATGTTTGTCCATATTGAACTGTGCATAGGGTCATAATTTATCACGAACATTGGTATACATTAAGTATGAATCTCACCACATGAGTCACAAAACGTTATGTATGTGATAACTCTTCTTGGTCACCTTTTGTGCAATTGCAGGTCCCATCTATTTCCTTTGTGCTGTACATGGTAACTCTGCAACGGATTCTATTTTGCCTTTTTCTGTGCGACATTGTGATCACCGGCTTTTAGCTTCAAGGAGAACGGCATGATTGACAGGTCCGGAGCGGCTGTCTCTGATATCCGTGTATCAGATGAGTGAGTGTTCTGTGTGCTAGACATGTACATGGGCCAGTGCTGTCCAACCTGAGAACCCGAAACTAGCTTCATCTGGCCTGCTGAAATTGCTAAGACGTTTTTCATGTCCACAGAACATCGAGGAGCCCTCAGATCTTGCATGGCTTCATTGATTTGCTGATGATAGAAGTTTCCTTCTCGGGGACTAGCATAGCTTACATGTCGCATACCATTACATACTACTTCCATGCTTTTGTAGGTCTGGATAATTAGTGCTTAAGTATCTTGCTCAAGAGAACAATGGCAATGCTGCAGCAGTAGCCTATGGGCTTCTCACCCACCACATAAGCAAGAGGCTGGGGGCAGCTCCAGGGTTTAGAGACAGGAACCAAAGGTAGCTTCTGGAAATGCAGCCTGGTTTGAGAGTGAAATGCCTGCGACCGTTGTTAGGGAAAGTTGCGAACCTAAATCACCCATCCATCGTTGGACTAGGAGAACATCTTCCAGCTGGATCAACATTCCCACGGTTTTGTGCCATGGGTGTACACACTGTGCCAGCCGTCGTGGCTTATTTGACGGGAACAGGGCTCTGGGGAACACCTCAACGTCCACCGCGAAAGCAGGGCAGGAGTCTCTAAGAAGCCACAATGTGTCGTTTGACTCAAGCAGAAGATTGTAATGTCACTGTCCTCAAGTGGAATGGATGAGACATTTATTACTAGATTTCAGTTGATATTTCAATAAGCATATAAGGGTCTGCTTGGCCGTGTAATGTACTGGAGTCTCTGTTACATTACATTACATTAATGGCATTTGGCAGACGCTCTTATCCAGAGCGACGTACAACAAAGTGCATACCCATAACCAGGGATAAGTGCGCTGAAAGACCCTAGAGGGAAGTACAATTTCAACTGCTACGTGTACAACAACGATAAGGACCTATTTGATTTTTTATTTTTTTTTATTTTTTTTATTTCTTTTATTTTTTTAAACAAACAAACAAACAAATGCAAAAGTATGACCAAACCCCTTAACTAGCCAAACACTGCTTACCTAGCCAATCTAAAAATACTGATACACAAAAAAGTACATCACAGAATGTCTATACATCTATGTCTTTTGATTTTCTCCATTAACCTGAAAGCTGCCAGCTACAGTGAGCCCTGGTCATGGAGGAAAACCTCTTAATCGAACGACACATGCTGCTTCTCAGTCTGACAATCCACTGAAGTAATGCAGTAAGCAATTCCCCTCCAATTATTCTGACATCAAACTGTCTCTGTGTTTGTTTTGTGTTCAGCAGTCAAGCTCTACTGATGATGATTACAAAGGTTTGCTTGGCAGGCTCTTATCCACAGTGTGTGGTATTAATTTCTTCTACTGTGCATTCATAAAGTTGGATATGCAACTTTCAAACAGTTTTGCTCTTATGTGTACGTAACAGCATACTGCTTCAAAATTATGTGGTCAAGCAAGACTGTCATCATATGAAAAACTGGGCAAATGAGCAATTGAATCATTGACTCAGATTCAGATTTCATTTTCGCCTAACATTAGAAGGAAACTTACAATGAAACACAGTAAATTGTACTTCAAAGTGGTGTACCACAGAACTTTATCTGGTGAATTAATCATGCTGCAAATGGCAAATCTCTATCTCTCTATCCTCTATTCCCATCTACCCCCCCCCCCCTTCCTAGTACAAATCAATCAATCAATCATTTCTGCAGGAAAACCCCACCCCCAAACTGCTGACAGTCCAGACTGTACATCACTGTGCCAGTTCAGCTTAGACTGGAACGGGAGCTAATTGAGGGCCAGTCGGTGCCATTCCCAAAATGCTGAGGCAAGGGGGATTTTAAATAGCTCTGAGAGCAGACAGCTGTTATGACACTGGCTCATGTCCAGTCTGGGTAGGAGCACCTTGTTTCTTAACAAATACTCTCTTTGAGTACAGGAGCCATGCTCTATGGTGAGCTCATGCGCTTTGCTTCACAACAGGGCTCATCCTCTGCTCCACAATGGGGTTCATGCTCTCTACTCCACCCTGGGGCTCATATGCTCTGCTCTATGATTGGGCTCATACTCTTTCCTCCACACTGGGGCTCATGCTCTCTGCTCCACCCTGGGGCTCCTATGCTCTGCTCTATGATTGGGCTCATACTCTTTCCTCCACACTGGGGCTCATGCTCTCTGCTCCACCCTGGGGCTCATATGCTCTGCTCTATGATTGGGCTCATACTCTTTCCTCCACACTGGGGCTCATGCTCTCTGCTCCACCCTGGGGCTCATATGCTCTGCTCTATGATAGGGCTCATACTCTTTCCTCCACACTGGGGCTCATGCTCCCTGCTCGACCCTGGGGCTCATATGCTCTGCTCCATGATAGAGCTCATACGCTTCTCCTCAATTCCATGCTCTCTATTCCAAACTGGGACTCTCTTTTGTATCCTGGGGCAGATAAACACTGCTACAAGAGAGGGTTCATGCTCTGCTCTACACAGGTGCGCAGGATCTCAGCTCTGCAATGGAGCCCATACCCCCAGGTTCTGCTGTGGAACTTCTGCTGTTGATTCATACTTTGTACAACAGAAAATGTAGCTGTGCAGATCTGATTCACATAATGAATGCAACAAGAATGGAGGAGGAGGTCAAGGGCTACATTTCTTTCAACAGTGAGTCACTGGTAAGTTTTTGGGAGATGTAAAGCTGTGAGTGTGAGAGAGAAACACTGATATTTTATTTAAATAGAACTTGATTTTTTCATTTTGTTTTATATCCAAATAATGAATCATTTTAACAAACATAAAAAACAATATTTCACATATCAGACACATATAAGGTTTTGGTACAGATTGTTAACACAGAATAGGTGACAGGGAGGAATGGGTGTGATGGCGGACATGTTCGCTGCTGCTGCTCTGAACTTTGACAAGAACACACAACCCAGGGCAGGCTGGAATTCCTGTCTGCTGGCTGGAGTCTGGAGCAAAGCCGGGCCAATTCATTTTTAAAGTGTTATTTTTGGTAGGCACAGCTCAGTAATTATTTTCCATAAATAGCAGATTCCTCACATGGAGTGAGTTGCGTCACCACACTTGTCCATCTGCGCAGGCCCACCTCTGACTGATGCTTCACGGACAAACAGGCTGTCTTACTGGCAGCTTCCCGGATGCAAACGGGAGAGGACAGACCACCTTCCCTGGAGCAAATATGTGACTGGTGGACACAGATTCAAGCCACGCAAGGGGTGTCCACATATACCCAGAGCCAAAGAAAGTTAGGAGGAGAAAGTGGGTTTAGTTTGTGCGTTGAATTACATTATTGGCATTTGGCAGACGCTCTTATCCAGAGCGACGTACAGTTGATTAGACTAAGCAGGACACAATCCTCCCCTCGAGCAATGCAGGGTTGGGATTGGAATCACTGACCTTGTGTTTCCCAGTCATTTACCTTAACCACTACGCTACAGGCCGCCCCAGCACAGCGTCAATAAAATGTATCATCAGGTGTTAGCTCATTTTAACCAGTATTACATTATTTCTTTCTTCTTTTATTTTCCCTTTTCACTTTTGTGTTTGTATCCTCCACTGTTCCGTGTCTTGATTCTACCATCTATAGATATTTCTGCAGATATCTTGAACACGTATGAATACATGTGTATGTATTCCTACTCAATTGTTTGTAATTACATCAAGCAAATGATGAGCCACAAGTCATTTTAATTCATCTACAAATGCATCACCATCTCCAATACAACTATCCCCAGGTATATTAAAAATAGACCTCTGTAAGGAGAGCAACAGCCTTCTTCAGAGTAACTGCTGAGATTCATAATTACTAATTATGAATCTCATTTCATTTAATAACCCAAGAATTCAAAGCCATTTTTTTGTGTTATTAAAGGAAAACAGTGGTAGAAATGCCTCATATCGAATCTAAATGACTTTTCTGGCAAGTTAAGCCTGTGGCAGGTGAAAGAGGTGGAAGATAATGTCTGACCACAAACCACTGCTGCTTTCTCATGACACATGATGCTCAAGCTTTATTGCCAGGTGATAAATGCATTTTCTACATCAGCAGGGCTCCATATTTATGTGCAGCGCTCAAAACAGAAAGAGAAACTGCCACACTTGTGACTGGTCTCTGAGATTTATTTAACCTTTGTGTAGTTTTAACGTTCTGTATACTCCCCTTATCCTAAGGGTCAAAAGTGACCCACCTTCACTAAACCCCTAAAATAAAGCAACTTTCTTTCATTTTAAACCCCAAATCTATTTTGCATGAAGAAACAACCTGTCGCTCATCACAAACTTTGTCATCAAATTTCAAGTTGAAAAAAGATCATTTTGGGGGTTTTCACCGCTGTTAAACATAGTTTTTTACCCTTAAGACAACTTTGGGACAAAGATGCTTCAGAGGGCTCTTTGATGGTCTGAGGTTTTGGGGAATGGTTCTTCCCAGACTGCTTCTCTCCAAGGTCCTGAAGACATCCCAGTGGCCAATCAGGAGGCACCGCACTCTGTCATGATGCTGTCCCTCCCACTCACAGAATAGATTCATGCTTTACATCACTTTGTAAGTTCCTCTTATAATGACAGAAATTACATGATACACATAGCATCCTAATGATTCCGGGTTGATGCGCTTACTAAGTCCTATTGCAGAATCCACACTGCAGCATTCAAGGATGCATCAAAATACACCTTTCTTAATTTCTGCTATCGTTTGAGCTCCTGATTTCTGCAAAGGCGTACAATTCATCCCATAAATGGGGATTTCTCAGTGAAACGAATAGTAAAAACAGAGAGTTTCTAAATGAGGCCAATGATTTGTGTTTGATTGTTTGATGTTTGATTGCTGGAGTAGCATAAACTACAAGCTACAGAGGAGAGCTGTGAATATGAGAAAAAACATGAGAGTTCAAGGTACTGTAGAAAGACCACATGGGTCCACCACAAATGCAAAAAGAATAATAATGAACTTCATTAACATACTGCCTGTCTCCATTTATTTACACTGAAGGGCAGGTGACTCACCTCATCAACCCCAAGATGTGTTGCTTGAACCTGCATGGAGCCCAGAAACCGTTTTGCACCAAAATCCCCACCAGCTGAGGTGAGGATGAAAGGTTTTATTTAGCCAAGAAAACAGCGGATATGAAGATGGCCAGATTTAGAAAGCCAGGTTCTAAGCTGGGATCTTAGTTAGGACACAAACCCCATGCTTTTTTCAGAGCCTTTGAATGTCCTTCAATGTTATTTAAACTTTCCCTGTACTGCTCTGAGCAAACACACACTATTCAGCCTGTCCCAATCACTTGTGAATCAAATGACTAAGGCACCCCACAGCTGTTTTGTTGAGAAGGCTTTATCTAGATTGGCCTGTCCATTGTGTACTGGGGGGTGCAGCTGAATACAGTAAAGAGTGCAGATTCTTTCTCATCTTTTACAAGCATTCTCTGATTCTCTCTTTTGGGAAACCTGCTGGGAAGGATCATTTCTTTTCCCCAAACATCCCCGTGCGCATTCTGCTAATGCTAACACTGTTCCCATCATCACATTTTGTCTCTTCTTTACTACCTCTCTCTTCCCACCAATATGTGGATGCAGCCATCGATTTTTGTAATAAATGTATGAAAGTTTAATCTTAAGGCTTACATTAAATGCGGATAGGTGTTCAGCCGTCGCCTGCGTGAAGAATTTCACGCGCTGCCGAGCATTGCTGAGAGATTGAAAATACATCACGGCACGTCTCACGCTGGATGGGTTGGTGGGCCGACTTTGGCCCCGTGCTAGGTCACATGTCTCCTGGGTGATACAGTCTGGGTAGAGTGGGGGGGATTGAAAATACAGCGTATTATGGAGGTGAGGGTGGGAGTACTCTGCTTTGAAAGTAGGGGTGAACTGTGTGTGGTTTATGTTGTTTTTGAGACGGGAAGAGGAGATTCGTATCATGTGAGGAGATTCAGTGATAAGCCACATTGTAGCGGATCCTTCACGAGCCAACTCTTTTAATGAAGCTCTACCCCTCACCCCCAATCCCATCTACCCATCCCTTTCTCGCACAGCTTCCCCTTCTCCCTCCATTCTTTTCCCACCTTTTCTTATGTTTCTGTCTCATTTTACCCTCACTTCTCACTTTTGTATCACTCCAATTTTAATTTGATACATGCAATAGAAAGCATGAACAATAACCCCCCCCCCCCCCCCCACACACACACACACCCCCGACAAGGAAGATAATTAATATTTTCTCTCTCACTCACTCCCTCTCTCTCACACTCTCTCTCTCTTTCTCTCTCTCTCTCATTAGGGAGGGGGGTTCTGGTGGGCCACCCTAGCTAAACAGGAGCTCATTGATCGAGAGCAATTGAGAATTCAGTACATCTTGCCAGGGTGTCACATTGCAGGGGTGGTGATGATAGGAAATCAATGATGTAGGAGGCTTACACTCGTGCATGGAATCTCGGTGAAATTTAAAACAGCACTTACTCTGTTAAGCCTTCATGGAGATAGCGGGACACAGGGACAAGATTCTTCCGGAAAAGGTCCAGTTGTTCTGCCGTGGAATAGGCATTAATGCAAAATTCATACATGTTCATGTGTTTCTATGGAAACATGAAAATATCAGGGATATATTTCTGACATCTGTTGAACCTGTGTGCCATTAACACATTACTTATTCATTACTGTTATATACTTATAAGGCACACACATTTCATGACATTGTATGCATAGTATTTAATAATTTATTGAATAATTGTACCACACCATATGTACTGATGTGTCATTTATTATTTTCAATAGATTTTTACTTGCATTTCATACATTTTTTCAACACTTATTTAAGATTAAATATTATCATTTAAAAACCTTGAGCAATCAAGAATAATGCTAAACATTGATGAATTGATGTGAACTGATGTGATGAAATCAAATTTGTGTCTTAGTTAAATTCCCATTAATGGGATTTAAGGTAGCCTGTGTGGTCCGTACAATCTGCAATCACATCAAATCAATAGTTAATTTGTCAAGAAAGAGAGAAAGAACAATATAATAAACAAATTAAAGAACCAAAGACAATAAAGAAAGGCTGAGATCATTATACTGTTGTGTACCTGTACTGTACTTGTGTTTAATTTAATGAATGCAGGGATATTTTCTCCTATATTGTAAATTGCTCTGGATTAGAATGTCTGCTTAACAAACTTAATGCAATGAAATGTCTGGTAATAAAAAATAATTTTAAAAAATCGCTCGGGGATAGAGATGTCACTCACAGGTAGCCTACTCACTCAGTCTTGAAGAAGTTGTGAAAAAATAATTGCAGAGAAAAGACTTGCAACCCATAGAATGCACGAGCCTAGTATTACCCGTTCCACGGGTGGTTTGCGCAGGTGAGATGACCCTGCAGGTGTGAGCGGACGTTCGCGAAGTTTGCACTGCTGCAGTCATTTTGCTCTGACCGATCTCAGGGAGGAGAGACGCCGTACTCAAACTCCCCAGGGGGCCTCTGCCATGATCGCAGCACAGACGGCCCCGTTCGTCCATTACACAAAAGGCGAAATGGTTGAAATTCGTGGCGTTAATGCAGGCATTCCATCAATCACACTCCCCGAGACTTTGCCACAGAGGAAAACGCTACATTTCCCCGTCGTGACTTGTTTTTTATCTGCTTATTAAAACGTATAATTTTGTTTTCACAGCGAGGAAGGAAAGTGACATTTGGAAGATAACAGCGTGCACAAGAGAGAAGGGAACGATTTCATAATAATGTACGTGACAATGTTGCTGGGAAGCACTCTGAACCTCAGTTTGACGAGAAACATCATCTCACTACTCATGGTTTTTACCTGTCTCCTCGTTCTCTTTTTTCTTCACTTTTTGAACTCTCTCCTGCATGTTTTCCTCTCTCTCTCTCTCTCTCTCTCTCTTCAGGCAGATGTGGTGATTGATTCAAAAATTATTTATAAAATCTAATTCCTTGTAATTAGACAGCAGGAATGTGCTTAGATTTGTAATCACGGGAGAGACTGAGTGCCAAGAAACGTGTTGTGAATGAATAGCTGACAAAATGCTATTCAACCCCAAGAGCATTTTTATCCCAACAATGGCATCCTATAAAGAAAGCCCAACCATGGTGAACCCTGGGAATGGAATGCGTTGGCTGCCTAGTCACCCCTGGTTGACTTTCAGTGTTACCCGAGAGTATGTGGCCACTGTGTTGGAACAAGCTCACGGTCGACCATGAGAATACAATGTAGTACAGCTAAGTCCACAGTCAGAATTATTTTGTTATGCTCACCCAAATGTTTGCAGTTTTGATTTTTTTTCTCTCTGATTACACTTATTTGAAAAGAATCTGCAACAGGTCTTGATCTCTGCCAGTTTAATTTATTGATAGGTCACGGTGTGGTGCAAGGCCTGTTTGCGCATGTAGCCTACAGGAGGTTACTGTTCTTTTGTACAGGCATACTGTATGCTGACAATAAGAATGAGGTATCGAGCTGACATTTACTGGCTAGCGCCTGTCAAAGCGCTGAGAAAAAGTAACTCTTCCCCTTTGAGAATCTGACAAAACACAATCAAATTTGAACAGTTCACAAGAAACGATCATGGCGTTTAACTTTTTAGATTGTTGTTGTTCTTGCTCCTGTTGCTACTGTTTTTCAATGTATGGCTGTGCAAGTGCCTATTTTTGTTGTTATTGTCCTCTCCGCAAACTTACATGTACATGCATGTTTAAAAATTGATTGTTTACAGTATTGAGTTTCTGAAATACTGGTAATGTAGTACTGTACATTACTGGTCAATTCTTGCATTACTGGATTCAATGATGCTGCACATTCAGACCCACAATGAATTCAAACAGTGGATCATGTCTATAGCACAATATACATGCATGTTCATGCCTGTTTTCCATTCTGGTTCCTCAGTGGTGGAATGACTTGCCTACCACTGTCAGGACAGCAGAATACCTCCCCATATTCCAACACAGACTAAAAACATACCTTTCCTGATTTAGCCCCCCCTCCAAAATTCTTCTTGTACACCCTATATAATTAAAAAAACAAACTGCACTTACGATGACTATTACTTTTTGGTTAGAACAGCTGTTCATGCATGTTTTGCTATTTATGGATGTGATGCTTGTAAAATATATATACATAAAAGCCTCTCCTATACTGAGTGTATAGACTGACAGGACTGACTCACAATGTTGCCTTGATGTCCTTACATACTGTATCTAAGTCATCAAGACCACCCTTGAGTGAAACATGGAAAGATTATAGGTTCCGATTCTTATTTTGGCCCCAAAATAAGATGGGCCCCCCTCTCCCCTCGATTGCTTTTATTCAAATATAAAACATCTTGTGCATTGGTACATGAGTCTGCAAAGCAAATGCATACTGTGATGTCACCCCAGCCACAGGAAATATGCAAATGAAATGAGAGTGTGAACATTGTCTGTGTGAAAACACTAGGGCGCTTTGGACAGATGGGAGAGTGGAAGCTGAGATGTGGTCTCTGGTCACAGTCATTCTGTTTGCAATGCTGCCACTACATTTCCACAGAAAAACAATCAAAGAGTTGATTTCCAGGCGTGGAGTTCACATGTACTATCATGCCATAGATTCTGAATTTCAACATTTCCAGAGACACTGTGGCAGGGCTGCTGTTGTACCCTGTATGCAGATCGTTGTATTGCAATGCCCACACATAGACCACATACAACAGCCATTGATACAGAGCAGAAAACTATGCTCACTGGTCCCTTGCTTAACTAGTGGTATGTGTATCTGTCCCACAAGTCTGATATGAGACAAGTTAAATTTTCTTAACAACAAACAGATTCTGCAGTATTTAGCTAAATGCGAGTTGGCCAGAGTGAAAAAAAAAGAAGAGTGGCTTGTGTGAGGCAAATGTAGTTCATCATCACCAATTGCTATCTAGCAACTTGCTAAATATAGTCAATATAGTAAATAGTGAGTGAGCATTATGTGTACATATTATGAGATATAATATCAGCTGACTTTACCTGATGTGTGAGTCTGTGAGATACTGTAGCTGAGGGGACAATTGTGTAATGCAAGCCATGTTATATAAATCAGACCTCAAATAGTCTTTGCTTTGGATTGACTTTTCTGTGCTAATGGGCAGGGTTTACATTTCATTTCATCTGTTCCAATACACCAGGTAAGCTTAGTAAAATGCAGACAGGCATTTGAACCCAGGTCTGTGAATCTCATGTGGATTTTCTGTAAGGATATATACTACACTGGCCCCCAATACGGGAGGTGTGGGGGGCATCACTGGGACACACAAACACAGGTGAGACAGTCTCAGGATAGCAGTGCTAGTGAACCTCTGCTTTGTGGGTAACATCCCACAGAGCACGCTCACCTGATACATACATCCCTTCTGATTCCAGGTGCAGTAGGGGTTCACTTTCATCTTCCAGAAAGAGAAAGAAATCCCCAAAACTACTGGCTTCACCTCAGGATCACCCTACTGTATGTGTTGTCATTATCAAAATGTATTTGTATATGTATATGACTACTGCCTGACCACATTCTGCAAATAAAATGAGTAAAAGGTGTTCTGAATACTCATATCATGAAACTGAAAGAGCCTGCTGGAAAAATATGACAGTCCACATTTCCTTTTTTTCTCCCCTTATTTGAAATGTGCTACTGCAATTAGAGGAATGTCCCATAACTGCCAGCCACCTGTGCAATCCATCAGCTGCACAGTGCAGTCATTGTGCCAAATGGGCCTGTGCAAATGAAGTTTCTGGAACAGACAGCCTGTAGGGATTTGATTGACCAGAGGAGGCAGTGTTGAGTAATGAGAGAGATGCTGTGGACAGAAGTTGTCCCTACTGGGGAAAATAAGCTTCCTGGGTGGGGTGCAAACATAATATTATCAGTTGCTATTGGCACTCAGACACACAATTCCATATGCATGAAGTTATATACAATATTACACACTCCAAAAACACATAAATACAGACGCACATGCACAGCTTCCTAGACGCTGACTGCTGAGGCAGGTCAGTTTATTCGGCTGGGGAAGGGGGATGGGGTGCAGGACTGGCACTTGGCACCTTAACGATACACTGAGACATCTTGGCACGAGAGGTTAGAGTGTAAGCACACAGACAGCAGATATACAGATCCGCTCAGAGACCGTGGGACTGTCAGGATCTGCATTCGTTACACTCCGAACAGAGCACCCTGTCAGCTGCCTCAGAATGGCTTGTCCCGCCATGTAGAAAGGAATGCATTGAAATCTAAGCTTGAAAATGCTCTGCATTTGAACTGGTCATGTGAGAAAAAGAGAAATGCTGTGTATTCATATTTCCTCAACTTACACCTTATACTGCCTGTTGGACATTTTGAAACACCTCCAAACTCTTGTATGCACATAACTGCAAGCATTAATAACTGGGGGCCAAATATAAGATTGTATGTGCAGTAATTGCACTTTTAGAAAGGAAAAAAATGGAACCTTAACAACCAAATTAAAGCTGTAATGTCATTGGCTCATGGAGTTTAAGGTTTTCCTGTACAATTCATTATTTCGATAGGTCCTCATTCATGGGTCACATCTTTTTGGATCAATGTGGTAGGCCTTAACAGGTATTCAACATGAAATACATTAAGTATAGTGGAGAATATGGGTGACAGTGATTGTTGGGAAAATGGGTTCCATGTGAAATAAAAAATAAAAAAAAGACAATATACTATGAGAGGGTTTTAACAAATTTCCCGGTTTTAGCACCACCAACTGCCTGATCAGTGTTGAAATTCTGGATAAGCCTTCATCTCCCTTCAAAATTCATCTTTCAAAATATTTGCTTCTAAAACTAATAGAAAAAAATGAAGACTACCTCATGATCGTGCATGCTAAATTTAATTCACACCGGTGAGAAGACCTAGCTTTAATATCAAATATTTTCTAATCACAAAAATAAATTAAACATGTTCTCATTTCTTATTGCATCCGTGCATTTTAATGGATTTGTTTCATTGGGGTACAGTGTTATGGTATTCCAGGCATAAATAAATGCTGCCCAAACACTCCTGAAGATAAGTCGGATTGTTAATATCCTCACGTATGCTTGCATAAGTACAAAAGAGATAGGTGAAGAAAGTGCTCTGTGCATTTCAAAGCAGTAAAGCAAACATTTCAACTCACTCTCATAAGAACTTGTCACTTGTACAGCCATACATTGTAATAGAGTACTGTAAATAAAATCTACATTTCAACTTTTAAAAATGAGAGGAAATTGCTGAACTGTGGACAAGGCAACTGTACAAATAAGCTTTATTGAATTGAATATTCAGAACAACAATGTTTCAGGCATATGCATTTTAATGTTGGTTCATTGTGGGACCAAGCATCAAATGAACCCTAGTCGGCATTATCATTCTTTTGGTTTTCAAAATTGAACAAATATAAATATAAATTTCTTTTCTGTTGGATTAATTTTGCATTTCTAATTAATCAAATGTAAAGCGTAGTCCTAAACAGAAGCTGCCTACTACTCTCCATGAACCTGTGATGTTTTGCCTTTTTAATATATGTTTTACACATAGCTGATTTGTCACTGTGAAGCCACAGGTAGAACTTGAAAAATGTGAAAGATTTTGATTAGATCTCCTAATTTCTGTCAACTGCTCGTGAGAAGGCGAACTGTCCTTGATATTCATTTACAAATGTAACTATCACAATGTCTAGCTACAAGACACACTTTGCCAAGATGTTTTTGTCACCTGCCCATGCCAACAGTTTAGTATAGTAGGTTCAGCAAATAATTGTAGGTGTATTCTTGCAAGTTAGAAAGGAAAACAATTGTTTCATATATATCTGCAAGTGCAAAACATTTTGCTAAGAAGATCAAGTGGATTTGAAAACTTAAAAATAATTGAAAACCAGAAATACATATTCTGCATATGACTCTGTTGATTAGCATTTGGAGCAATTATATCTCATGAAAATGTATTCAATTTATTCAAATACAGTACATGTTGACATAACACACACACACACACACACACACACATAAATATATATATATAAAGACAGGCGAGAGATGTTTCTCTGGAGAATAATTTAAAAAATGCTTGCAATTCTGTAGTACAATCACAACTGTGACTATTGTGGGGAATGTTTAATTTACAAAGAGGAAAGGACAAGGGGCATGTAGCATGTAAAAACATCAGCACCAGGAAAACTTTCCACAGATACAAGGACACAGGTTTCTCACTGATATAGGTGGTTAATTAGGCTGAAATAAAATCTGCACTACCCAAGCACAAAATAGGGCAATAGGCTCGCAGTCAAGGAAAGGGGACTGCCCCATACTGCACTAGTATACATACAGTAGGTATACCGTAATGTAGATCATTTCCTGGCCACTGTGTTTCATCCTCATACAAAATGTTGGAGCAATGCCAAATTGTCAGCGGTAATCATATTTCCCACTGTGATGTCCAGTTTTGCTGTGTACACAGGAGTTAAACATTTCTTATTTCACAAATTTGTATTTCTGGTGTGGGTCTGTCTAAGTCATGTCACACATTTTTCCAGTGACCTTGCTCTGAGATTTGGGGCCGCTGTAATATGCCTCAACAGTCCTTCAAATAGAGAAATGTCTCACACTGACTCGTAATATGGAGGCTGCTGTTACTGGTGCATGTCAGTATATCGATTACAAATGGTATTTAAACCATAAAATATTGAAATATTGTTTATATTGTGTTCGTTAATGTGTGTCAGAGAGCAGTGCAGCACATACATAACTTCCATACCCAACATTTAATATCCCCAGAATATTGGATGTTGAGTTATGTGAAATACAGTCTGATTATGATTATGATGCGCATATAGTAGAGGTGCCCAATCATGTGCTATAGAGAGCCAAGAGTACACAGGTTTTCATTCCAACCTATCACTACAGCAGCTGGTCAGCACTAATCACTAATTCACTAATTAACACACCTTCAATCAGGGAGGACAGAGCTAATCGTTAAATCAGCTGGTGTACTGATTGGTTAGAATGAAAACCTGAATACTCTTGGCCCTCCATGGCACATGATTACGCACCCCTGGCATATAGATTAACTTTAATTTATTTTTTAAAGTGTATAATCTGTCGATAATAGTGAGAGGATTCAAAGATGAGCCGTCTATCATTAATATTCCAATATTTCGGACAATGTTCACAGAAATACGCTGTATTAGGTATTTATTAGACTTATTTTTAGTCTTCTTCTGCTGTAGACTATCTACTTATAGGTTTGACAAGTTGCGTGTTCAGATGCTCTTCTGCATACCACTGTTGTAATGCATGGTTATTTGAGTTACGGTCACCTTCCCGTCAGCTTTGACCAGTCTGTCCCTTCTCCTCTGACCTCTCTCATCAACAAGGCGTTTCTGCCTGCAGAACTGCCGCTCACTGGATGTTTATTTGTTTGTTTGCACCATTCTCTGCAAACTCTAGAGACTGTTGTGCATGAAAATTCCAGGAGATCAGCAGTTCTGAGATACTAAAAGCACCTTTTCTAGCACCAACAATCATTCCAGGGTCAAAGTCACTTAGATCACATTTCTTCCCCATTCTGACATTTGGTCTGAACAGCTGAATCTCTTGACCATGTTTGTATGCATTTAGTTGCTGCCACATGATTGGCTGATTCAACATTTGCATTAACAAGCTGGCATACAGGTCTACTCAGTGATCACTGAGGGCATTTACTTATGTCCAGAGGTGGAAAGTTCAGGGGTCAGAAGATAAACATCCTGCCATGTGTTTTTTAGACCCATGTAGTCAGACAGCTGATTACTAATTAGTTCTACCTCCTGGCTGCAGAGCTGTGCTAATTAGCAAATACAGGTGATTGGAACAAAGTACTGCAGCAGAGTTTTCCATCTCTGCTTGTGTCAATGTAATGATACGTGCTAAATAATTTCAGTCAGTGTAGAACGGTGATGGCATGGAGGGCCAACAGTATGCAGGTTTTCATTTCAACCAATCACTTCACCTGCTGATTGCACTAATTATTTCCCACCTCTCTGGCTAATTAGTGAAATCAAAAGGTGTGCAGATTGGTTGGAATAAAACCTTGCATAGCCTACCCTTGGCCCTCCGAGGCAAATAATTGGCCATACTGATGTAGATGTATTCGGTTTAAACTCTCTTCTCCAACATCTGACACGGCTAAATTATTTCACACACACACACACACACACACACACACACAGACACACACACACACACACACACAATCCTGTAGGCATTATTTTTTCATCCGAAAGGAATTCTTTTTTGAAAACGGCCAATTAGACATATTTCTGGGTACGCTTCAGCAGATGCGGGGCCAGTTCACCTCTTGGGTAGTTGTCACAGAACTGTAAATTATTTGTGGTAGTTCAAACAATGGCTGAATTTCACAGGAAGTGGAGGTGATCACCTGTGCCTTGGTGCACTGCTTCTTCTTCAAGAAATGCAGGCTATTTTGGATTTTTGAATTTTTTTCCCTGGAAATAAATGCATTTGAAGGAAACTTTATATAGGGTGAACTCCGGTAAATTGAGGTGAATTCAGTTTCTGAGTCTGTCCTCACCACCAGTCTTTAAGTGTGATTCAGCTGGACATTCCTTTAAGACAAAAAAAAATGAAGAAAAAGAACATGCATATCACAAATAATTTTTTCTTCACCTTATAAGCCATAAAACGCAATGATTGGATATTTGTAGATTCATGATGAATTTTAAGCACGCTTCACTAAAGTCTTCTAATCATGCGCTCTCTTGTGGTCATTCTCGACATGATGATTGACATAAAGTCTAACCAATCAGAACATCACAGTTCAACTCGATAGAGACAGAGCGCATTTAAGTCCCGCCCACACCTTGGGGGAAACTTCACTTCCGGTCCCCATTGACTTTGCATTGCGCGAAGGTGCCTTCTTGTCTTTTCCGTCTGATATCAAATGAAATAAAAATGCCTAAAAGCTTCTGTGTGGTGGGATGCACTAATAACAGGGTAAAGAACCCACAACTAAGTTTTCATAAGCTGCCGAACCGAAAAACTGAGCTTTTTTAAGAAGACAAAAGTCGATACAGGCCAGAGACAGGCACAGCTCGCTGGAAACCACGCCCACCTGTAACCAAGGCGCCGGTAGCTAGCTAACGTTAGCTAACTAAGCTAAAACCATCAGATTTAAGAATGGAAAATAATTATTTTAACACCCTATGTCTACCAGAGAGGAAAAGGTATATTGACAAACTCAATATTGTCGGGCTATCTCAGTGTCCTTTCTCCTTACCTTGCTCATCTTGGAGAAATGATCCCACTGAATGGCCAGAAGTTAAATACTTTGATATTTAACTATTTGATCGAATCACCAGGTAAGACCATAATTTAACCTAGATAGCTCTAGCAGCTAACTAAGATCAAAACCAGGCCTTGCATAGCTTAGTTAGCTTAATTTTAATCCCGTTGTACATTGTATTGTATAATGACAATACAGGCTTTCTATTCAATTCTAGTCAAGCTTTAGGCCTACAGTTTGCCTGGCCAAATTAGCAACTATAACTTATTTCATAATAATCAAGGCCCATAGCCTGCCTCAGCTTTATGAAAGGTACTTCCCCAATTTGATAAAGCATCTAAAGGCCCGGACACACCAAACCGACGGTCGGCCGTGGAGCGCCGATACGCGCCGTTAACGACGGCTCCGGGGGCTCCGATGCCGATTCAACATTCAACATTTCCTAAACACGCCGAGGGAGTGTCGGCGTGCGGGACACACCGGAAAGACTCGGCCGACAGGGCGCCACCGACATCCGACGGCCGACCGTCGGTTTGGCGTGTCCGGGCCATAATAAAAGCTTGGCATGAGAAGAGTATCCAGTGATAGCTGATTGCTTGTATGTCTTACCTTTTGTAAGGAATCTACACTCATACAACAATGAGAAACTACCGTTCTCTAGATGCCCACAACTTTTTTGTTAGTGGATGGGTGCAAGTTGTGTACCACCATAAACCAGCCAACTCTGAATGCAGTTCAGGCTGATGTGAAGCCATCCTGGAGGGTCACTGATGCAGCACATCACACATGGGTTGCTGTGAGGAGTAATGGGACAGTTGTGGCAGCCCATTGTGACTGTATGGCAGGGTAAGTTAAAAGCAGATACTGGCAAAGTAGAACTTTACACGTGACTTGTTTTAGCTTGTTTTATGACCCATATCAATATATTGAATTTGTTTTATTTCCCTTTTAGGCTTGGAGAGACATGTTCTCATGTGGGGGCTGTACTTTTTAAACTAGAGGCATCTGTCCGTCTTGGCTATAACAAAGTGGCATGCACTGGTCTCGCATGCGAGTGGAATAAGGTGTGCACTAAAAAAGTAGAGCCAGCCTTAATCAAAGATACAGAATTTTATAGTGACTCAGCCAAGGCCAAGCCACTTGCCAAGAGATGCAGATCTAAAGGCCCTGTACCACCAGCAACAGAAGACCAGCAAATGCAACTATTGGAGATGTTGTCCTCCACAGGAACCAGTGCAGTGGCCCTGAAAACACACAAAGCATTTACACAATCAGCAAAGCCGTGGTTCCTCAATATTGCTGGTATATCAGAAGATGATGTAGTGAGCATCGACAGAGAAACTGTGAACCAGGCGAGCAGTGCCTTATGGCACAGACATAGAGTTGGGAGGGTCACAGGGTCAATTGCACACCGAGTTCTCCATACCTCTCCCACCACTCCTGCTCCGTCACTCATTAGTACAATATGTCAACCGAAAAATAGAGCAATCAAGACAGCATGTATCCTCTGGGGGAGAAATCATGAGAGTGACGCCCTTGAAACATATAAGTTAGCACTAGGGATTGGCCAACCAAAGCAAGGAACCTCCTCCCAGATTTATCTGCATGATCAAGTGGGGACATCGCATGTCAACTTGCAGGTGAAGAGGGCTGGATTCAGAGTCTCACTGGACAAACCATTCATTGGAGCATCTTGTGATGGCTATGTAATGTGTGACTGCTGTGGGGCGGGAGTTGTTGAGGCCAAGTGTCCCTACAACTGGGGCCAAGACATGGGTGGCAGTCTAGACCAGTGGCTTCAAGACCCCAGTGGACACCTGCAGAGTGCAACTGGTTTGAAGAACCATCACCCCTACTTTACCCAGGTATAAAATGCATTACAAAAATGAATAGCTCAATTTTATTTGATTGCAAATGCCATACACATTTTTTCCCCCAATGTTGAAAGGTATTGAAGAGAGCTGGGAAAGGTCAAGTTCATTACAGTATGGATGGTACAGTATGTGTAATTGTTTTGCAGGCGCAGATGGAGATGTTTGTGACAAAGAGTCACTACTGTGACTTCATAACATGGACTCCACAGTTGTGTGTCATCTTCCGGGTACCCAGAAGTGAAGACTTCATCTGCGCTGCTGTGGGAACCATCACAGACTTCTGGACCTGCCACATTCTACCAAGAATGACACTGTACAGTCAGGTACATGGTGTAGCTTGTTTAATTTGGAAAATAAATGACTAAACAAATCTGATCATGGAAGCTACACGGGTTCTGGAAGACATAGATAGCCAGGGAAAACCCTTAGCATTGAGGTTTACTAACCAAATGATGTGTGATTAGGGACTGGAGCACAACCCTGGCAGTTGTAGTAGTGCCAGTAATGCAGGCACTGAGGCAGGGAGCAGCGGAGCCAACAGCAAGAGTGCAGTCAAGGGCAGGAGACATGACAGTAGAACAGGAAGCGCTGGCAGTGAAGGCATCATGGCAGGGACCAGCAGAGGAGCAGGCATCGTGGCAGGGTCCAACAGAGGAGCAGGCATTGTGGCAGGGACCAGCAGAGCAGGGGAGCAGAGTGACGGTACTTCATGGATCCCAATGGGACAGTTAGACCTGTAAAGCAAGGCATTCCATGATACATGTGCAATAGTTTATATTGCCCTCAGCAGGTATAGGGATTGTCATCTGGGACCCTATCTATGTGACAACATAGTGGGTTATAAGTGACAAAAATTTGTTGGGACATAACTGTCAAAATAAAATTGGCCATCTATATTGTCCCAAACTGTAGCCCCTTGTATCATCACCCCAAGAACCTTAGCATGCAATGTTCCTTATTTAACTTACCACACTGCTGGGCATGTTGACTAAAGCTGCACACACATGAACAATTTTGTCAATTGTTGCCTCTTGTCTGTGTTGCCTTTCATCCATTTGGCTCTTCACCAGCCGCATCGGAATCGGCCCATCCAGGATGTGGAACCGTCCCTTGAGGACCCCAATCACTGATCTCGTCATGAATTTTCACAACAAAATATTGACAAACATTTCACCTGTTTTGTTTGTTATGTATGAAATAAGCCTAGCCTTGTCAATAAAATTGTCAGTAATACATTCAAACAAAGTTCTTGCCTATGTGAATTCTGATGTTCGATTTCACCCGTGACTCCTCAACATCTTTCCCAGGCAACTGTTTCCGGCCCCGAGTGAAAGCTGGCATTATCAAATGGGTGCCGAGAACAGCAAAATCTTCCCCAAGAGTAAAACCCCTGTCAGCCAGTATCTGTAATAGAGAATACAATTGATTAAAAATGGTCAGATATTTTCACATTCAAGTAATGTCCCCAGCTACATCTGTACAAACTGGTACATACCTGGTCTCCTGGTTGGTGGTAGCTAGAAGATAAAAAGCCAGATTGCCTAACTATATGGACATCAGATGCCCGACCCCCCCAGCCTTTTGAAAGGAAGGTGATGCCTCCAGATGGATGACAGGCGATTAAATATTTGGCTGTTGTCCACTTCTTATAATTTGAGTAGGTTTTGGCACTGAAACACAAACATCATAACAAAATCTTAGGTTATATCAGGGAAATGTAGTGTTTCAGTTAAATTCTGATTGTAGTGTAGTGGTAGATTGAAATGTTGGTCTACTAACTGAGCTTTCAGTTTCTTTGGATGCTCGATCCTTATTTCGAAGCAGTCAATGATGCTTGTCAGACAGGGAAACTGAAATCTCATTTCAGATGGTATTGAATCTTGTATGCACTCTCTATCAGGCCAGTGTATTAGGTATGCCATTTTGGCATACATGACATCTATCCACTTGGTGAAAACACGTATAACTGTTGTTCTATTTAGTCCAAACATTTGAGCCAGTACAGGTGTTGTTGTGTTTTGGCGCAGCTTTAGCAGTGTGAGGAATAACTGGTCTTCTGAGGTCAATTTGCAGAGTCGAGTGAGTTGAATGAACTGAGCGATGAATGCATTAAGTACAACAAAAACGGTCCAGGATACACCAGTCATTAATTTGCATTTCTCGTCGTCCTCTTTCAAACTGCTGGCTTTAAATCTCTGTTGTGCCTCACCCCTCTCTCTCCTGGCAGCATCCCTTTCCTCTCTTAAAAGATTAATCTCCTGGTAAAGCTGTTCTGTTGTTGGGTGTTCTTCAGGTGGGTTTGGATTCGGAAGGTCGTCAATTGTGGCTGTGGTGGCTGTGGTGTTGGCAACATGGACTTGATGACGCTTCTTTTCATTTTGAAACCGCCGTAGTGAAGTGGCTGTTTTTACAGTCTTGTGAGGCAGTAGGCTTGGAATGTAGTCTGGATGAGACTCATCATTACTTTTGGAGCCTGAAACAACAAAATCATGTAACATTACTTTGAGGCAACAAATCAATAGATGGCAGTTGGCACAAGATAGCCAAAATAATTCCAATTCTAAAAAAATATTCTAATTCTACTGGTAATTAGGCTAACGTTAGATGATTATCACCCCTCTCTGCCTCTCCCTCACATAAGTTAGAGTGAGAGAAAGGACATTCCAGGGTAACGTTAGGTACACCACACGAGGGAGGAAAATTAGCATACAAAATAGAGCCAAATATAGAGGGAAGTTGGGGTGCAGTTGATACGGCTAACTAAAATGATGATGGGACAAGTTAGCTGTTAGCACGCTTAGCTTTCTGATGTATCTACATTCCACAAGTTGCATACTGTAAAAATGCTTTAGCTTAACGTTAGCTAGCTACAGAAATAGTTAGCCTAAAACTGACATTTGGATATTTTACTTACCAGTGACAAAATGCAAGCTGCAAACGTAGGCGTACTGAGTGTCAGGATCCCACAGTTTCCCTCCTGGTAATGCCTCGCGTTTTATCGCCTGTATCCACTTTTGTCTTCGTTTAGGCTCCGTTTTTCGGTTCGGCAGCTTATAAAAACTTAGTTGTGGGTTCTTTGCCTTGTTGTTAGTGCATCCCACCACACAACAGCTTTTAGGCATTTTTATTTTGTTTGTTAGCAGACGGAAAAGACAAGGAGGCACCTTTGCGCAATGTAAAGTCAATGGGGACCGGAAGTGAAGTTTCCCCCAAGGTGTGGGCGGGACTTAGATTATGACGCGTGGCGCTCTGTCTCTATCGGCACTTGCACCGGCATTTTTTTTTTCGGGGTTGTAAAGGGCTTGCTTGTACTGTAATGAGAATTGAGATCGTGAGAGATAGTGAGTAAAAGTGATTATTATAGCAATTGTTTCATGGTTGAGGCGTTGTCACTTGGTCTTACATTTTTTATTATTGTCATTCACTGTTGTTAATAGCATTTGAAAATTCAAAGACCATTCGAAGTCTAGAGAAAGACTTGAGCTAGCGAGCTCAACGTTAATGTTAGCCTATTAGCTAACACATTTGGCTGCATTCATTTCGGATTTTGGAATTGGAAGAAAATTACATCTGCAAGTGCAAATGAAGTTGAAAATGGTGATAAAAGAATCCCATTTTCCGGCGGTGGAATACTGAGTACTTCAGAATTCCAAGCTGGCAGTTGAAAAAAAAATGAGCTAAAATGGCCTCACTGTGTTCAGAACAGAACACAGGGAAGCGGCAGCTTCCACCAGAAGTTAACTTTAGTTGAATGCTAGTTTCTCTTTTGCGGATTGTGGTTTATGATTATTTGGTTTGGTTGCTTATTGGCTATCCCACACTTAGCTAACGTTCGCGAACATATTCAAACTTTTTTACTCTTCGCCAGGAACATTAGCTAACTTTAGCTAACTATTTGAAAAGGTAGTGCTCCGCGGACAGAAATGGCTGCCAAAGGGTAAGACACACAGAGAACAAAAATTATTTGGCTGTTACAATACACTTTAATCAATGTAATATTTGTTCTTACCTTAAAACCTCTAACTGGCATCATTAAATATAAGTCTTAATCTTACATCTAGTTTTATTCAACTAAATGGAATGTTCAAACATAGTTCCCCTTGAACGTTTATTGTCTTGGACGCACCTCTGGACTCATGTGAATTGATCAATAATTATAGAACATCGTCAGCGCGATGTTCCGAACAGCACCGGAAGCACAACTAACGTTACTACAGTTATGCAGGTACATCTCTATTAAATCTTTATCTGGTTAGTCTTCATTCAAAACTGATAGAGTCTATATTAAATTATGTAACATCGTGAGCTAACATGGTGTTTTGAGTCTATGTCTATGTCTTCTTTTGCGTCCATATTTTTGAGGTAGGTTCTGTTCACCTACTCCCCGAGTAATTTCGGACTTTTAACGGTTAAGAGAGGAAATAACCCCCCACTGGCTGTGGCAATTAGAACCAATTTTCAATCAATGAGCTTGAATTATTGTACAGCTATACAATGTTTTGGTAGTGTCGGTCTGTCAAATGTATATTTTGAAACCGGAATTTAAGGACTATGAACACAGGCACAACATCTATCGTTTAAAAATGATAAATCGTATAGCTTAGAAAAATATAAAATCAATACATGAATAATTAATATTCATAGGTGATGGATCGTGAGATGTCCATCTGACTGTTAATATATGGGATGTGTACATTATTGGCATGTGTAACCTGCATGACTTCTTGTAATTGTATTGTTTTGTGTTGATAATTGAAGAGAAGGCGGTTCCATTTAAATGGAATAGCCATAGTGATTGGGTTGTCAATTTAAACCTGTTTAACAGGCTGCCTTTATCTTTATGTGCGATGTGGTGTGTGTGTATCGCTTCAAAACGGCCTAGGTCAACAGGTAAAGCATGGCATTTTAATCAGGGGTGATGGTCGGTTTGCTACACCAGCCATCTGGCCATCAGCCGCCACTGTAACTTATGCAGCTGTTTTACCGTTATAGTAGCTTTAGTACGCATGCGTGTTCATTTACCCATACCAACACTAGGTACTTTGGGAATTCTGCGAACCCGTCCGGAGTGTAAGAGCGGTACTTTGGCAGTGTTCACTAATGAAAATAGATTATACAGTTATCAAATATGCCAACGTTAGCGTTGTTAGCTTGCCTCATACAGTTTGTGGCGACTGAATGAAGTTGATGAAGCATAACGTTGCCTTTCTGGTTAGACTGTTAATTGTGCAAATATGATCAATCGATACGCTAAGGTGAATAGTTGAATTTTGCTGCGTGATTATATTGTGTGCATTTTCTTGTATGTGTCTGCATTCACTGACATCATTTCTTTGTCTCCACAGGAAAACATGTTGAAGCAAGCCTGTGATGCAAACCATATCGACTACATTAACGGACGTTAGTTAATTTATAGTACAGCTTTAGCTATAGCAAATTAATTGCTAGTAGTCGGTCGTTAGCTATAGCAAGCTAGCTGACATTATATGAAGGCCATTTTCGAGCTGAGAAGAACCGGCAAGTCCCCAAACGACTTTTTAATCCCTCGTTCCAGGGAGCTCATCACGGTCAAGATCCTGAGCCTCCACACCTGCAAGCCGCTGCTGATTGGCTGCGACGACTCCTGCAAGCTGTCTCGAGAAGGTTCAGGAGCCCCGCCCTCGGTGCGACCTTGTTCCATACTGAAGCGCTCTGGAGGAAGCGTCTAATAACCGCAGAGCCAGGCCAGTTGGACCTTCTTCTACGTGAGGAAGGCTGGGAGGATGTTGGTGAACCTCCTTGGAATTTTTTCCAGCCACTGGGGTTTGTCAGCAAACCAATAGCGCCTACAAACTTTGCAGGTCAGTTGGGAGGCAAAGATGTAGTACTGGCCTTCCTACACCTGAAGACTGAACCTGCGAAGAGGCACAGCCATAAAGACATGGCAGGATGTAATTGTTCCTGACTCTCTCCATGATGGCATGCTCTGGCTTCCAAATGAAGAATGGGTGGAGCTGGTCTAGTGCCCTGCTGGGTCTGCTGCTTCAGGAGGTACTGCTGCAGTTTGTGCATTTGGCTGTTTTTTACACACTTTCTGCCCATGATAAAAGCAGCATACCCATCAGTCCTGCTGTCCCAGATCTGCTGCCAGGTGTTTTTGGCCTGGGCTCCAAAACTAACAAGGTTATCACCCTCTGAGGAGACTGAGGGGGCAGGCTGCCTGGAGGAGAGATACTGCCGGAGGTCTTCAATTTCTTTAAAACCCCCTGCATAACGAATGAAGGACAGCAGACTGTCCTTGCTGTGGCCCTCGGGCTTGAACGTGCCTGCCTTCTCCTCCTCTTCTACCTTGTTCTGTAGGTAGATGGTGTAGCCTACATCATTTTCCAGGAGCCACCTGAAGGATTTACCAAACTGCAGCACATACTCCCCCAACACTTCCTGCTTATCAGACACATCCCCTCCCCTCTGAGAGACAACAGTGTAAGCGTTAGTCTTCACATCCCCTCCCCTCTGAGAGACAACAGTGTAAGGGTTAGTCTTCACATCCCCTCCCCTCTGAGAGACAACAGTGTAAGCGTTAGACTTCACATCTTCTTCCCGCAGAGGACGGGACTTATCCTGCAGAGATGGGTTGCGTTTGATCTTTGCAGCCTCATCAGAAGGGTCCTGACGTAAATTACAGGCCTCTGCATGTTGATCACCTGTATACATGAAAGCAACATTAGTTAGGATGAAACAGAACTGCATGCTGCATTAATTTTTTTTTTTGCAAGATATGCAATACTAGAAGTAATGGGATTAGTCGTGATTGTATCAAACAAACAAACAAAATACAATATATTATGCATTTAATTTATATAATTTCTGGGTAACAGCGTTCAGGTGTTAATTTGCAAAATATTTATTGTGGAAACTGCTCTATAATTAAAATATTTAGGCAAGTTAATGACAGATAATAATAATAAAGATAATAACAACATAATGATAACAATAATCATAATGGTAAATGTAGGAACAAAGATGATTGTTAAGATCTCTGAATGACAGCACCTGGTGTTTAATTTACTGACAATAAACAAATGGTGTTGGCACTACTTATTGCTTTGAGAAAAGCCTAGTATAATAAACCTAAGCCTTAAAGGGTTACACAATATATCAAAGGCATATACAAAAGGGACAATGCTATTGATGATCATAACACCAGCAATGTAGCCAGGGGAGAATTAAGCACATAACCCTAATGTGATCGCACGGCCATATTAAGTTAATACGAGTATTGGGACACAGACATCACTTAGTTACAAAACATTAGACACATCCTTCCGTTTACCTGCCATTATTATATAAACGTTAATAATGAATGAGAACTGGGACATGGAAAAAAAAAGTAAAATAACTTAACGTTACGGATCATCCCAGTAAGTATTTCATTGGTAAAATTCGGGGAAGCGCCGTCTATGCGCGCAGGTAAAACCTATGGGTAAAACCTGAAGTAATAACCTATTCCATTCAAAACCATTCATTCAAAACCATTGTCAAACGTCTTTCAATCACTCAAGAAGTTTAGATTTTGGCTTTTGCTCACTGTGATTTAACAGATATAAGTTAGTAGTAGGAAAACCTTGACAGCAACGATATCATAGCTACTGTTATAAGAAACTGTTAGTATTAAAATGCAATTACTTACCGTCAAGAACCAAAACTGAAATACGTTTTCAACTTTATTGTGTCGTCCTCGAAAAAGCAAGACGTCTTCTTTAATGTGTTTGTCAAATCAAGCTAACTGAAATAATATCGAAATAAACGAGACTTATAGAAACGTACGTGTTGTGTCCGTTCAGCGAAATGATTCGCGCCACACGATTTCGTATGGTTAAGGAATCCGCACGTCATTCGTTTATCTCGGTACAGCGTCGGGATATCAGCGTGTGGCCTAGAATATATTGCATCCGAAGTGATAAGAACTTCCGTTGAAAATGAATGGGAAAAGTTAAGGGAAATTAAGCTTAACGTGGCTGACCCGGGTTCGATTCCCGGCCAACCCAACCGTTTTAGTTTTACTAGCCATAGCAAACCTTAGAAGACGCTCTGAGATGTCCACCCCGTGTTTTTGGTGTTAATAGTCAACAGAAGCGGTGCCCTATTAGGTCCATTCGTTTGAACTTACTTTTGCAAGTTATTTAATGTTCTGTTTATGATCTGATAATCGCATCTATAATCTGTGCGGTTGTAGCGAATATTTAATGTAGGTGTACGACCTGATCACAACCGCTATTGCAACACTGCCGAGCAAACACTCTGCAATATACGGCAATATACACTCTGCAAACATGCAAACCTTGAAACCCCATTGAGTGGTGGCAAAAAATAATCCCCTATTGGCCGACCCACAGTTTTTGATGTAATTTCTTGCAGGGAAGCTCTTCAGAAAGCGGCGCGCAGAAACGCGAAGTATATGCCCTGCAGGTGGTGTCTCCCCCTCTCCTTCACTTGTCCACGAAACAGTGCCGCGAGAGCATCTCCGCAATAAAGCCGACCGGGGAACGCTAGTGCACTCACTCCTCGCGCTCTGGCACGCACAGGCGCATACCTTCAACGCAGCAGAATATCATATCTGCGTGCTGGATTGCTCTTTCTCATTTAATATCAAAACTGGTTTAATTAGACAAATTCGTTCGCTTTTCATGCGTAACTATTTCGTTTTACACAATTCCCCCCTCTTCGGGTATTCCATGTCTTCTCCTAAATAACATTTTAGTTCTGGCATGGCTCATTGCAACTGACTCATATGAGTAACCTGATTCATTTGTACTACTGTGCGGAAGCAAAACTGCCTTTGGAAGGATTGAAAAGTCTTGCAGTCAGTCTCAGGATACACTTGCAATTCGTTTCACATTTCAGAAGAACAGGCTGGTATTAGATGTCCTCGAGCACCGCTAGCTAGAGGCATACTGCAGCGCTTACCACCCCGTTACCGGACAGTCAGCTGAGCGGATGCTTCTCGCAGTTTAGGACTTTCCAATATTACTCTCACTTGTTCTCGGATTTGCACTTAACCGTATGGTGGTCATTTCGCTCCCCTGTAAAATGGATATACTGTGGGTTTGTCTTTTTTGCGTCTTCACCGGTCCGGTTTTCGGGGACAATGTGAGCAGCAAAGCCCGCAGCTGTTCGGATGTCAGGCAGTTCTACAGCGGCAAGGGTTTTAGCCTGAGCGGAGTTCCTCAGATGGAAATATCTGGTAAGAGTAACGTTTATTCTGACTTCAATTTCTTTCCCGTACCGTTTTGAATTAGGCTTTTAGGCTATATATTTTCATAGTAATAACATTTGCTTGTATGACAGGTAGGCTGAATACTGTATCAGTATGTCTGCTTTAGCACGCTATGTCTCACGTTAATCAAGCTAATTATTTCTGAATCTAACGGTCGGTACAGTATCCAGGAAAACTGTTTTGCGTCGCCGCTCAGCATGTCTCATAGAAGCACCAACAGCTCCAACCCAAACTTTTCACGATTCTAGAGACCTCGTTAAGATTACCATTTGAACATTTTTCACCCTCTGTTAAACTCAGTGTATTGATATACTCAGTGTATTGGTTAGTGCTACTGGCAGTTAAATCATTTTTTATAATAGCAACAGACGAGTTATTGCGCTGAGATGCATTTGATCTATTATTGCCACCTCCACCAAAGCGGTGCCTTGAGACTGCAATTATTGTCAGGGAAGGCACGGGCTACTTGTTCTCATGGTCGAATATTTGCACATCAAGGCAGTTTTCTCTCATTCTCTCTCCCAGTATATTACCCCATGGGGGCTCTGGTCTTTCAGGGCTTGCATACAAAAAGGTCTCTGCTAGTCATGATGACAGTCTTCTTAGAAATTAGAATATAAACTCTTTAAATATAATCTATTGAATAAAATGTGAATGTTACAGGGCAGAATGTGCATTTACCATTCTCTTACCAAACCATGCTTTTTCACACTGTTGAAAATCATTCAGATTCATGTGACTTGAGATCAGTCCTGGTCAGATCAGTTTTCTGTGGATTATTCATGCTGTCTTGCAGCAGAGTCATCTGAGCAGAAATGAGTGTGACTCTGTGCTCAATCTTCTGAGGGTTCTGTGCACTGTGGATTTTAGAGTGTATTTACAAGAAAAGTTCCACAGTAAAGTGCCACCAGCCATGAGTCATCCCTGGTTTGGTTTGGTCCTCCAGACTGGCCGAGACACGTTTTCAGGCAGCTTAAATGCAAGACAACTTCACAAATGATCTGACGTCAGTGCACAGGTTCAGTGTCTACTTTCAGGAAATTGATTCACAAATAAGGATTTACCAAAGATTGCCTGTTGTCATCTTCTGCAATTCCCTCATTTCTTAGAATACCTTTCTCACAAACACAAAGAAAGCTAGTGAAACAGGAGAGCCGTCATGCTAAACACACCCATCTTAATGACCCAGTATTTCCCGTCTTAATGAACATTTTGCCCAACAGACTATGATGAAAAAGGGTGACTCATCTGAGCCTACCTTATCATTTTAACAGTCTGAAGTGATAAGTGAACCTGTGAGTGTCAGAATGTATCATGTCTGGGATTCTGCATAGCTACGCTGTCTATCCTTGCCAAATTAGAATTTATATTTGAGCAAAAAAAAACAAATATAAAAACTGCAACATAATTATCAACAGACTGTCATTCAGTGAAACTAATTATGGATCGAATTATCTAAGCTATATCTTCATAAAACAAGCGTGGTGTATTTAATACAGAAGTTTCCTTGACTTTAATCGGTTGTGTGTTTTTCAGTGGTTTATTTCACTGCGGTGGTTAGTTCATTTCCCAATTTAAAATATAATATTTTCAGAGGAAAATGTCTGAAGTCAGACATTCCAGCAAATGCATTTTTCCTGACTTTGAAAAATAAAAAATCTGTTATTGGTTAATCACAGATGGCTGCCCATAGATGAGTCTGCAAAACTTGTAATATGTGTGATGGTTTGTAGCGTATTTATATCACAATCTATTATTCAGTTAGAATGTGTGCCGTGGGTTATATATACACCTGTAAGCTCAATTTCTGCTGCAGTTGGCACACTAGAGGGATCCAGATCTGGATGAGAGCGTAGTTATTTCTGCACGGATGGAAGTAGCTTGATTGCGATGCCAAGGACGCAGAAGATTGCAAGTTGACGAGGCAGAGGCCAGGAAGGTCGTTCTATTCTTTCTCACTAACACAGCGGAAGCCAACATATGCAGGATGCGATGAAAAGTCCATTCCAGTAAATCATTCAGAGACCCTGTCATATCTTATTCATGACCATAACAGTGCACGGCGCACCACTGGCTCAAAATTCATATTTTGGGTCATATTCTGTAACATTGAGCTTATTTTATTTTTTTAAATTTATTCATTCAATTGTTTCCATACACTTTATTTCCCCAAAGAAAGAGTGAGCCATTTTGCCCGCTGGGCATTTTGTCTGGTGACTGAGAATGAACTTGAAGCATACCTTTTTCCCCATTTCATGGACCGGCTCTGTGAACAGACTGCTGTTCTGTTGGCATGGCCATGTCCTCGATGATGTCACACTGGGCAGGGGGCGCGAATGGACTGCTGTTTGCCCCTTCATCCTCTTTTTCTCTCTTTTTCATTTTATGCCCTCTCTGTCTTGTTGTCCATTCCATTCCACCCTTCTATCTTTTCTATCATCTTGGTTATGCTGTTCTGTCCTACTCTCTTCCTGTCTATCCATTTTCTCTCTTCTTTATTTATCTCTGAATAACTTTCCTACTTTACCATCTCTGACTCCTCACAGCCTGCCTGAATTGGACTTGTTATTCTTGTTAAATTATATGTCTTTACTGTGTGTAACCGACCTGAGTAAAACGATATAATTTATTAAATTATTTGAATATATTTAAGTTTTATATGAGTTATTTGAAGTACAGCATTTATAAATACTGAGTATTTATAATACAAAATGTATTTGATAATACATTTAAGGAGTATTTGCTTTAAGAAAAGTACTTTCAAATATGTGTTTAAGAAAAACATTTAAAGACTGAACACAAAGTATTTGTTTTAATGGAATTATTCAAAAATAGTTTCACCACATTGGGCCAGTGGTGCAATATGCGCACTTTCACCAGGCTGTGTGTTGAAAGACTGGATATGCAAGAACCCTTCATTTCTGAAAGTTGAAAATTGTCTAAATAGAGGACTGTATTTTGATGAGAACGTGTCAAGTGACTGCTGATGGACCCGGTCAATTTGTACTAATTTCCATTGTTAATTGGCAATAGGCACGGCTTAATTCTGACCTTACAAAATGTATAAGATTGAACTGTACATATTGCTGTCAAATGCACTGACAACAGAAAAAAAGAGAAAATACAGTAAAGGAGTGCTAACTTTAAAAAGATTGTATGGGTAAAAAATAAACTGAATAGTAGCTAACCAAGAAGTCAGAGTTTGCTCAAATACTATTTGTGAATGTGTTTGGTTTTCCATTCAAATTATTTCAATAAATCAAATACACTTACACATGAAATACTGTGTATTTGAAAATACTTCAAATATGTATTTAAATACATTTTCAAATTCAAATACGTATTTGTATTTGACACAGGTCTGGTATGTAAACCCTTATTGGTGGAGATAGCACTGTTGGAATTGCATAGTGCCTAGAAATACCGATCGCAGATCAGCAGGGTTGTTCAACATCGATCCTGGGAGACCCCTGTGTATGCTGGTTTTCGTTCCAACCACAATTGTAAGTCAATAGACTCCTAATTGGTGAAGGTGTGGACACATGGCCACTAAAACCTTTGGTAGATAATTAAGAATTCAAAGACCGAGCAAACGATAACGAGCCAAACCTGCATTGTGTTAAGTTTAAGGAAAGGCAATTAGCCTATGAAAAAACTTACCCATGTGTTTGACAACCCAATTAGGAGCCTATTGATTCACTTCAGTTGTGAAGTTTAATATTTTACCTCATCTTATGCAATTTTTGGCCATTTAGCACAATGTGACCAGGGATGTAATGGCATGCATTGGTATTTCTGACATAATATGGCTTAAAAGGGTAAATAATCCCTCTAAGCTTGTAAAAAATTCTGGGATTGCAATTGTGGTTGGAACGAAAAACCCAGGGGGCCCCCAGGACCGACGTTGAATACCCCAGAGTTCCAGCGTCATGTACAGATCAGTTGGGGTTAGGATGAGGGTCATCCGAGATGAGTACTTGGTGGAGCAGTACCATCCAGGGGCACAAGACTCATTCTATAGCCTTGTGTTTGCAAACCTCCATTTATGTTCAGCCTTGCAGCCCTGGGATTGAAATGTCTGTGCCCTTGGGCTCTCCTCCATGGTGCTTGTAAACAGGGCTTTAGAAAAAATCCCCACGCTGTCTCCTCTGAGCCAGAGAAGTCTGAAAACACACCTATATTTCACCCCCCCGACTTTTCCTAATAAAGGACTCTGCAGTGCCTGCTGTCTGCCAGCGAGTTCACATCAAAGGTTAGACATTTCACAGCGAGGGAGACTGTTTGACCAATCAATGATAACCAGCTGATATTACACAGCTATTGAGCTCCCATTTTAGTCAAATGTCACTAATTCATCGCTGCTGGTGTCCTGCGGTCTGCCAAACAGATGTCCATCCCGTAGGAGCATTGTGGGGCATTTTGTAGGCGCAAGCCAAGTCACGTGACCGTCTCCTAAATTAGTTTTTCTGATAAGATACCGCTTCAGTTTGCTATCGAGGCTGCCTTTCCTCTTTTTATCTGGCTGTCTTGGCAGTGATTAGGCAATATTGATTTTTTTTAAAGGAGAGTGGTTCATTGGCTGTCAGGCACATGAAATGCGTCAGTCTTAAGCGCTTTGCACATTTGTCAAGTTGGAAAAGTACATTTCTGAGTGACACATAATACAGGCCTGTGTCTACATTTTAGATTTTTGAACTTAATGCATTTCATCTGTTCTTTTTTCTAAATCTTCAATTTTTGCAATGTTCCATAATCCCCTTTCAATTCTCAGTTTAGACGTATAATGTACCATGCATAAATTTAGAACATACTGATGGCATTGAAGTCGTATCTGACTTTTACTTGTTCAGTTAGTCACACCTTTGTTCTTGTACCGTAGTTGTGATGCCACCACGTTCACACTTGATTGGTCGAGAGAGGGAAAGTAGGCTGGATCAGGAGATTTTAATTATATTGGAGATCCAGGGTCTGTATTTGGCTGTTCATCACTGGAATTGCCATTACCACAGAGCTGTTAACATGAAACAGATAGGCCTGCAGAAATGGCTTTCAATCTATATAGCAGAATTGTGGTTCAGCAAAATAATAATTGGCAAAAAATATGAGGGATTGGCATGTGGTTGGAGACGAAGATGGGGCCACCGCCATTCTGTTCATAAAACAAAAAGACCATTTCTGTTGCATAAATCTTCTTTGCTAGTTTTCATTTTTACTTTCATGGTTCCAGAAAGCCACTGTGTGCCTTACTGCAGAGGAAACGTGTTTAAAACCTGGATGTGCACTTTTATTTAATTGCCAAGAAGGCCATGGCTAACAACAACTAACAGCATTAGCCTATAAAATGACATTTTGAACACCGTTTCTACAACAAAGTGAAAACGAGAGATTATGATCAACTAGGGTAGTCTGATGTCTGATTAGTTAGTCTAGCTAGTTAGTCTACTTGTCATGGTTATGGATCATAGTGTAGTTGACGTGGGATTTCATAAGATAGAAGACGATGCCAGGGTGTGATACCCTCAGGCTAGAGAGTTTGATCCTCTATCCACTGTGTAACCGCATAAGTACAGCACCCGAGTCCTGTTGTGTTTATTTTCGCCAAAATTCCTCTGCTGGTATCTAAATATAATGATTGAATTTGCACTTTATTGTATGCCACTCTGTATAAGAGCGTCTGCTAAATGCGTATAATGTCTTATTATTTGCTGACATTGTTATTCATTAAAATACTGAACTAGCAATTATCTTCAAAGGCTCCCTATCCAGAACAATGGCAGACCCAGGTTTGCTTTCCCCCTCGGAAGGCTCCGCCTACAAGACTATGACGCATTACCGACTGGATCTATAGCCAAATTACACAACAGCACTTACTCCTTCCCAAAAATCTCTGAATCGATTTGAACTGAAGCACTCAGTTATCCTGTCCGGCGGTCTGTTATCCTCTCCGCACCCTGTTCCACTACGGTTACGGGTGGGTTATAGAAGGCTTGTATTCTTTAAAAAGCTGTGACATTGAAAGCGTTCTCAGCTTCACCTCCGCACACCTAAAAGACCTGGGGGTTTCGCTGCCTGTCAGTCGACTCCATGCAGAGAGGTGGTGGGCGGAAAAGAGGCCGAGAGAGAGGGATGAAAAAGGAGACGAGGTAGAGAGAGAGAGCGACTGAATGTCGTCGCAGCAGGGCTGTGGATCAGCGCGGTCTTTAATTAGTGTTAATTGGAGTTACGGTGCGATATGATCAATAAGCGCGGGACTCGTGAGGGATGAGAAGCTGCTGACATGATGAGAGAGATCTGCCCGGCCCCCCTGCCGTGTATTTATCAGCGCTTTACAGATAAGAGCGGTGTACAGACTGTCTAACCCCCACCCGTACAACCCTGCGTGCTGAGGCTTTCCAGAGGTGTTAGAGGGCAGTACCTATGACTTTAGTCCTATTAGATGCTTAGCCCTTTGAAATGTTCTAGTGTTCTAGAACTTGCTTTGAGTTACCAGTAGACATTTTTATATCAGCATTAGAGTGTTCAGTTAAAGGGGCATTTCACCAAAAACATTTATGAATATCTGTTTGGATCCATAGGATCCATGGTGGATCCTATCTATCCATCCGAATAGTTTTGCTGAGATGTGACAAATTTGATTGATTTCACAACTTTTTTTAGATGCAGTTCACTGCAATAAAATTGACCTCTATGGACCACTCCTTTTTTATGGTAAGCAGTGCACTGACAGCATTGGCCCAGAATACTGGTGTGTTTTCTGCTCGTGCAGACACAGTTGGTGAGCCCCGAATAGAAGAAATGGTTCTGGATTAAAATGTGCATTTCTGAGCTCTGTTGATGTTTGTGAGTTACAGTGGCATTACATTTCTAAAAAATGTAAAGGTCCAATATATCACTCTGAACTGCATATAAAAAAAGTTGTGAAATCTAGATCAGAAACCATCTGGATGGATAGATAGTACTCTGGGTAAATGGAAACATACTTCAATTAAATTTTTGAGTGAACTACCCATTTAAGAACATTCCAGTTCCATTTGCGGTCTCGCACTTTAAAGGGCTAATTACAGCCCCTTGTTACACTGACCCACCATGAATAGGCCAGAGTTGTCTCATTGGCCTTTGAACAGTTGTACTGTTCTCCCTCTGTACACGACGGCACTCGCTCTTGCTGTGCTTTCTCCAGCCTGTTCTGTTCTATCCCATTTAGTTCTCATATTGTTCCTGAGCAGGCACACACTAGAAAACCTAGCTAACACAAAATGTTCTCACAATGTTTTGCTAATATTATAAAATTGCCACTGCGCGACTGCGGCATTGCGAGGATGTTTTGTGTTAGCTGGGAATCAGAATTATCGCTACTCGTCCGATGAGTCCTTAGAGCTGATTAAAAAACCTTTCCAACGAGTCCAATGAGTCATGCTATCCTGTTACCTCAGACACCATCTTACGGTGGTGTGATCACTGCGTTTTGCTTCAAGGCTGTTATAGTACATGTGCAAACTAGGGATGCAGATCTAAATTGATATTCAAATATTTCCTGGCTCCCAAGGTTGAATATTCATGTAACTCGATACCAACTTTTTCCTCCAAGCAGTGTGTGAGTTTGTGTGCTGTTTGTGTAAACAATGACTCATTGCAGAGATTTCCATTTTACTGACACTATCAGGCATGAAAATGGAAAATATTGATTAATAGTATTTAGCTCATTATTTTACACTGGGTTCTTTGGCTTTCTTTATGACTGTTGATGGTAATGAATAAAATGGTACATTGCCCTTCATGTATTTTGTGAATTAAAAAGCATTTGAATACCAATCCAAGCAATTGATTGATTAATTGATTGATCTCATAGCCCGTGGTTTGAATACTGGTATATCGCATTCATAATCCACAGTACAGAAGATAATAAACAAGCAAACACAAAAACACACAGGGCTCACAGTATCTGTATGAGGGTGAAATACGTCTAATGTGTGTGAAATTAGCCGTGGCTGTACTTGGTTTATGTACTGTTAGAATTGTTCCAATGGAATGTACAGAATCCAGCAGAAGGCAGGAGCGGTCATTACCGTAGCCTGAACTGTTCTGTTACGCTGTCGACAGAATTAAAGGATTACAGAGGATGAACCGCAAACTACTGTTTTCTGCTAGCGACGTCTTAAGGCATGGCAGATGTCCAGTAATTAAATGAAACGCACTCTTGGGCCTTATCTGTTAACTCCAGCGCGAATTCATTTTCCATTGTAAAATGCGTACGACCAAGAGCCGAGGAATGCCGGCCGCGTCCTTGTGGGAAAACCGGAGTTTATTATTCCCGGGTAGTGCGGTCGATAGGATAGGAGTCCTTATAAATCGAGCTTAAGGAGCCGTCTTTTTAAGTCAGAACCCACATTAGCTTTCGAATGCGAAATGGCGTCCTTCGGTGACTATTTCACAGATTCCTCCCGTTGGATTTTTAAAGGCTTTTCCTTTCATAGTGCGTAAATGACAGCAGCAATTTAATGGACAGCGTCCAACTCCTACACTACCTCCTTGGGCCTTCCTCCCTGAAATGGCGAAATGTCGAAATGTTCTCGCCATGACATAAAACTGATATTGGAAAGCTGGTGGTCGTGATTTCGACTGCTGGCTCTGAGCACAGTGAGCTGTTAACCTGCTTTGTTTAAATACGCGTGCATTTTAATCACATTTTCCTTCCCCGGATTACTGAGAAACCGTTCATTTCTGCAGGGAGGAGAGCCGCGGATGAGTCTGAATGCATAACGGCTCGTCGGTTGTTATCACCGGCGATTAGCGCCATATCAACCGCTTCCCCAGCCTGCGCACCGTTCTCGTTAATTCCGGGACGCTTGGCAGCGCTTCTGTTGTCTTTTTCTCTTCAGAGGTGGGCTCAATTACCAGAAATATTTTGGATGGAAAAGCTAGGATCGAAGGTAGAAATGATGTCAAATTACAGCAGCAGAGAGGCAGCTGTTATCTGTGCAGCGGGGGAGGAGAGAGCGGTCGGGGGAACGGCGGGAACGCCGACGTCTCTGCCCCGATCGTTCCGGTGGGGCTTTCACGGCGTTAGGAATGTTGCTCCTTTAACCACGGTCTCCAGCGTGTTGATTGATTTGGAGAATGAATGCGGTGTTGCTATACGGTGCAGTCCATATATATTTGGACAGTGGTACAATTTCTCTTCTTGCTCTGACTAATAGGAAACAGCTGAGGAGCCAGCTGTCCAATTACTTTTGGTCCACTAAAGCGGGGAGACTTTTAGTGGACCAAAAGTAATTAGACAGCTGGCTAAAGTAATGTAAGAAGGGATGTAATTCCTTGATATGGATATACACTCAGTGACACTTTATTTGCTATTCATTATTTTTTAGACTTCTACTGCCTATCCACTTCAAGGTTTGACACGTGTGTTCAGAGATGCTCTTCTGCATACCACTGTTGTAATGTGTGGTTATTTGCGTTTTTGTCACCTTCCTGTCAGCTTTGTCACCCTTCTCCTCTGACCTCTGTCATTAACAACATATTTTTATGCCCGCAGAACTGCTGCTCACTGGATGTTTTTTGTTTTTTGCAAACTATTCTCTGCAAACTCTAGAGACTTGTGCATGATAATCCAAGGAGATCAGCTGTTGCTGAGATACTCAAACCACCCTGTCTGGCACCAACAATCAGTCCACGGTCAAAGTCTCTTAGATCACATTGCTTCCCCATTCTGACATTCCCCAAACAGCTGAACCTCTTGACCATGTCTGCGTGCTTGTATGCATTTAGTTGCTGCCACATGATTAAATATTTGCATTTACAAGTACAGGTCTACCTAATAAAGTGCTCACTAAGTGTTAATACCCTCAAGGTAACAGACTGTACTTTAACCTCATATTCATAGTTTCACTTCAAATCCAATGTGCTGAAATGCAGTGCCAAAATAACAGAAATTGTACCGCAGTGATAATTACAGGCTGTGCTGTAGGACCTTAATGATTGCTGTGAATATCCGCTGTTACGGTGTTTTCCTCGCCCTGGCTGTCCCGTGGCTCGCTCCTGGTGACGGGCGGACAGTCTCAGGCCCGGACTCCGACCCGCACGAGGAGAGGGTGTCGGCAGCGCACGGCGGGCGGTTGATATCGCCGTGTCAGACGGCGTCCACCATCTCGGCCTCGCCACGCTCTCACATTTTACAGAGCTCTCGGGGCCTCATTATCACCCCAGCGTTGCTGTCGCCTGCCTTTCGGCTCCATAAATACCGCTCCGGGTCCGTATGGACCGGACTGGGTTTGGATGGGGCTAGCTCCGGGTCCGTCTGGACCGGACTGGGTTTGGATGGGGCTAGCTCCGGGTCCGTCTGGACCGGACTGGGTTTGGATGGGGCTAGCTCTGGGCTTGCTGTTAGCATAGCAGCTATGCCCTCCCTCCCAGACAAAAAGGCCTGGTGACAAGCTCCAGGAGATGGCCCACGCCTGTCACTAAACACCACCACCAGTACCCACTGCACCACCCAACATCCAGCCCACATTCAAATCAAAATCTGGATCAAAGTGTGTTGGGTTTATGGAGCTCGGGGGCACCTCTGCTGTGGACATATGAACCCTATATTACACACACACACACACACACACACACACACATATATACACACACACATACACACACACACACATACTCACACACATAGACACACATACACACATACATACACACATACACATATATACACATACACACACATATACACACATACACACATACACACACATAGACACACATACTCACTTACACACACACACACACACATACACACACTTGTGCCTGAAAGCCCATCTAGCCTCCTCCCCCTCCCTAATACCAAGTCCTCTTAATCAGGCTTCCAGACCGGAACGTGTTCTCTCCGTCTCAATGTGGGGGGCCGGGGGTGGTGCTGACCAAGCACCCTGCCTGCGTCTCCATGGACGACCGAATCGTGACAAAGCACTTTCCCCAGTATCCCATCCTTCATAACCACAACGGAGATCCTTTCTGATCCCCTGCAGGATTCTGTTTAAATATTAGTCAAAGACAACACAAGTAAACACAAAATGCAGTTTTTAAATGAAGGTTTTTATTATTAAGGGAGAAAAAACCTACATGGCCCTGTGTGAAAAAGAAAAGCCCCCCCTGTTAAATCATAACTTAACTGTGGTTTATCAAACCTGAGTTCAATTTCTCTAGTCACACCCAGGCCTGATTACTGCCACACCTGTTCTCAATCAAGAAATCACTTAAATAGGACCTGCCTGACAAAGTGAAGTAGACCTAATGATCCTCAAAAACTAGACATCATGCCGAGATCTGAAGAAATTCAGGAACAAATGAGAAAGAAAGTAATTGAGATCAGTCTGGAAAAGGTTATAAAGCCATTTCTAAAGCTTTGGGACTCCAGCGAACCACAGTGAGAGCCATTATCCACAAATGGCGAAAACATGGAACAGTGAACCTTCCCAGGAGTGGCCGGCCGACCAAAATTACCCCAAGAGCGCAGCAACGACTCATCCAAGAGGTCACAAAAGACCCCACAACAACATCCAAAGAACTGCAGGCCTCACTTGCCTCAGTTAAGGTCAGTGTTCGTGACTCCACCATAAGAAAGAGACTGGGCAAAAATGGCCTGCATGGCAGAGTTCCAAGACGAAAACCACTGCTGAGCAAAAAGAACATTAAGGCTCGTCTCAATTTTGCCAGAAAACATCTTGATGATCCCCAAGACTTTTGGGAAAATACTCTGTGGTCTGACGAGACAAAAGTTGAACTTTTTGGAAGGTGTGTCCCCCATTACATCTGGCGTAAAAGTAACACCGCATTTCAGAAAAAGAACATCATACCAACAGTAAAATATGGTGGTGGTAGTGTGATGGTCTGGGGCTGTTTTGCTGCTTCAGGACCTGGAAGACTTGCTGTGATAAATGGAACCATGAATTCTGCTGTCTACCAAAAAATCCTGAAGGAGAATGTCCGGCCTTCTGTTCGTGTCCTCAAGCTGAAACGAACTTGGGTTCTGCAGCAGGACAATGATCCAAAACACACCAGCAAGTCCACCTCTGAATGGCTGAAGAAAAACAAAATGAAGACTTTGGAGTGGCCTAGTCAAAGTCCTGACCTGAATCCTATTGAGGTGCTGTGGCATGACCTTAAAAAGGCGGTTCATGCTCGAAAACCCTCCAATGTGGCTGAATTACAACAATTCTGCAAAGATGAGTGGGCCAAAATTCCTCCACAGCGCTGTAAGAGACTCATTGCAAGTTATCGCAAACGCTTGATTGCAGTTGTTGCTACTAAGGGTGGCCCAACCAGTAATTAGGTTTAGGGGGCAATCACTTTTTCACACAGGGCCATGTAGGTTTTTTTTCTCCCTTTTAATAATAAAAACCTTCATTTAAAAACTGCATTTTGTGTTTACTTGTGTTGTCTTTGACTAATGTTTAAATTTGTTTGATGATCTGAAACATTTAAGTGTGACAAACATGCAAAAAAATAAGAAATCAGGAAGGGGGCAAACACTTTTTCACACCACTGTATATATTATGCAGGAGTTTTATGTTGCGGCCCATAGAATATATAAATTCGATATGATATGAAACAATGCAATGTGAGTTTATTTATCCCCATGGCAATTTCTTAAAGCAATGCACATTGAATAGAATTCTGTGTAACAGTTGACACTCATAACCAACATAAAATAAGAGATTGAGGGTTAAAACATTGTGAGATTCATTATGAGTCCATAAACATTCCAAGTCCATTCCATGCCATTTCTTGTGAAATGAATTAATGAAGTCGATGGCATAAAGTATGTCGGCGGAGTGTTCATGTGAATGGATTACAATAAGTAAATAAGTAAACACTGGTTGAACATTTTGGTAAATAGAACATTTTGGTAAATACTCCACATCCACTCCGACTGAGTGGCATCCATTGTGTCAGAAGAGCGCACGTCCCAGGTAGTCAGTCAGCGCTGTGCTTTGACTGCGCTAGAAATAGGGGCGCTAACATCATCATTGCCTTTCATGTGGGAGAGTTATTTTTATCTGGGAGCAGATGAAAGGACACGTGCTGGGTAAACAGTGGGAGAGGGGCCGATCAGTCAGACGTGCGTGGGGTCGAAAAGGAAGCTTGCGCCTGCGTGGGGAGAGAAGGGGGCTTGCGTGCCGTTCCCCGAAGCGCGGCGGAAACCTCAGAACTCCCTGTCCGCTGGGAATTCGCTCGGATGCACGGGAAGGCTCCCTAAACGCGCCGTGAATGGACACACGCACGCCGCGGGCACTGTGGGAGGGGCATCTGGGTGAGTGGCGGCTGTGGGGGGGAGAGAGGGCGAGGCTTCCGTCCAGTCGCCGGGTCCAGCTCGGGCCCCCAGGGGACAGATACGGCCCCGCCTGTCATCCGTCAGGACAGGAAGTGTAGAGGACTGTGGGCCACACAGGGCCTGGGGCTGCCCTCTGAAACACGCACACACGTGCACGTGCCCACACACACAAAATCATAACGTTAATCAAAATCATAAACAGAATCATAACACACACACGCACTCACACAAGTAAGCGCTCACATCTGAGCACCCATGCACACAATCATAACATTAATCAAAATCAAACAAAATCATAACACACATGCACACGCCCACACACGCAATCTGTAATTGCATACACACACACAAATAAGCACTCATGCACATGCAAGCACCCACACACGCACACAGTCATAACCGCAATGACATACACACTGGGCCATAACCCAAATCACACGTACATAACCGTAAGCCAAATCACATGTATATAATACGTATATGGGGCGACGTGGCTCAGGCAGTAAGAGCAGTCGTCTGGCAGTCGGAGGGTTGCCGGTTCGATCCCCCGCCTGGGCTGTGTCGAAGTGTCCCTGAGCAAGACACCTAACCCCCAAAATGCTCCTGACGAGCTGGTCAGCTTGCATGGCAGCCAATCACCGTTGGTGTGTGAGTGTGTGTATGAATGGGAGAATGAGAAGCATCAATTGTACAGCGTTTTGGATAAAGGCGCTATATAAATGCCAACCATTTACCATAACTGTAACCACAATCACAAACAAGCACATACACACAGCCATGACTAAAATTGCACACACAACCATAATTGCACACACCTAGACATAACCACAATCACACACACTGAACAGTTCACCCACATTAGTGCCATTCAACTAATTTTAGATTGCACTTGAAGGTCATTCATAAGATCTGATATCCAAACTGTTATGATAATCAGAAAAAGGTTTGGTTTCATTTTTAGCCAAGTAATTACATGCCAGTGGATTGCTCTGCCCCAAATGCCACACTTTTTTATCGCACATAATGCTATCTCAGTCTATGAATAGAGTCAGTTAAGCTGATGATTGGCAATTCTAATTACATGTATGAATATGAAAGAAATATCTATTCACTGTAAGTCTCACATGCCTTGTATACTGTGTGGGGTAAAAAATGTGAAACATGACTTTTTGAAAATTGTGGCTCTTCAGTGACTGGGAAAATGTTATAGATTTGAATAAAGATGCTTAATCCGCGTATTCTTTTTAATGTGCCGTTGCTAAATCCGTCACCTTTTTAGTTCTGCGCTCTATAAGCCAGAAATCTGAATGCATAGCAACTCGCAATTAACAACCACATGTCCTGTGAAATTAAAACACTGATGAACATGGAGCTAAAAACGATTTGGGTTATCTGGTTTTTCTTTGACACCGCAGCGCCGCATGCGGAGTGACTCTCGGCGGAGGTCTGGCGTGGTGTTGTTAAAGCGCGTACGCCCGTAACACTTCAAGGTTATTAGCGAGAGCCACCTTTCGAGCGCAGGAGCGAAGGCGTGAATCGCTCGCGGGGTGTCGACCTTTCTGAAGGCGCGAGACTCGTCTCCTGCAGGTCGGTGCCTCTGTAAATTTGGCTGCGGCTCTCTTCCCCCCGCCGTTGCTGTAATTAAAAAGTAAATCAAACAGCAAAAAAGTTTGATAAAGTCATCCACCTGATTTTCAGTGGTGTCCTGGTGTTTTAGTTGAAAGTAAAAAAAAAAAGAAAATTAGATCAGGCCTAATGCCCCCCGTTACTGAGAAGCTCAGACTGTCTGTGGCTGAGAGGAAAGCGCTATCATTAAAGTAGGAGTTGTCAGGCGAATGCAGACGCCAGTGCTAAACCTACACTTCTGTTGCTCTCGCTCAGGCAATGCCCTGTATGTGACAATGGGCAGGCTGTGCAGGTTATTAGACGGAAACGTGACAGAGCCTGAAGGCCCATCCAGACCAAGAATGATAACTTAACCATAACTATAAATACATTGTTTTAAAAATGTCAGAGTCTACACCACATATATTCCACACAGCACACTATCACAACAAGAACAGTAGCGAACGATATTGTCGGGATCACTTTCAGTCTGATTTTCTCCAGCTGCATGATATAACACTGACAGCCAACCAAAAATCCAGCCAAATTCACAGCGCGTCACGTGCAAAATGGCAGACGACATAGTCGATAGACTATTTCCAGAATTTCATCGTTCAGCGGTGTGGATGCTCACCTCGTTATTGTTATAGTTATAGTACTTGGTGTGAATGGGCCTTTAGCCATTGTTGTCTTCTTTTTTATCAAGTTGTTGTATTTGGTGCATTTGGGTTTGCTCTGCTGTGGAGCACAGGAACACATCCAAACAAGTGGGAACAGAACAACACCTCTCTGATAGTGCCGTATGTCTTTCCCAGAACAGAAATCTGCCCTTCGACAGCGATACCACATGATCTGATGAGATCTGGTTGGTGTGACCTGATTGGTCAGTGTGAGCGAGGAGGGGATTTTTTAAATGACCATCCGGAGATGTCAGGAGAGGCACCCACTGCAAACACAGAGGCAGAGTTAACATAAAATCTATGTAAGGTGCAGTGAGTGGCTTGGGTTTGTTTTGTGTTTGTGTGTTCAGATGCCACAGAGGACAGCTCTCTCTACAGTACATCTTTATTTTCATCCTGTCTTTCTCTTTTTGCTGCTCTTTCCATTCTCCTGTGGCATCAGCCCTCATGTATATTTCACAATGGTAAAACAAACCCAGCATTGTGTTAGTCGGTGTATAAGTGTACGTTCCTGTGTGTGTGCCTTTGTGACTTGGACAGCCGTGCTACGTACTGTGTGTCTTACCTGAGGTTGGTTGAGTTGGGCTTGGATGGTGGGGAGGGGGTGCTGAGATTGGCCTGCACTTTTGGTGGAGCCATTTTGAAAATGTTTTGGATAGGGGTGGTTAGTGTTGGGTAACCGGCCTGTATTTCGATGGGGGTGTGGGGTTGGGGCGATGTGCAGTAAGTATGGGTTTAAAAGCCCTTTTCCATAAATCATTCATGCAGTCTGAAGCCTTCATCCTGAGGGAGAAACTCTTGTTGTTGGGGCGAAGGAGACCAGACAGCTTCCTAATGATCTCTCTCTCTCTCTCCCTCCCTCCCTCTCTCGCTCTCTCTCTCTCCCCCTCTCCCCATTCTCTTTCTCTTTCTGTATTTATACTTATTTCCCCTCTCTTCACTTTTCCCTCTTGCTGTTTGTCTTTTTTTTTTAGCTCTTTCTGTATTTTACCCCTTCCTTTCCACTCTTCTCATCCAGCTGTCTCACTCCCCATCTTCTGAATATACTGATGGCCCTCTGACATATTTCATTTGATTTTATGCCACTCTTATTCCATCTGTCCATTTCTGCTCTCTTTTGATCTGCACACCCTCTCTGCGGATCCCTCCATCCCTCCTTTTCTCTCTGCGGTATAATATCTGCTTTGGCTCCAGATCCCTTTCTTCCTCATAGGAGGCGAAGGAGGCGAAGACTTTAAAATGCATCTACCTCCTAAATTGGCAATTCACTCAATGCATTTGGAGATACAATGTTGTTTCACTGAGGCGTAATGGGTATTCTGTTATTGTGTTTGCAAATTAAAGTTGTCAAACAGTTCTCTGGTTGTTTTAATGAGGTGGTAAAATACAAATGAAAAATTCTCTGAAAGCTTGGAAAAAGAATCTGGAACTAGGCACTTTGAAGCTAGAATAGAACCAATAGAAATCCAATAGAAGATAACAAAGAGTACAGCACAATGCGTCCTTTTGTGAAACGAGGTAGCTTCATCTGGCACAGGACTGTGGGCCGGGGCTTGTCACCAGGGTCACTGGACCTTATCCTCACAATCGAACATGCAGTCAGACCGAAAACATTTGAGGAATAGAATTGCATAGATGTTTAAATAATAAAAAAAAAAGAAATAAATGAATAAATAACCAGAGAAAAAGCTGAGATGGTCTGAGATTCGGCCAGCCTGCAAATTGAATTGGTTCCTGGCCGTAAAACAAGGTTGTGGCGTCCTGCTCGGAGTGGAGCGCATCACTCCGCGAAATTAAGCAGCGAATCCATGAGGATTGGGGAAGGGGGAGGGGAGGGAATGCGAATCGGCCCTGACGTCAAAGGCAGAGGAGCCGAAAAACTCAGGGTTGACGAGGTTCGCCCGGAATAAGAGGCGGCTGTCCATCTCCCTCTCATTCCATTGATTTTAATGAGCTGGCAGGTGCGTTTTATGTGAGCTACAGTATGCAGTCTGCCAGAGACAAATTTCCATTACTGCTTGATTAAAAGTTTTGAATCTTGAATCTTAATTGGACAAAATACTGGTATTATTGAATAATGAATGATTGCACTAATATACTAAATGTGCTAAATTAACTGCTCTCTGCAGCAGGTAGTTTAGCGTGAGGCTACGTGCAAGGTGACCCAGGTGAACACTCGACTGTGAGCCGTGTTCAGACGCAATGCCGTTCTCATGCCATCTTGTGCGCCACTGCCTCCCCAGGCCAGTTCTGTCTATGGTGTCGGGCAGATGTCAAATCAATGTTGGCACACGTCACTAGATTTGAGAGGCTCGGAGGGTCATAATCCTTTTAGACCAGGTACCTAATTCCCCTTGATTTGATTCAAGGAACTCTATGGTGTGGGTAATGACCGACGTTCGATACAATGAGGTACTGTAGCTCACCTTTTCACCTCCAATGTGTGGCACCCACCTGAGCACTGTAATTAGTTGTAATTTGGCAGTTTCAGTTCAGTTTCCAGAGTAAGAATTTAGCCTGTGCTTCACAGAAACTTCAAAATCTGTTGAATCACATTTTTTTAAAGAGGAACCTGGGGACAGGCGTAATTCTAGTGGAAAGAGTCATATGGTTGTGCTCTCTTTAAATATCCTGAACCTTCATCCCAGCAAAGCCCTGATATGAGTTTCCTGTTTGTAACAAACGGAGATGGATATTGCTTCTGACTGGCTTGTGGGGCCGCACCGTTCGATTGCAGCTCTGTCAGGTTTTATACTTGTTCTCACAGAGCAGCTAAGTGCTAACGTTCCATTACTGTACCATAAATACCAAAGAGCGGGTGGGCAGTTAATGTATTTTTTAAGATTATTATATCATTTTTTCTCTTTCATATAAATGCTGGCAGTCTGTGCTCCCCACTTTGGCTCAAATCCTGGGATTTAGAAAATATTGTTGTGGTCCAGTGTGAAATGCAGAAAACATGTTATTTTGTCGTGTCATTACTTGGCCATGATTAGGTTACTATTTTAAAGTTTAACATGACATTGATAGTTAATTACTGTGGCTTATGTGCAACAATAGTTAATAAACAAAAGTTGAAGAAAAAGGCAGTTCGTTTTGGTATTAATATTCATGAAGTAGAGTCTATGAACTTCACATCAGTCCCTAGGTTCATGAACACCTGATGTGCCGAGTTATATTTGAGGTATTTTTAAGTACACTACCTCTCTTCCTTTGTGACAATGTAAGTCCAGCTAGGCTAAATTCTCATGGCTAATTTACAACTAAAATGTAACAGACTTTTAACAGGGAAACAGGCATGTTCATGTTCAATCAACTGTCTTTCTGAGGTCTCAGTATTTGGAACACTAAGTCCTGTCAAAGCTCGAAAATAGTCCACCCTGTTCCGCGCATTTGCAAGAACTATACTGCGACTACTGCATTAAGCATGGAGATAGAGCTTAAGGTAAAATAACAGCCCCAGGTGCCCTTGTAGGCTTTTGTGTTTGAATTCAGTGCTTTAAGCTTGTGATACTAGAAAGAGCTTACAGCTTAGAGAGTTACAGCCTTTTCATTTCAACTAGCGCTCAACCTTCTGAATAGGTGCAATGTGTGTCAACGTATGTTAGCACATATTCTTCAGCAAATGTGATGTAACAGGAAATTAACTATGGGATAGGATTTATTCTGACAGGAAAGGTTGGTGACGGAATGTAGCATACACAGTGGCTGTCTCAGGCCAGCAGGGGATTGGGTGTGGTTTGGCCAAGTCTCATTGAAAGCCTCTGAGCTGCGCCAGACTCCCTCCTCCCTCCTTACTGGGACAGTCCATGGCTGATTGAGATGGCTCCGTTAACACGGTGAAGCCTTATTTCACAGGCTGTGTGGTTGATTGTTTGATTCATTTATTGATATCTTTACTGTACTGATGAGAGAGCTCAAGTGCTTATAATTATTTGGCTTCTTATGTTTAAAATATTGTAGATATCTCTGTAGAAATGGTAAGCACAAAATGTACAAGAGATTTTTCATTTTCAGTGTGTAATATATTTTACAATATAATATTACAGCTGCAGCATATACAGTGGCACATGCAATAACTGGTTTTATTATTTGCTGGTACAATATAAAGATAAGGTATACTTTATTGAACCCCATGGGCAACTCCAGGAGCAGTGGGCAGCCACAGTGCAGCACCCAGGTATTAACTCCGGTTCTGGGGTGAGTGATTTGCTCAAGGGCAACAGCAGGAGTAGACCTAACCTCACATACATGTCTTTGAGCATGGGAGGAAACTGGAGTACCCAGAGAAAAACCATGCAAAACCAGTAGAACATGCAAGCTCCACACAGAGAGGATCTGACCATTTGGGATTCAAACTCAGAACCTCCTTCTTGCCAGGCAACAGTGATAACCTCTACACCACCGTGCCATATTCAATGTATTAAATGGATTGTATCCTAATTACGTTTCATAAGAGCTGCAGGAGGCGGCACGGATGGCGCAGTGAGTAGCACTGCCGCCTCACAGCAAGGAGGTCCTGGGTTCGAATCCCCGTCGGCCGGGGCCTCTCTGTGCGGAGTTTGCATGTTCTCCCCGTGTCTGCGTGGGTTTCCTCCGGGTACTCCGGTTTCCTCCCACAGTCCAAAGACATGCACGTTAGGCTGATTGGAGAGTCTAAATTGCCCGTAGGTATGAGTGTGTGAGTGAATGGTGTGTGTGCCCTGCGATGGACTGGCGACCTGTCCAGGGTGTATTCCTGCCTTTCGCCCAATGTATGCTGGGATAGGCTCCAGCCCCCCTGCAACCCTGTTCAGGATAAGCGGGTTCAGATAATGGATGGATGGAAGAGCTGCAGGAGGCATCAAGATGGGGTGGAGCTGGGGGTATGTGGGACTGAGAGAGGGGGAGGGGAGCCAAAGATTATGTCATTAATATGGCCTGGCAACTGTTTACCTTGGGATTTGGACGTCTTTAAAAAAACTGCATTTCCCTGGAATGTCAAGGTCATAATCCTTCTCTAAGTAGAATGTTCCCCCCAGACCTTTCTAAAGTGAAACGCTTTCATTAACCACGCCTGGGGCAGCCTTCCCTGGATTTAGCCACGACAGGCTAAGACTTATTATATTTCTAGGACAGCGAAGCCTTGTAATTATATTTCATTTTCTTGTAAAGAAATACTCAAGATATAGGGCAACATTGTTGACATACTACTCAAATTGTTATCCTCAGCGTATTAGCATTTTCAGGAGACACAAATGCCATGCTATGTGACAGTACATTTTTTCAGCTCTTTATCTAGAGCAAACTGAAAAGCATACAGTTTTAACACTGCTTAATAAACACCTCAGTTTTCCGCTGACTGTTGTTACATGAATAATGCTAGTGTTCTTTAGTTATAAAGGGCTAAAAACCCTCAATCTTCAGGTTTAGAGTCTGATGATCTATCACAAGCTCTGCATGACTGTCATGGACAGATGGACAGAATAGTTTTTTAGAACTTTTGCTGTCTGTTTTGCTCATTCTCACAGCGTTTCTGTATAGTTTGTCATGCTGCCAGCTGGCCTGTGTGTCACAACCAAGATGTGTAGGTATTTGTGCATAAATAATATTTCCCTGGTATTGTCTGAATTGCCTTGTTGATTTATTTTATTTCATCACTTATTTTTCTCAGTACCACCACATATCAATACACTGAAGACGGCTTAGGCCAAAACACATCTGTCTTTTCAGAAATCTGAAACATGGCAATTAAAATATTCTAGACAGGCTTCTATCCTTCTTTTTGTTTGAGGACTGCCAGCTTTTGTCCAAGCAGTTCACTTTATCTTGGTATGCCATGCGGGAGGAACATGCCCTTCGCATTGCAGCTCTTTTCTGTTCAACGATGCTGTATTCAGATGAAATTGCATTTCTTTATCAAAGTATTTTTTTAAGTGATGGTTGCTGTATTGCCATCCCAGCCAACAGAGGCACCCTGGGGGATTAATATACAAGAGTGTTTGGACCCTGAAATCATGCCCATCACAGGCAGTGGGAATAGATGTTGGGGAGAGGGGGATTGTACTCTCCAGGAAGAAGATGACTGATGTCACTTTCTCCTCCTCGTTGAGGAACACGTCCTCTCGCAAGGACAAATCCATAAAAATGAGTGAGTGTAGAATTCGATCAGGCCTCGACCACGTGCGATCCCCAGGCTGTGGATCACCGGGTGCGTGTCTGGAAACTCAAATTGTGGGCCACTGGGGCGGGGCAGGGGAAAGGGCTGGGTCAGGGTCTGGATCAGGGTCTGTGTGTGGGGTGGTGGTTAGCATGTAAAGCTTGATTCATGCTTCATCCAGCAGCCTCTGTATGGAGGGACCCTATGGTACTGTCCAGAGACTCTGTATGTAGGGGCCCTACTGTTATGCCCGGAGACTGTGTATGTAGGGACCCTACTGTACTGCACAGAGACTCTGTATGTAGGGACCCTATGGTACTGCCTGGAGACTCTGTATGTAGGGACCCTATGGTACTGCACAGAGACTCTATATGTAGGACCCGACGGTACTGCACAGAGACTCTATGCTGGGACCCTACGGTACTGCCTGGAGACTCTGTATGTAGGGACCCTATGGTACTGCACAGAGACTCTATATGTAGGACCCGACGGTACTGCACAGAGACTCTATGCTGGGACCCTACGGTACTGCATAGAGACTCTGTATGTAGGGACCCTACTGCACTGCACAGAGACTCTGTATGTAGGGACCCTACTGTACTGCACAGAGACTCTGTATGGAGGGGCCCTACGGTACTGCCTGGAGACTCTGTATGGGGCGGCACGGATGGTGCAGTGGGTAGCACTGCCGCCTCACAGCAAGGAGGTCCTGGGTTCGAACCCCCTTCGGCTGGAGCCTCTCTGTGTGGAGTTTGCATGTTCTCCCCGTGTTTGTGTGGGTTTCCGCCGGGTACTCCAGTTTCCTCCCACAGTCCAAAGACATGCAGGTTAGGCTGATTGGAGAGTCTAAATTTCCCGTAGGTATGAGTGTGTGAGTGAATGGTGTGTGTGCCCTGCGATGGACTGGCGACCTGTCCAGGGTGTATTCCTGCCTTTCGCCCAATGTATGCTGGTATAGGCTCCAGCCCCCCTGCGACCCTGTTCAGGATAAGCGGGTTCAGATAATGAATCAATGAATGAATGACTCTGTATGGAGGGACTCTACGGTTGCCTTCAAAGATCCAATCAATCAACCGGGAGCACTCGTACGGTTACAATTATTATTTGACATGTTATGATGAGTCTTGGTTGACCAGAACCACCATATGGCCCCTCCGTACAGAGGCTTTAGGGTACCCTGTTCCTGTCACAGGAACCATTGTGAGGTCCTGGGATAACGTAATCCGAACAGCTCCAGAGATTCCTAGGAAATGCGGTTCCTTGTCAGTGGGGTACCTCTATGTTTAGATCTTTCGTCATTATTAAACCCAGTCATTATTAAACACCTGCCTTCCTCCGTACGCCGCCGTGGTCTTGCAGGTGCGTCACCTGGCCCAGCGCTGCGATTAGCGGATTCCCATCTCTGCGCGTCGGTGTAAGTAGATGCAGGTGCGCATGCTTTTCACATTTCAGGAGGCCCTGAAGCTCCTTCCAATGCCCCCAGTTTCTCAGTTTCCCACCGTGGAAGTACCTGTAGCTGGCCTCCAGGTGCACTGGCACGGGTCTGAAATGGGTCTTTTAAACTCGTTACTCTTCACCTTCAGTATCACCCTCATAAATAAGTGATGAACAGAGCTCCCCCACGCACACGCACCTGCAGAATGTTCTACGTGTATGTAATGTGTGCTCAGATGGACATATCGTGAGACAAATTAATCAGTCATAATCGTTCATTTCGATTGACTTTTGCTTGTCGCATTTGGAGTGAAAAATTTAAATTAAAAACATTACACTGTGTCATAATACACTTGGGCAGCATTATCTAGGCATAAATATGCTGTAGCTAGCCGCTGACTTACTTGTTAATGACCTGCTTCAAATAAATTACATATGAAAGGCTATTATCCAGTCTAGTTTAAGTTGTATCTTAGGAGTCAAATTTATGAGGTGTATACATACTTAGAAATGCATTTAGTGGATTTATTGACTTTACTCCAAAGTCAAAACCACTCAAAAGTGAACTGACTTGCAGCATGACAGCATGAATTTGTAATACCACGACTGGGCAGCAGTGCCTGCCATTAGAATCTGTTGACCACTACTCTGGCTTCTCCTGTGGAGAACACACCGACCACAGACCGATTCGAAACGGTCTGGAACCTACGGGACCATGGCTTTTTAAGTTTAAAAAAACTGCCACTGAATAAATATGGATAGAGACCGATATACAGAGAGCAGAAACGGAAGGAGGGAGTCAGACAATAAGATGGGGAGCAAGAGGCAGTGTTTCAGGAAGGGTAATAGGTTGTTTCTTATAATTTAATTTTCATCCATTTCACATCTTATTCGTTTTCATGTAAAGGAAAGAAAAGCCGGGGGAAATGCATTCGGTCTCCCTAAAGATCAAAAGCTGCACGATTTGACAACTTCACTTAGCCGGCAGCGGTGCTGGCTAACGGACCTCCAGTCAATTGAAAAATGAGTCTTTTTGTCCATTCACATCTGACCGGGGAGGGCTGGGCTGGGCTGGGGAGGGGTTGGGGGTGGGGGGTCACACAAAGGCGGCCATTGTGGTCACTGTGTCCAGGAGCAGGGGTGAGATAATGTCAGATGTGTGCTGGCTGTTACCACACAAAACCGCCATCCCCACCCCCCCCCCACACTCCCAAAATGCCAGCGTTGCTCGCTCTCCCAGGCAGCCCCGCGATCAAGAGGCCCTCACCCTCAGACGACGACACCGCCAATCAACAGCTTGTTTATTACTTTCATCTGAACTGCGGTTAACAGACGGAAGGATAGACGCGCAGGCCGAGAGTCTGACTTGACTCTCGCAGGCTGGCATACGTGCGGCGATAACCATCGCCTCCCCCCAGACGCTGCCATATCCATCTAATGAGAGTTTTGATCTCTGTAGCGACAGCTCAAAATACTGTCTTTGCCCTTTGGGAGCACAGTCAATTCCAAAATCAAGTGAGAGAGGGCTTGCTGAGGAGTACCGCATGAAACGTGTGTGAAAAGTTTGTTTTATTAAAAATCACTGTGCAAAGGACATGTTATTTAACAAGCTGGGACAAGGTACCAGGATGTTTATTCACTGGTGTGGCACTGCAATGCCTTAAGAGATATCCAGGGGGCGCTGTGGAGTGCTCCAAATTGTTGGTTCGCCTACCTCCCCAAGTCCTGATAAAACGCAACCAGAAGTTGAGTCCAATCTCCTCGATACATCTGAAATCAGCGGGCGGGCCCTTTAGCAATAGCCAAGTGTATTTTCTATGTCGATCTCCATTTAGAACATCGATACGTATAGCAGAGACAACGGCATCATACTGTTACAACATTAGGGCTGCACATCGTCAGCGAGATATGAATATGCAAAATAAACACATTGCAAAAGACTGCTTGAACTGCAAACAGTATTTAATAGTATTTATTTCAATTGATGTTCTGTTAAATTGACTGGTTGTTCATGTGCAATTTGTTGAATAAAAGCAAGTTGGAAATAATGTATTTAAAAAAAAAATGTATTCAGTGGGCATAGGCGATTCATTGTTTGTGGTCCGTATTAGCAGTGCACCTAAAGCAGAAAGACATTAGAACTGTGCATACTTCAATATTTGTTCATTTATTGCAAGTAATATCGTGTCCGCAATATTCAACATCGTTATTACGTATTGCATATTTTCCTCATATCGTGCAGTCTCGCCACTCAATATATCTATGATTAGCTTTCCTGGGCTTTGGATACTACACGTAGCGAGATGGTTAGCGTGTGCAAACCTTACCAGCAGCTAACGTCTGTAGGACTAAAAATATCCAGACTACAGACTACTGGGGCTATAAAGCTGACACCCAGGGCCTTTCTTGGATGCACACACCCATTTTATGACACATGAAACAATACAAAGGATAAAATGCTAGTTTGCTCATTCCAGAAATGGCTGGAACTACTGATGAAATTACACACACTTAAATTACATGTTGAAACGGGCTGTGGTTAGCCTTCACGCCAAGCCTTGGCACGTATGTTTGCAGACTCGTGAAATAAAGTTTTCTTCAGCAGTGCTCAAAATGTGTCAATTGTACATTGATGTTTACAAGAAATATAATTAGATTTTCTGTTGAGCTTATTATGGAGTAACTGTAAAATCATGACAAAATGACATTTTAAATTGTATTGAATAAATATTTGTTTAATACATTTGCCGCAAAAGCCACTGTTAAGCTGTAGAAAACCTAAACCTAATAGAAAACCCTAATTCACAATACTGACTTTTACTATTTTTTATTAAACCTTTTTACGCCCAGTACGTGTTTTTCCAAAGGATTAGGTATCAATTATGGTGGAAAAAACCAATGCTTTGTATTTAGATATTAGTGTCACAATTTTATTCACTCTGATTTACCTTGGACGGACTCCACCGTAATAGTTTTCTAGTATGAAGAAATCTTTGTCTGAGCCGGTGCCCTGTCTTTTCAGCCTGAGGTGGTGACAGCTGATATATATGCTTCAGCGTTCCATGCTAAATAAAAAAAAGACTTTTGCATTAATACAGAAGTCATTCAGGGTACAAACTGTATCTCTGATTTGTTCTTTTGTATAGATCCACTTTAATTGTGAAGTAGTGAATAAAATAATTCCACTCTCACTGTATGACTTCTATTAGCGCCACTTTTAATTGCAATGAATCCTTACATTTTATTTTAGCTTTCACTCTGCTTTTATCCTTCAGAAATAGATTTGTTTTTGCTAATTGCTGAAGTGGAAACATGTCCTAATTTAGTGTGTTTCAGATTTCAAAGTGCTTGGAATATATAAGATCTACTGTTTGCCAAACAAGATCACAGTCAAAGAGTGCTTTGAAGCCATTCTTTTTTTTCTGAGGGAAATTGTTTTGTAGAGAGGTATCGTATAGTATATAAAGACGGCTAACTTTTTGGGTTTACTGAGGTGCCTTGTTTCTGTATAGTTCCCTTTGCTGGAGATCATACCTTTTGACTTTGAGGGTGGCCTGTAGCGTAGTAGTTAAGGTTCATGACTGGGACCTGCAAGGTCGGTGGTTCCATCCCCGGTGTAGCCACAAGCACAGCCGTTGGGCCCTTGTTCGAGGCCCTTAACCCTGCATTGCTCCAGGGGAGCTCTGGATAAGAGCATCTGCCAAATGCCATTAATGTAATGTAATATAATGTTTGGATTCGTCAGAAAAAACATAATCACAGAGGCAGGGCGTGTGAACTCGAAATCAGTTACACATGCCAATTAAGTACCAGGCCCTCCACTGGGTCTCATGCCCTTTCCATGAATGGCATTTAACTGAACCAGCGAGGGGGTGGCAGTAAAGAAAGAACGATATTGAGCTGCTCATTTACACCTTTTTATGGCACATACCGGACTCAATTTGATGGACATTTTCTTCATCACAATCTTGGTTAGCCAAGCTGGAGGTCTTTATTAATAAGGGGTACCAAATTTGGGGTCACTTCTGCTCAGGGTCATGTGACAAGCGGGGTTCCTTTTTGTGAGAGGGTGCGGGGGCAGTGTGTGAGAAAAGTACAGAGGGGGCAGTGCTATGAAGAAAGAGTAAGGGATTTACAGAACGAGTGCAAAGAACAGAAAGACAGGCGGTGTAAAAGTCAAGGAGAACGGCAGCGAGACATTGAATGGCAGGAATGGGGAGTGTGCTTCAGAGAGGGATTTAGGGAGCGGGAGAGGTATGGAAGGAAAGTGGGAGAAAGGTTGAGGGACAGATGCAAAGGGCAAGAGAAAAGGCCTAACAGACAAAGCTCGCTCTGAACTGCCAGGGCATTGTGTTGTACTGTAGTTCAGAGTAAGTTCAGATCTGTTGAATGTTCACTTTTTCAAAGGAATATCTCTGAAAAGCTGTCTTTCAGCGCTTTGTCGAAAGGGGATTAGATGGAAGCGGTGCCTCGCATTCTTCTGCGCACCTTGTGTACTTATCCGTCAGAGAATTTGAGAAAGCCCTGTTTCACGTGGGTGTCAGTTTAATCTTTTGAACCTGCCTTTTTATGTCCTGGGTATTCGTATGTTCTTCACAGCCATCTTCTCTGAAGCATTCTCATTCATACCACCACAGAGTATACAGCATATAACCATATGCCATATGCGTGTCACGTCAAAGTTCTCCCAAGGCAGCTGGAGATTGGTGTTTTGCCGAACACCAGATTGACAGGGTCAAATTAATTATGCGTGTACTGTATGTGTGTGATCGAGCATTGGTGATTTTATTCACCTTTAATTAAGCATGTAGGATAACATCATTCCTCGTATGCATTGACCTGGAGACGACATAAGAAAGATCACTGCAACATAAAACGCTTAACTGCTATCAAATGTCCTCACATTTGCTTTCTCTTCTGAAGTAGAAGAAAAGAACTGGGTGATAGGGCCGAGCGTCTATATTTCCCTGAAACCCAGTGACCTCACACTGACACCACCACAAGCACTCGAGAGTCCCAACAATCAAACACTGTTAGCTTAAGTCACAGCCAAATTCCCCTTCAAAATGACCTTAAAGCTGAGACGACTCTTCTTCCCAGAAGGCACAGTAAAGCCATTTGACCTGTGACTGTTGCAAGACACTGGCCCTTTCACTAGAAAAACCTGCCCACACCACTTGACCTTAGGTTACATCACTTCCTGTTGCCCGTATTGAACAATGGGATGCATGGTCCCATTTGGCTGTTAAAAGGCTTCTTTGCCACATTTAATCTCATTGTGGTGAATAAGTGACACGTTTGCTGTCACTTGATCTACCCTTTCTTTCATCTGTTGCATAGTAAACTTGTATAGCAACAAATGTAAAATGTGAATTGATGGATTATTCTAGTTTTGCTGTCTCTGAGCTGAATAGGTTCTGAACCTCAGCCTGGAATGGCTTCGGCTTTAAGGTTCCATCATTAGGAAGGAAATTATTATTACACATTTGGATTCTGAGTGTGCTTATTATCCTCATTAAGGAAAATTACTCCCAATTAATCTCACTGACTCGTCACATCCTAAATCAGGTCATTGTAAAGCACATCCTTCATCCTTCAGCACAAATTTATTTAGCCATTTTAGGTTTCTGAGATTTTGGCTGGGGTTTTCCTGTAATTAGACCGGTCTCAGGTCTCAGGGTCTTACCGAGATAAGCCCCAGCAGGATTTGTATTTTCATTTTTCTTTTTGTCCCTAATTTGGAATTACCATTTGTGCCTTTCCAGTCATGCCATTGTGCTATGCGCACCCCTGCAATGTGCAGTGCAGCTGAACCTGCTGCCCTCTTCCAGCAAGCTAGTGGCAGCCAGTGGTATTTTCATACCATAGCCAGCATTCTGTAGGAGGACGGTGGGCAGGGCCAATACAGCAGTTACCCGAAGAGACCTGGCTGATTTAAACTACCCTACCCCAGGTGGAATTGGAATGAAGCCAGTTTCCTACTGTTGTGGACTGTTGGTTAATGACATGGCCCAGGTCTGAACAGGCAATGTCTCCAATATCTTTTTGTTATCCCGGAGGAATATTCTACCAGTTAAATGCATTCAGAATTCCGAAAAATTTAGCAAGCCCTCAGGCTAGCGTTCACAATGCCAACAAAAGACATGAACTTAAATATCCTATGGGAACAGCTTCTGCACCATGAGATACAAAACTTAGATGTACTCGATGGTTACCACTGAGGAGCAGTGGCAGTCTCTTCGGTCTGAGGTGGTCGAAGGGTTAAGATTTAAACAAGTGAGTATTCAAAGACCCAGACATGAGAAATGGTTGGACCCCCAGCCGGCCGGGGGTGTTTAAAATAAAAAGATTGCGGCCTCGAGGTGATGGGGGCAGGGATGGAGGGAGTGAGAAAAAGTTTTTATGAAGTACTTTTATCTGACGAGAAAGGTGTCTCAGTTAAGCACTAAGGGGATGTCAGCAGAAAGTCAGACTTGTGGTGATTGATGGCTGAAGTCTGTCGAAAGGCTGGAGGACAGACAGAACACACGCAGGCCTAGACTGTGTCCTCTGATTTACATCCATTTTTTGAACTTTAGTCGCCTTTTGAAAAGGACATTACTTGTACAATCTCTTTTACACAGGCACATCAATTTTACTCAACCTCCCTGAGTTTTACATTTTACAGCCTACATGTCACACTTTGATGTATTACACTGTATCGATCACTACAAATTGATATGCGCGCCATTCATTTTCTAAAACACATATTTAATTCAATTTTAGAAATGATTTATTCACTGTATTTATGTGAGATGATTGAATCCATAACTTTGCAGAATGTCACTAAATTTCCGAAGAGACGGCTGTATGTAATTGTATGGATATAATTCTTTGCTTCCTTTCAAGCGATTTAACAGTAAAACAGTAAAAATCGATGCACCATTTTGGTTTTTTTTGCAGCCACTCAGCTGGAAACACTGTAATAGCCTCAACATACTCCTATTTTGTTAAGTGGATGGGGGTGCGGGGGTGGGGGGGGGGGGGGGGGAGAAGAGTGAGAGATGCTGTTGTTTCTGTGCCTGCCCCTCCCTGACACTCAGCTAGTGCAGCTCTATAGCCTCACAAACATTAGTTGGCACGTCCTCCAGCGACCCTAGTGATAACCAACCGTCCCGGACTCCGCACTCTGGCGACCTGACGCTGACCCGACCCCTGGGCTGTCTGCAAGGACACCTTACACTGTCAATAAACAGTGTTTATCTTACAGAGGGAGAGCTAGACTAAGCGCTGGCACTCTGCTCTGTTGTGCTAAAGTGGTCTGTGGTTGTTTAATGCACTTGTGGCTTTGTTTTCAAAACTCTTCCATGTATTGTTGATAGGAGCTTCAAGCTGTAGAGGGTAGTTTTAAAACACAGCTGTTCAGACGCGACAATCTGGTCAATCCTCACTCGTTAATGTAAATACTAAGGTGGAACCAGGACTGTTACCCCTATGACCACCCACCCCCCTCCCCCGCCACCCATCAGTAAGATTAGCACACCGACTGTGTATTTATAGACAGTAAAAACTGGGCTGGGCTCCGCTTGGCAGGCAGCTGTTAAGGTGCCGTTATTCATTGGTGCCTGACATTAGCTTAAAAATTACGTTTGGAAATCGATTTGAACTTCTTGCGTGCTTACAGAAATCGAGACAGCCTTGTGAAGTGAAGTAAATTGAATTTAAGTGCTTCAGGAATGAAGATGCAGGTTTATAAAAGACTACCTATTTCTTTAAAAAACACACCTGGTGCCAGACCTCCAAACTGTGGGGGGAAGAAAACAAAGTTTTGGCATCTGAAATGCACTTGAGAGGGTTTGCAGTATTGACGCTAACCGTGGTGGCGGCTGATAAGCCGTGTAATGATGATTTGCTTTGTGGAAACGGCCAGCTGGATTTTCTTATCCGCGCGACACATTGGTCGTCGTGGACGTCGGCCACCCTTGTTTGGAAAGCTCCGGAAACTTAATTGCAGGAAGCGTGTAATCCGTCATGCTCCTGAGATCTCTGCCTCTCCTCTGAGGCCCGACTGTCTGCTGCTGTGAACTCGGGCTGCTGTACCAGTTCTGATGCTAACAGGGAGTTTGGGAGAAAACTCATACTTTAATGTTTCACAGGGAATGGGTAGGGCACTAGTTTCTAAACTCAGTGCCCTCCCCCATCCCCCGTATGGTGGTTGTCATTCTATCCATAATTGCATCTCCTCAATTATTGCAAGCTGTTCATCTTTCTTAATTAGACACTTAATTTCTGTTGAGGAATAATTCTCCCTCTTAAGACCACATTTTGACAGAAATAGCTGTGCATGCCAAACAGCATGAATGTCCCATTTTCAAATCCCAGGACGTATAATTAGTCAACGCAGTTAGAAAGTGGCATCAGTAGTACTAAATGCTCAAATTGTGGAAATCTGGTTCCCAAAAACAATTTTGGAAAATTAAGAATTCAAGTATAAAACGAATTAAAATAAAATGTTTTCAAGAAAAACAGCCTTAACTGATCAAGAGCAGCTAACACCAGCAAGCACAAGGGTTCCCGGGACCTAACTTGGGAAGCATAAATGGCGAAATGGAGGGGCTTGAAGCGGAGTAAAGTTATTAAGGAAGGCTACATCTTGGGCTTCGGGTTAGTGTTGGAGAACATACCTCGAAGGTCATTCGCTGGAACTTTTGCGAGTTCAGGTTGTAGCACATTTGGAAGGGATTCAGGAGGCTATTAATGTGCCATATCAGTTATCTCATTTTCTAAAGCCGTCCCCTTGCTGCCGGTTTCTGTCAGCAGCCCAGGCTCTTGTGTACTGTATGTCTCTGCGTGGCGCATGTATGCTAACGTGCGTACATTTCTGTTTGTGTCTGTGTGTGTCTGTGTGTGGCATGGGAAACTAGTATTCTCTAAACTATTAAATGTAATAACCCAGCCACCGCATCCATGGAGACCCACAGTGCTCAAGATAATTTTACACATTGCATTTACACAAGTAGATTTTTTCAGCAGAAGGATTGAGGCAAAGCCTTGGGGCAGTAACAACGGTGTCTCCCCCCATTTCAAATGATTACCCTCAGCTTCCCTCACTCCTTCTCCGCAGAGCGAGGCACTCTAAACACAACTCCGCACTGTGTCCCCCACAGCTAACACGTAGACACGCTGCTTTTTTATTACGAGTCTCAGGTGCACAGTCAAGCTGTTTCCTTTTACCGGTCCCGTTGATGTACGCGATTGGACAACAGCAGTGCTGGACTCACACTGCGTCAGCACCAGGGAACCAGGGAGGTGAAGCCTCCTCTAGGCCCAGTTGCCCGGCCACTGATAATCCGCCCAGATGTGCTACTGTACGCGCAACAGAGGATCATGGGATTAGGATTAGGAACCTCTGGGCCGATTGGGCCGCGCCCATGGTGCCAGTACTAAGGCCTCTGCTGTGGCTATCAGCAATTAGCAGGGACAATCAGCTGAGTGCTCTCTGCCTTCTGCAAGGCTTATTCCATGGCCGTGTGCCTGCAGGTCCCAGGGCCGGGGTCAACCAGGGTGTCCGCTTGAACAGGACCTCTTTCTCTCATTTGTTCTCCGAGTTCTCCCATAAAAAATCTAAGAGAGTTAAAAAGTTGAAAAGAAAAGTCTAATTGGTCTGTGTGAAATGACCTGCAAATCAAGACCTGTAAGCTGTGTAGTCGAGGGCCTTAATGGAAATTCACAGGAAGGGAAATTAGAGAAATCAAAGAGAGCGAGAGATAAGGTTTTAATTCACTGAAAACCAAAGGTCATTATCAGGAGATGAGTATTTGGGACCGCTGCTTACTTGGAAACTGATTTCTTTTCTTAACTGAAACTCTGAATCGTTGAAAAACAAGGTCGGTACTCATGAATTGAATTTCCAGAGTTACTGCTGGTAAAACACACTGACTTTCTCTCTCTAAGGTCGGGAAAGCAGACGGGTCCTTTGTAAGTGTTCTCTTTTGTACCATTCACAATGGCATCTCTGTAAAAGGCTTTACATTTAAAATTTTCTCTCTTGTTAATATTGCAATAGATAATAAATGTATCTGTCTAACCATTTCGGGTTTAGCTTTTAGAAAGAAATAGTTGCTTCTGCAAGTTTTCATGGATCATTTTTTTAAATGGTGGCTGAGAGTTAATTGGCCATGAATGTGATATTTTGGGGTGGCACCAATAGTGGGCTGTCACAGGCAAAGCGTCTTATTGAATTTTCCCTGTGACATGCGGGACCTCATTGTAGGCCGGGGTACAGTACACCCTGAGAAACAGTGTTGAGAAAACCCTCCGCCTTGCCCAGCACGTAATTACACTCTCTCCTTTCTTAATCCTTCTGGAGTGTAAGTGCCTCCCACTTGTGGGGCTTACAGGAGTGCAGTTTAATTCCATCTCTCTCAATCACACTTTAATGGAAGCCTCCCTCCCTAGAGCCTGTTGATGAGCTAATGGGCAGAGGATTGCTCCTGTCAGTCAAAGTGGTAAGAGCTTAAAACGGAGAACGCAAGTGTAGAAAACCCTCTTTCCAGCAGAGGAAGACACAGCCACTCCAAAACCACCAATTCACCAGATCCTATGACTTCCCCTTCTCCCAAACACAGGGCTAAATAGTCAAACAGACTGCTGTGGACTAGTTTAAAACGGTCTGAATGCTGTAGACTAGTTTAAAATGGTCTGAATGCTGTAGACTGGTTTAAAATGGTCTGAATGCTGTAGACTAGTTTAAAATGGTCTGAATGCTGTGGACTGGTTTGAAACGTCTGAATGCTGTAGACTGGTTTGAAACGTCTGAATGCTGTAGACTGGTTTAAAATGGTCTGAATGCTGTAGACTTGTTTAAAATGGTCTGAATGCTGTAGACTAGTTTAAAATGGTCTGAATGCTGTAGACTAGTTTAAAATGGTCTGAATGCTGTAGACTAGTTTAAAATGGTCTGAATGCTGTAGACTGGTTTAAAATGGTCTGAATGCTGTAGACTAGTTTAAAATGGTCTGAATGCTGTAGACTAGTTTAAAATGGTCTGAATGCTGGTTTAAAATGGTCTGAATGCTGTAGACTGGTTTGAAACATCTGATTGTTGTAGACTAGTTTGGAGGGAGATCCTATCTAGGGCTGCTTGTTCATTTAGGCTAACCTCGCCTACCTTCCATTTGGTACTCAAACTACATTTAAAACCCTTTGCAATTATTTTCTTTAGCAACTCAGTGTGTGGAAGGCTTACATTTATGGTACAAATATTTTGGTCAACTTCAACATGCACAGAAGCAATAATAATTAGCTTAGAAATTTTTATGTAATTTGAACCTGATGGCTGGAGGCGTGTCTGGTCATTTAGTGAATATTTTCCATGTTTACCTTGATTGATAGTCAGCATTCAAATAAACCTTCATCACACTCCAGAGCCTGCTTCCTGCTAACCTCTTCATAACGATGGAACCAAAGCAAAGCCATAAAAAAGCTAAGCAACTTTTATGGATTTAAGCTGCAGTGGAGTGATTCAAAGGCAGCAGTACAGACCACTTCAAGTACAAATTTACGAGGAATAAAAACAGAATTTATTGCAGTGAGGTAGCGATCAGCTTCTGTGCAGTTTATGACCACACTATAAAGCTCAGATGCGGCAATTAGACCTGGTTAACTAATTTATATGAACAGCATTGTTATTCCAAGTTTTTATTGCTGTTCTCTAACTGAATAATAACAATGCTTTGTTTTAATCTAATTGATTAAGAGATTGGCTGTAACAAAAGCCTGCATGCATGCAGTGAAATGCCCTGTGTTAATTCAACTCTAACAGAATGTGAATCCAATTAGGTCCACACACAAAACTATTTATTGTACAGTGGGTCTCCAGGTCCATGTTTGGGACTGACGAAGTGTGTGCAAATGTAATTGTCCTCTGAGCAGATCTATATGCTGCATATTTACATCTATATGTGATGTGCATTGCACTGACACAATCAAAATATATAAGAACTGGAGACAGCGTCTGTATACCAGTTTCATGGATTCCTATGGGAGCTGCTCAATGGTGCTTGACGCCAGTTCAGGGAGGCTGCCATGTGGGGCTTTTTGGACACCTGATAATGTACACTGGAGCTTTCACCACAGCATGCACACTGGGTCTCGAAATGTGAAGGGAGGAATAGGAATGAAAGAACATTTTCTTCTGTGCAGCTCAGAAAAAAACAGTCCCTCCAGAGTAATTAGTTCAGTGTGAAAAAATTTTTTTCATGTGAAAGTGCTGTCCGAAATAGTATAATTTCGCCAGGGTGAATTCATAGGTTTGAATGGACTTCAATGGGGAAATTAGCGTTTATGGCACCAGAGGCTTAATAAACTGCAATGCCTCCGGTAACCGCTGACATTTGCAGGCTTCTTGGGGAATGTCAGTCCCTGGTTCCCGGATTGATACGCATGTCTGTGCGTCGCGGATCTGCTTAGCACCACATACCAGCTCCGCAAGTGTACATTTCTGAGATGTGTCTGGGCAGCTCAGCCTCGTTCCCCGAGTGTGGGTCCTAGGGAGCGTGGGTAATCTGTAGTGACAGCCAGGGAGGTGCAGGGCACCTCTCCTCCATTTACAGGTCTCCTGTTTAATTAAGGAGGGCAGCTCCTCGGTGAGGTGGAGACAGGGGGATCAGCAAGGCTGGTGCGGCGCTGACGCTCGCTGCCCAGAGATCGGCTCACAGTCTCCTTTATCATCTCACATTGTGACAGGTCCCTCGATATGGTGAAGTAGCACTGGCTTCATTGGGACCTAGCCTGCATCTGTGGCAAACGCCCTTACTGCCCGACCCTGCCCAATGTCATTTCTAACCAGAACATTCTCGGGAGTAAAGAATCAGCTAGCTAGCATTGTTAGACCTGAGTCGCTTTCATTTGTATTAAAAAGGTGTTGGTTGCGAACTAAATGGAATGTTCAGTACCTGTTTGCTGCAAACATAGTTTGTCGTAAGTCTTTGCAGGCTTGAACGCATGGTTTAAGTGCATGCAGGGTTAAATACTATAGTACACAGGGATCTGATGGTGTTCACTTCTTATTTATATACCTGTATATCTATTTGGTATATTCCCTATATGTCCATGAATGTGATGTAAGCTGTGTACATTGCGAAGAGAGTAAATACTGTAATGTGGTCTGTAATAGCCTATAATAGATCATCCTTTTTTTGGCTTGGAAATGAGCTCCACACTCTCAGGGTGTGGTTACATGTTCACGCTGTGCTGTTTAAGGTAGAGACAGGACGGGCGGGGGGGTCTCTCTATCATCCTGTCTGTCCCCAGACGTGACAGAATGCCAGCTTAGCTCAGACATCCTACAGCTTGATATTGTGGAACACGGTGGCAAGATGCCGCAAGTCCCAGCTGTGTAGAATAACTGTCCTGTGGATGACTGATTGCAAGAGTGAGAGAGAGTGAGAGAGAGAGAGCGAGAGAGCGCTAAACATTATCCTTGACTCAGTGACAGAACAGAGTGCCGTTGAATGTCCCTGTCAGTGTAGAGTGACTGCTTTGGCCAGCCTGCTGTTTGTCCTCGATAGAGGCTGGGACTGCTGGTGACATGGACTGAGCCAAAATGGAGTCTCCCAGATGTGTCTGCACAGTGCAGTCAGTTGGAAACTGCTCAGGATTACACAAACTCTTAATCTTTGGTCTAAATGGTCTGTCTGTGTGTTTGTCTATCTTTCTATCTTATTTATCCATCTGCATAGCATGCTGGGATCATAGCTTATGTCGGAAGAAAAGAGTATTGATACACTTTCCCAGGCCTCACAAGAAAGGTGGAAACAGGAATAATGTTGCCTTTCCTCACTCGAACACTAGTACAGTAGAAGAGCCCGTCTTTATCAGCCTCCTCACAGGGCCAGGTCAGCGGAGAGCTCCCTGAGGACGGTCCGCATGTAACCGAACGGCCGTCGTCTTAATTTCATTTTCCCTGTTCCTCTGCAGCTAGCGCGACGCTGTTATGAAGTGGGCTTGCGGTTCCGGCAGATGCAGGCGTGGGGTCTCGCGCGCACTCCTCCGCTCGATCGATCCCGTTTCGATCGATGCCGCTCGCACTCCGGCCTCCTGTACGGATGACAGGGTCCCTGCCTCACGATCAGCTCAGCTACCCCCGGCTGGTTTCCTGGAACAAGTCTGCGCTTGGCTCCCTTGGCCCACAGCCATGGGGAGGTGGTGGGGGGAATTGGGCATTCTGACTCTTGAGAATGGTACAGGTCACTAGAAGTGAGCCAAGTGTGGTACAAATGTAAATGTTGTGGGATGTGTGTGTGTGTGTGTGTGTGTGTGTGGCACAATGGGCTTGGTCTTGATTGATTTTATTTCATTTATGCCCCCCCCCCCCGATGAAATGCAGTTATTCCGTGTATGGGTCATAAAGCTAAGTGTGATTTAATCTCCCTGTCTCTGAGCAGAGGTTAATGGGTGATGCTTCATTACCGATACACAGTGGAATTGATTTATGGAAAGCTGACAGGGGGCTTTGTCAACACACTGGGTGTGTTGTGGTGTAGGTGACAGTATTGACAGAAAAAAAGGTGTCTTGCCGTTTTATTTGTATTTTTTTTCATTTTGTCACCCAGATCAATATTCAGTTTGCTGCCTGAAGAAAGGGCGTACTGTATATTCTCTTTGAAAAGAACAAGAAACCAGAACTGTCATAAGCCTGAAACACAAAAGAAAGTAGATCCAAGATTTACCACAGAAACAAAACCGTAATCGCTGTACACCTGTCTGTCTGTCTGCTTTGTTGTCTATATCTTTCTCTGTGTGTGCATATACCTGTCAGTCTTTGTACCTCTTTTTTCTGCCTGTCTGTTTTTCTCTCCATCTGGCTGCATATCTGTTTGTAAGCCTGGCTACCTCTCTCTCCATCTCTCTGTCAGTATCACAGTCTCCCATTGCCAGCCAAAGTAAATTAATTGACGCATTTGCAAACATACAGTGGTCTACTGGTAGTCCACAGCTTGCAAACATGTAGTGGCCCACTAGTACACTAGTAGCCTTCAGCTTGCAAACATGCAGTGGTCCACTACTACCCCTCAGCTTGCAAACATAATGTGGTCCACTGGTAGCCTATGGCTTGCAAACATACAGTGGTCTACAGGTAGTCCACAGCTTGCAAAAATACAATGGTCTACTGGTAGTCCACAGCTTGCAAACATACAGTGGTCCCCTAGTAGCCTGCAGTGGGCGCAGCTGCCTGCCTGTCAGCATTTTACAAACGGATGCTACAAAGGTCCACCGGTGGACGGTTAAAAGCAGAAGAAGGTGGGATCAGGATCAGCCGTTGAGATAATGTAATAGCAGGCGAGCGATCCCACCGCTAATGACCCACTGTGCTGCCGGTTCACGGGAGGCTGGCTGGCTGTCAGCTGGCACTGACAGCTGCCGGGATGCTGCCTGCCGGCTGGTTCCTCATGACTGTCCCTAGCTGGTGTGTGACGCTCCGCGCGTGGAGCTGTTTTGATGAGATGGCTAATGAGGTCAGCGAGGTGCGAGAGAGGCACCACGCTCAAAATAATCTCGCTACGGTACACATCTCGCGCGGTGCTGTTCGCTCGCATTCCACAGTGTAATTCGGAGCACGCAAACAAAGGCTCGCTTGAATTGCTAACACCGCTTAAAAGCAGGTATTTCATAAATCAGTGAATAGACGGCGTTTCGCGAAATGCGCGGATAATGGCGTTTCCAATGGGACAGAGAGGACTTGGAATTGAAATTGTAAGAGATGGGAGCCGATTTCTCCCTCCATTTCCTCATTGTTTATTTTGGAAATGTGTTTTAGATAGGCATGAAAACTCCAGATTATTATTTCAAACAGATGCTCTTACTTTTTAAATAGTGAGTGTTATTGGAAATGTCTGCACGCATTCTTTCAAACAAAAACAAAGAGAGAACCTTGGTTTTCCCAAGAATGCAACAGTTTATGTATTTTTTATTATCCAATTTCTTGGTGGACATAAAAATATTTTGATATAACAGTTGCATTGGAATAAATGCCAGAGACAAACAAAATCAGATGGCCTTACTGAGAGTATTTAGGCAGACCATCCGAAACATGCATGTAATTGATCTCAGAAATGGACCAGATACCAGTGTCTAAAGCAGAGGAATCGTATTGATAGATGTTTAAGGTGGACTTGTGGGCACCCAACTGACCAGCAGGGGTCACTGCTGTGCAATACGAGGCTGTTATTCCAGCCACCTGAAACCCTCTCATCCCTTGGCCCCCTTAGGCCCATCCATACCATGGGGCCCATCCACATACTAGAACAGTGCCTTAACACCATGAGCCAACCAACAGCCCCAAAAGCCCCATACATTTTTCAGATGTTTCTGCTTTCTCTCTTACTCAGAAGAGCGCATTCAAAATGCATGGAAACAGTGTTCTTTAACACACCAGTTCACCCACTGCCATTGTGCCTACATTATCCCTACTGTGAGCATGTGCACTCACACATGCACATGAACACACACGCTTGTACTGCAGGTGTGTGTGTGTGTGTGTGTGTGGACATTATAATTGCTGGTTGTGTTTCCTCCCCCGTCGAAGGATGAATTTGCATACTGTAATACAGCTTCATTCCTTTTTCTACTCTGTCACACTCTGTAAACCGCATGCCTTGACACAGCATGTACAGAATTTAGAAACGTCATTAAATCAGTGCAGCCCGATGCCGCTGTTTCCATTGTATTACGAGAACCAGTCTTAAACAGTGCACAGCGAATGTGCTTCCTGTAATCACAACCTCATTCACTTCTACTATAAACCGGGCCTTTGAACAGAACCAACAAATGGAAGGAGTCCGAGTCACCACACCTAACGAAATATCAACATATTACCGAATGTCAGTTTGTTTTCGAACGTTTGAGCGTTCGACATTTCATAGCTAACAGAATCTTTGGCCCCGAGTCTGAGCTTCCCAGCTGCAGCTGAGTAAGCCGGTCTCCCAGGCCTCGACCGTTCCCCGGAGAACCGGACGATGGAAGACTCAATTCCGCCGCGTGGGTGCTGCGCTGACGGGGCCAGGTCGTCCATCTGCTCGCTAACCCGGCTCCTGTGTCCCTCCCCTCCCCCAGGCGAGCACCTGCGGATCTGCCCCCAGGGGTACACCTGCTGCACCAGCGAGATGGAGGACGAGCTGGCCTCCCTGGGCCGGAGGGAGGTGGAGGGGCTGGTGAAGGAGGCTGGTCGCTCCCTGCAGGGCTCCCTAGGCGGCCAGTACAAGATCTTTGAAGGTGAGTGCTCCTCCAACGCTGCGGAACCGCCCAAAAATATTACACCCAGAGGGGCCGGCTCGGAAAAGCAAGCCCCTGTGTAATACATCACTTCCTAATTTAGCCGACACTGCTATACATGGAAACCTGAGCCATAGTCATATTTTTCATACATTTTACGTTTCTAGCGTTGGATCGGTGTCTAAATTCAGATGAAGAACTTTTTTTTCCAAGGGTACAGGGGCAGGGTCCCATCTGGGAATTAAACCTGTAAGCTTTCAAGTTGCTCACAGACCCTGCCAAACTCAGTGTGACAATACTGTACGTGCATATGGACAGATGGGACTTCCTGTGTGTGTATATATGTGTCTCCATCTCCATCACTGTGTTTTGTGTGTGTGTGTGTGTGTCTGTGTTTCTATGTGACTGTGTGTGTTTGTATGTATGTGTGTGTGGGTGTGTGTATGTGTCTCAATCTCCGTCTCTGTTTTTTGTTTGTGTGTGTCTGTGTTTCTATGTGACTGTGTGTGTCTGTATGTATGTGTGTGTGGGTGTGTGTATGTGTCTCAATTTCCGTCTCTGTTTTTTGTTTGTGTGTGTGTCTGTGTTTCTATGTGACTGTGTGTCCGTATGTATGTGTGTGTGGGTGTGTGTATGTGTCTCCATCTCTCACTGTGTTTTGTGCGTGTGTGTATCTGTGTTTCTATGTGATTGTGTGTGTCCGTGTGTGTGTGTGTGTGGGTGTGTGTGTGTGTGTGTCCGTGTGTGTGTGTGTGTGGGTGTGTGTGTGTGTGTGTGTGTGTCCGTGTGTGTGTGTGTGTGTGTGTGTGTGTGTATGTGGGGCTGTTATCATGATCACTAACAGAGTTGTGGCCCGTTTATATTTTCTCACTAATATAGCTGCATTCATTTGTCTGCTCTGTCACACTCACTAAACTTTATGTTTTGACACTGTAATATAAACTGCATGGAACAGCAGCTCTCTTTCCGCCCTATTGCTCAATGCATGGGCATCGCTATTCTTTCTTAAAGCTGTCAGATTGAAAGATGGGGAGTGACACACTCACACACACGCACACACATACACACACTAGAAAACATATCATTCCTTGCCTCTTAATTTGCAGTTTGCTAATGAATCTTGTTCATAGCCATTTATTCTTCAGCCTGTGCATTTGAAATGTTGAATTATTACCTTTTCCTGTTGGAAAAAAGGTTTTAGATCAGTGGAGTGAATTTAGCGGTTTCGCAAATCGCTCTTGGGATGTGTACTTACATCCATACCTGTCTGTGTCAGAATGAAGTGTTTGTTGCCAGGCAGCCGTGCGGAATGTTTTCCATTTTGTGTGCAGTGAGTAATATGTTTTTTTCTCTCCATCCTTCAAATGAACAGCCCTTCTCATTATCAGTTTTACTCCCAGTTTCATCTCCTGTTTAAACAGCCCACACTACATCAGTCATGTTCCTGTCATCAATAAAGCCAGGCACACTTTTGTAAACTTCTACATACTCCTTTGACAAAAAACTCAGAATGGTATTAAATCTGACTTTAATGAACACAGAGTAACTGATTTATATTTGCAAATGATATTTTAATACGTTTATTATATCAGGATCTCAAACATTAATTTGAGACAAAAACATTGTGTATGATTAAAAAAATGAAATGCGGCTCAAATGCATTACTCTAATTTCAGGACAACGCGCAACAATGGTGGTTAGATAGCAAAAGCCTAGCGTAACCTCAACTGATATAGAGTACATATTACACTGCTGGGGTTTTAAAATACCACTGAAGATTTTACTGTGTTGAAAGAATACCAACTGAAGCATGCTATATGCTGCCTGGAGAGGGGGATGTACAGGATGTGACTTGACAGGCTAATGATGCTAACTCCTTGCTGTCCGTCTTCATCCCAGAACAACCCCATGGCTAAAATAACGCTGAGACACAGAGTGTCCTATAGGGGAGGAGACCCTTGGGAGATGAAATTACAAACGCCGGAAAATTCCGCAGTTGCACACTTGCCTAATGATGATTTCCCACATGGGGCATGGTGCTTTAACAATGGCGTCGACAACAGAAAAGGCTGAAATGGATTCAGTCCTTTTAAGTGTAAAAGGATTTGTAGCAGTCCACTCTGGGTTCTGGTGTGGCATCAAGGGGCTCCAGCTGAAGACTTGGATGAAAATTATGTTAAAGATTTTTGTTGAATGGAGATGAATGGAGACTGGAAATGTTGTGAGGACAACAGACAACATGATCCTCCTACCCTACACACATAATATATAGTCATGTACACATACACACACAGGCACACACACACACACACACATACACAAACACATTGATGCAAGCACACACACATGCATGCACACATGAATATTCACACTCACATATTATGTTGAAAATTATGTTGGAGACGTTTGAAGAATGGAGACTGGGGAATGTGGTGAGGGCAACAGACAACATGCCAGCATGACCCTCCTACACCACACATGTACACTCATGTACACACTCATACATAAATTCATACACATACACACACATACTCCTTGTAGATGCAAGCACTGACACATGCATGCCCACACATACATACATACATACACAAACTGACAAGAGTACCAGGTCTGCTTGGGCATGTAGCCTTATGCCTGAGGAGACTTACAAACATGAAGCTTATTCTTTCAGTCATATTTCATTTGTTTTTATTTGTGGTCACCGATACTTTTTTCCATAAGAGAGTCACAGTGAGACAGCCCTCATCTTAACAATCAGCAGCTGTGATAATTAGAGAGTTAATGTGCATATTAAAATGTAATTGCCGCCTGCAGTTATTAACTGGATGTTGGTGCATTAGTGCTGAGGGACTTTAATGGAACGATGCGATGATAGAGCCATTTCATCTGTGGTCCTCACTGCCTCTCTGTCTTTTCTAGCTCTTCGCTCGTTTGACACCTGCAGTTACCCCGCTAATTATCGCTTTTCCTGTCGGAATACTAATACCGGTCCGGTGTCGATGTCTCTGCCCGGTTTGAGAGTCTGTGATGTGCGTCTGTCTGCTCTGCTCTGCCTTTGATACGGCCCGTCTGGGCTTCTGCGACGCGTTCTGCCCGTCTGATCTGTGTGTCTGCGATGCGCTCCTTCCCCTGTTCTGGGTGTCTGCAATCAGTCAGTCTGCCTGCTCCGCCCATCTGCGATCCATTAGTCAGCCTGGCCGCCTGTCCGGCGGTGATAAACAGCTCTGTGATGTACTAAACGTGCTGGCGCTCCCCGCCGCCTCTGATTGCCCCGCTGCCGCCCGGGACGCCGGCGACAAGCCAGGAGAGATCGTCTCAGCCGTCGCTGCCAAGCCGCACGAGCGGCCTGTAGCGTAGTGGTCAAGGTACATGACTGGGACACGCGAGGTCGGTGGTTTGATCCCCGGTGTAGCCGTAATAAGATCCGCACAGCCGTTGGGCCCTTGAGCAAGGCCCTTAACCCTGCATTGCTCCAGGGAAGGATCGCTTAGTCTAATCAACTGTAAGTCACCAAATTCCATTAATGTAATGTTATGTAACATGAAAGCAAAGGGAACAAATGTTAGGAAATCCCAGGAACAGTTGCCCGTGCCCCACCGTCTTCAAGCGCCGAATAATAACTTAATCTTCAAGGTCATTGGGAGTATTTGTGCGTTGCTCCAGCCATGCAAACAGACCCAGACAGCTGGTCCAGAATACCAAGAATCCAAAATCACCCCCCCCCCCCCCCACCACGGCTAATAGGATTCTGTCAGCGTTTAACCCGTGTGATCCGCGTATTGAAGGTTTGCCGAGGTCAGAGATATGCAGACAACAACTTTCATGTATGTCAGCATGTAATGGTATGCTAATAAGTATACAGGGGTAGAAAATTCAGGTTCAGAAAGTAAAAGTCCTCCCCAGTATTTTGTTCCAATCACTTGCATTTTCTAATTAGCATAATTCTTTAGCCAGGAGGTAGAAGAACCAATTACTGAAATTAGCCTGGACTTTCAAATGTAATGTTCATTAAGAATAAGCCTTACTGCTATGAGAGTTTCCCCCAACCTGTTGAGCCTCGTATTGATCAGCCCAAGGCTTTTGTTACATTGCATTTCTCCATTTAGCAGATACTCTCATCCAGAGCGATACAGAATAGTGTAATTTATTTGAATTACTGGAAGGCTCATTCAGCAATGTTTTTTTCTACGTTTCAGAAGACAAATGTTTTAGAATGTAGTACTGTATGTGGTCAATTATATGGTAGTGTTTGTGTTATAATATAAACAGTAAAGTGATGTTTTCAAGTCTGGTCTTGTTCTATAGCAATGCTATGCAGCAATTGTTGCAGTCTCTATGCAGCGATTGTTGCAACCACCATTATAACCCATGTACTGTAGAGGTCAAGGGAAGCTGGCTGTCTGAACAGGAGATACCTACAACAAATGCCAGGCCAAACCCTATGAGGTGGTGTACGAATTGAGGCTTGTTGCTCTGTTCCAGTGGTCTAGACCACGGGTGTCAAACTTCAATCCTGGAGGGCCGCAGTGTCTACATCTGTTTGTGTTTTCCTTTCAATGGGCAGCCAATTAAGGCCTTGGGAACAAGGTGTGTGGACTCTTTAGCCAATGAGAGACTCTCGTGCTGAAACACACCAAAAACCAACAGACACTGCGGCCCTCCAGGACTGGAGTTTGACACCCCTGGTCTAGAGGAGCCGTGTTTGTTTCCCCACGTTGTGCTTTGTAGTCGAAGGGGAATCAAATTTATCATAGTGGAAAAGGAGATGTAGAGGGCGGGGCTTTTTAGCTCGGGTGATGGATGTCGCTCGGTGATTTACCGAGCGAGCTATGCTGACTACGCCGAGGGACATGGTCTACCTGAGCGCTGGGAGTTGTAGCACAGAGAGTAGCCTGCCAGGCAGTGGGGACCTGCCTGGTCCGTTTGATTTCCACTATCACTAATCAGGTGGGGCCTGCTAGCCAAAAGCTAACAGGCAGGTTCCAGTGTGGTTTCCTCTTGGTCTGGAGACGCTCCAAGCCTGTGGAGAGCAGGGGACATGTCTCCTCACACCTGCTCCTGGGTTGAGCCCAGTGTGGTAGCCAGGTTTATAATAACAATAATAATAACATAATTATTATTTCTGTATTAGTTTCTGTATCCAGCATATCTCCCCCTCCCCTGGTGCCTATATCTCAAAGCAGGATTACTGAATTAGAGTGACAAGTAAAAACAGCTCTTTTTACTTCAACCCATGTTCCAGATTTTGTAATGTTCTTGGTTTTACTCAGTCATCCAGCTAACTCAGTAATCCTGCTTCGTGATGCAGACCCCTCATCCCCTTCAGGCTTGTAAGCTATTTGATAAGATGGTTTGTAAGGTCCTGCTCCATCACTTTGCATTGCCAGTCACCCCTGTCTAAACAGGACATTCAAACCTACACTCAAACCTACACAGAGACTGTTGTTAGGTTTACCCACTGTCTCCTGAGTGGGAACATTTAGGCTTCACAACCACTGCTGTACAGTATTCTGTGTATCTGTGGCAGGTGTTGGAGTGCCCGCCATAGTAGCATTTGCTTTCCAATCCTTGCAGGTCAGTTACAGAATTCCACAATTTTCATTATTGTGGCACTCTAACCTTCAGAGGATCAGAGGCTCCAGCAAAAATCTGCTTCCATCCTCCCCAGGATGGCTCAGTGCACACCAGAGTTATACTGGGTTTGGTCGGCTGAGTGGCATTTGGTAAAACAAGGCATCCCATCTTTTTCCGTCTATGTGTTCTTTAGATATTCCTATTTTCATATCAGCGTGTGTACAAAACCTCCTGACAACTGCCTCGTGTAGAAGACAGAACTCGTCTCTCTCCCGAGAGTTCTGCCTGTTATCCTGACAGGTATTTTTGAGCTTATATTAGCAGATACTGCCAGCTGTGCTTCGGTGTCACACCGCGTTGATTGGCAGCACTTTTAAGGTGTTTGTGATTGATGCTGCAAAACAGACAAGTGGTTATCTCCCAATATTGAAATAAGCCAGCAGGAATATTGGGCAAACACGAGAGACTGCAGGCAATCTCTCCGGCAGACTCCACTCTCTATTCATTATTTATTTACAGTAAATTATTTATTTGCTTAGCCGACGCCCTTCATTCAGGGTGACTTACACAGCGCTGGCTCTCACGTGTTACGCTTTAATAGTGGAAAAATTCAGGTTAAGTACTTTGCTCAAGGGTATGTCAGTGGTACGCTGGGATTTCTACCTGCGGACCTTTACTTACAAGAGCGGTTTCCTTCCCACTGTGCCACTCCGCCCGTGCCAGGCTCTTCCCCCGCTCGGCTATTTTAAACCCGCTCCCTGCTGGCAGCGCAAAGTGGGTACATTTAAGCGTGTGTATGTCTGTGTGTGTGTGTTTGTGTGTGTGTGTGTGCATGTGTGTGTATGTGTGTTTGCATGTGTGTGTGTGTGTGTGTGTGTGTGTGCATGTGTGTGCATGTGTGTGTGTGTGTGTGTGGGTGTGTGTGTGTGCATGTGTGTGCATGTGTGTTTGCATGTGTGTGTGTGCATGTGTGTGTGTCTGTGTGTGTGTGCATATGTGTGTGTGTGTGTGTGTGTGTGTGTGTATGTGATAGTATGACGCTTGTAGACAAGACACGCAGCAAAATGTTCTGTGTAATATCAAGCACTTTTAACACCAAGAGAGTACATTCGGTCCCTGAGATACATTGGACTGAAATGAATGTGTTGAAGAATTGTGTCAAAAGCCTGAGCAATGTGTATGTGTGTGTATATTTACAGTGGGTCCAAAAATCTGGGACCAAATGTTCTGATGCATTCTTTCCTAACTCAATACAAACTTTTTCATTACTAATGATATTATCAGCATAATCTGAGAATTTGATGATCCATTCTATCCCAGCATTATTTGAAAATGTTCCAGAGAGCATATTGTGATGTTTCTGAATGCTTGGCTTTTGTCAGTCTTCAACTGTCCCCATAAATGCTCAATAGGGACGAGGTCAGGTGATTGTGAAATGTCCGGCATTCCTTCCTCTTCCTCTTTTGGTCTTCAAGTAGTTCTTGCAAAGGTTTGAAGTAACTTTTACAATTTTCTAAATCCTAAAACCTTCTGTTTATTTACAGGATTACAAAAGAATCCTTAGACTTTTGGACCCCACTGTATGTATGTCTATGAGTATGTGCTGTATGTATGTACAGCTCCAGAATTATTGGCACCCTTAATAAATATGCACAAAAATACTGTGCACTAAAAAAATTATAGTTATTGATATAAACTTTTCCAACATGTGTAGCTTTATGAATGATGTGCAACCACCCCTGGTCTTTTCTTATAATTTTCCTAAGATGAGTCTTTTCCTCTAATTATAATGTTATAAAGCTAGAGAACACCTTTCAAGATCATTGACATAATGGACTGCCCTCTTCAGTTCAGAGCACAGGTATTTGCTGGGATTTAAGTCTGGAGGCTGAGGCGTATGCTCTCTGCATGCTGGATGGAGTTTGGAGCCGGCTCACAAGCAGGTGTCCCAGGCAGAAGGTGTTATTTGTCAGACAGGTGGCAGCCGGGTTCACAGTGCTGAGGATCACATCTGGATTCACTCAGGCAGAGGGTGTACCGCACGGACCGTGTGTGCCAAGGCACAGGGTGTCTCAATGAGTCAGCGCTCCGTGTGTGTGTGTGTGGTGTGAATGCATGTACAGCGTGTGGCCACATGTATGTACATGTACAGTTTAAATGTTCCTTTTTACATATCGGCATTTAACAGGCACTTATTCAGAGTGAGTGCTGAATGCTGCTTGCACTTTTTTATACACAACCCTTTTACACGGCCGAAGAAATCCAAGTGCCTTGCTCAAGGGTACATCGGCTGTGCCCCACCTGGGAATCGAACTTCGACCTTGGAGTGTCCCAGAATCCCCATTGCCATTGCGCCACACTGCCGACCTGTGTGTGTGTGTGTGTCTGTGTCTGTGTGGATGTGTATGTAGCTGAGTACGTTTGTGTTTCTGTTCATAAACGTATGCGTATCACGCTGCAGTATCTTCTCTGCCAGCCAGAGAGAAATGTCAGATGTACCGCTCGCATACGTCCGTGTTGGAGGAGATGTGAATCACTTGTCGGTGAATTTAATTGGATTTGATCACCGCTGCTGGCTGACGGAGCACTTCATTTTCAGACGGTTGGGTTTGTTATTAAAAGCCGCCGTTCATTTTCGTTCACGTTTATTTCTTCTTATAGACCGCGGGGAGGAGTGCGGAGGAATCTTTTTTTAAACTCACTTGTTTATAGGGGTAAAGAAAAGGGCACTGCGACACCATCCCCTAAATTTGTCGTAGACAGACACATAACGCTACCAAAAAAGATGTTTTATTTATTTACACAAATCCTCCTGTTAAAAGAATGCCTCGGCGGACTTGAGAGAGGTGCAAAGTCCAAGCGTTTGGGAAAAGATATAGATAGATCGCGGAGTAGCGGGGGAAGAAATTTGTGTTCGTGAAGATGTGTGCATCTCATTAGAGACGGAACACCTGACGCAGGGTCACCTCTGATTATGTCATTAGTAACAAGGACATCTGTGCCATTATGCAGACGTTTTGGCACACATGCAAATGAGGTTGAATTTCAACACCGGTGAAATTATTCCTGCGGCATTACTCACTGAGTGTGTTTGCCTCTTATGACAGCAAGCGGGAGGAAGAGAGAGGGGCATTAGAGGAGCAGTGACGAGCGATGAATCATTCCTGCTTGTCGTCCGATACGTCTGCTGTTTTAATATACAGGGATTTTAATGGCATCTAAATGCTTCATAAGGATTTTCAACGAGTGCTCCGGCAAAGCGGGAGGTCTGATAAGTGTTCTGATGGATGGACGGTTTCCTATGACACACTAGCACTTCAAAGACTTTGTGTTTCCAAGCACAGCTGCCATTCCATCCATCTGAGTGCTCCTGTATTCATTACAGGTGGATTCTGATTTTTATTTACTTTTTTTAATGGTTAAATGGCCTGCTCGCATAGTTCTCTAAAAGTACCATTTCCATAATATTACACAGATTTATTCACTTGTTTTAAACCCTGGCAGCCTAAGCATTCTATAGACCATCTACACTGCTTTATTGGAGTACTAAATGTATATTAACTTGCCCAGTTTTGTTTCGTTTCTACTGGAATTCAAACAGTAATACTCTGAATATAGTCAAGTGCTCTGTCCATCATGTCAAGTCCTCACAAGACCTTTTTCCAAGCCAGTTTCACAGACACAGATTAAGCCTAGTTCTAGACTAATTTCTGTTTTGAATGGAGATTATCTATACCAGTTTAGTCCAGGACTAAACCTAATCTGTGCCTGTGAAACTGGCTCTCTGTGTATTGCGTATACTTTGGTAAATCATTGGTTGGCAGATGTACTGCAATAGTTACCGGGGCCCGAGAGCAACCCTGTCTGACCAATAGCCACCCTGCATCTGCAGCCAGGGGTTTGTGCAAGCAGGGAATGTTTCCAATGTCAGAATAAGTTACTGTGAGATTCTATCTCTAACTGTGTGCATAAACCTTCCCCTTCCCTGGCCAGACAGTTGATACTAGCTAAATGAGAAAAAAGCCTTTGTGTGAGACCTTTATTACCTGTCTGGATGGGATTTGTAGCAGGTTGTGAGAAGCGCCTGTGCCCCATGGAACTGAAACCAAAGTGGGAAGGGGGAAGAAGCAATGGAAATGAAAAGACAAAAGAGCCATCTGCTGCTGTCTATCAAAGCCGCGTTCCCGCGGAGACCAACCGCTAGCCCGCAAACGCCCGTGTCACCAGGACCGGACCGGAGAACCGCAGCGAGCAAGCTCCATCTGACCTTCAGTGACCCCTGCGCATTCGGTTTCCACTGTCTGCTCCGTTTGCATCAAAATCCACAAATACAGGCTAGTGTTATCTAATCCATTTCTTGAGATGCAGGAGTTAAACTCCTCCAAGACATCTTCCCTGTCTCTCTTACTTAATGTCACAGTCATTATTTCACTTTCTCTATCTTTCTTCCTCTCTCTTTCACATTTTATCTCTATTGATTCTTCCACATCTGTCTGTGTTGATCTTTCCCCATTCCTTTCCTTCTCTATCACTGCTTTCCTCTTATTTTGACTCTTGATGTCTTATCCTGCCCTTCCTCAATATATTTCAGTCTTTCTCTTCCACAATCTATCTTGATATTTCCTCTGCTACTTTCTCTCTCCCTCACTCTCCATCTGTTTCTACTCCTTCTGAATCTATCTCAATCTCCTCTTTCTCCTTTACCCCCCTCTTCTCTCTCTCTCTCTCTCTCTCTCTCTCTTTCTCTCGCTCTCTGGTCCTATCACAAATTAACAGCAGGGCCCATCCTGTTACAAGGCCATTAATGTCATTACGTCTCCACATCTGTCAGGGAGAGCGATGGGTTGGTGATCATGAAGGGGGGAGCAGAAGGAGGGGGTGAGGGTGGCTGCTGCAGGAATCCCATTAACAGCACCCCTGGATTTCTCTCTCTCTCTCTGTTGCTGGTTCTATCTGTTCTCTTCCTCTTCTCACCCCTCTCTTATGTGTCAGAGAAGCGCTCTGTACACGAGTCTCAGACAGGCATGGGCTCCTCTCTCCAGCTGAAACACTATGGTCTCTACACGCAAAGAAGAATCAAACCCTGCTGAGTGAATTGAGAGTTGATTCAATCAAATTCAGCACTGTACTTACTCAATCTTAATAGAGATTCATGCAAGCTACTGAGTAATTGAGTAGTGTGTGCATAAATTAATCTATTTAAGGATAGAGAGACAGAGCTGATTCTGGGTTCATCCAACTTCCAGGCGTAGATTCACCAGTCATCCTGCTGTCAGGATACTGGGACAGCATCAACCAGCCAAGATTACCAAGAGCCCTTCTTGTGGTACAGTGTAAAAAATGACCCAGGTATTACCCCAGACAAAGCAATCGATAAAGGAATCAAAGTGTGCTCTCATACGGCAGTTCTGAGACCCGTTTGGTTAGAGCTGAGGCATCGCAGTACACCACAGTCCTAAGTACATGGCAACTTATGCCGGGGGACTGCTAAGCAAACTAGAGCCTGACCTCAGTGGTGCATGGACCTCATGTGAAATCATGCTGCACAAAGAGAAATCGTGCTCCCTTCCACATGAGGGGAAATATACACATCTCAAATATTTATGCTCCAATGACAGGAGAGGATTATGAGGCTGATGTAAGTCTGGGATGGGCTGCAATAAGGAGGCCCCGGAACACTGAGTTCTCCAGCACCGTTAATTAGCGAGGCCCCTGCCTGACATTTAAACAGAACCGTGCATTAGCCCGTCGTTAAAACGCTTGTCACACATCAATAATGTGACATTGTCCATAAAATTAGCCGATGTGCCGTACTTAAATAGCAATGTTTACAATCGCAGTTTGGGTATTTAGCAGATGCTGTTATCCAGAGCGACTTACAAATGTAGTAGCGTCAGGATGGAGCATTGAACACTGGCAGGGTCACTTATTACCCTCCAAGTGCCAAGCAGCTGTGTCCATAAACTTGATAAACGACAATGGATGAGTGGGCGATAAATATTTCACGGAAATCACCGAAAAGAAGTGCATTTCTTTCAGAAAAGTCAGGAGATGTTTGCATAATGGATGTTCCTCATATGCTATTTGTCCTTCAGGCCCAGAGCCCAGGTTTGGCCGTACTGTTCCAGCAGGTCTATATTTTGTTTGCTGGAAGGGTCTCTTATTCATTGTGAGTAGGTAGTAAACATCTTCAGTATGGAGATGATTTTTAATAAAACTAATTTGGCCTTTACTCGAGACACTGTATTTCACTGTTCAGATTACTACAGATACCTGCTCCCACTTCATATTAGGGGGCTATAGAGCAGGTACAGGTTAATTTGTGTATTTGACATCACTTTATTACTTTGCACTTTGTACTTATGGCTGTATTTTCAGCGATTTCCATGGGTATTGGGCAGAAGTGAACATAGGCACTGGTTGTCTGTGTTTCATAGTAATGACTGAGCATGTTTGTCTTATAATATTTTAAGGTGAAAATCTTGCATATTATATCTTTAAGTCACAGCCTTTAGTCACTGTCCATATATTCAGATCTGCTTGTCTGATATTTCCCACTTCTGTCTTGATAAGAATATAAAACATCTGCGTTCAAATTTTGGAACACAGTTTTAACAAGCTAGACTGCTAATTTTCCCTAGATTATTGCCATTTACTGATGCCCCAGTAAGGATCATGTTTGAATATACTATACAATCTTATAGATTGTATTCCAAAGATCATTGCCACGCTGAATAATTTAAGTAAAGTTTCTGTGTATCTCTCAATGTCTGCAAATCTGTCTCTTCCTTGGGTTCTGCAGGTTTTGCTGTTGGCCTATGTGCTTGTGTACTGATATTCTTTGATTGGATGTTTCTGTCTCTCAGCCGGTTCTGCTGTTTGCTGTCTTGTCTGCACTGAACAGACAGAGAAGATGCATTCATCACACTTGGAGTAATCATTCGCGGGGTTAAAAAGTTACTGGTTACTGAACAGGGACAGGGAGGTGATGAAGCAGAGCTCTCATTGAACAGTAGATATTTTGCATTTCGAAACTGAGAGTCACAGTCAGTGGGAGTTGTAGAGTACATTTAAAACACTTTTACTCATCTCAACATCATTGTTAAAGTTGTTAGAATCTGATAGTCCTGTTACTCAACATAATGACAAGAAAGCCATTAATTCTCGCCCCGTCGGAAAAAGTCATCGAGCTTATCTGCGAAAGCATGTGGGCGTGCGTATGCATGTGGGGGTTACGAAAAGAGGAAAAACTGCTCATTTGCTCGATTAACTTTGTTGATCAGGCAGATCCATTCACATCATCATTCACATCTCTGAGTGTTGACTGAAATACATTCACTGCAGTTCCAACAGCAGTGCAGTAGAAGCACATTCACTCTGATTCACTGAGCGGCTATGCCTCCAGCATCATAGAGGAGTGCAGCTGTGGAGTAAAATATTGACTGCATATCAGCAGTAGACCTTATCAAAAATGTCCTGTATGGATTTAAAAACAGTACTTTCACTTGCCCTCCAAATCATTCTAGTTAGGGTTGCTTGATCCTTGATTCAGTATTGGTTGATCAGAAGTTTCAAGCTGTGGTGCAGGCATCAGACTGAATTCGAAAGTTTGTGGTTCAAATCCCAAGTAGGCCACTGCTGTTGCATTGCTGAACAAGACAACTCGCAGCGGCAGCAAAGATCAATATGAACATGGGAGTTGAGTATGGCTGCCGGTTGTGTGGGAATGTTTTGTTATATACATTTGACGGTGGGAATACGTGTGTTTGTCTATGTGTGTGGGTGTGTGTATGTACCTTTTGCCTATGTCTGTGTAAATGTGCTGTCCTCTCTTGGCTCAGCAGTGACAAGCCCACTTCACTCACAGATATATTACTGCCTGTAAAATAAAAATAGATTTTTCCTTTAATTTTCCCTGACTGTGATGGGGATTGATTTTTTTTGGCCTCTGGGGTTTAAATCACAGCCCTAAATGGACTGCACTGCTCATTTGACACAATGTACCTAGTCTGGGCTGTATTTATTTTTCATTTTTTAAATGATGACATTGGGCAAAAAATATTTACTGGGCTCTACCTTCATGTTTGTGAAGGACACCCAGGAACACTCCAGTGAACAGGTTTTGCGTCTGGAAGCCTGGAACTGAATGTTTGCACCCCTCCCCCTTGCAACTGTGTCAATTCTTGCCTAAAACCCGCCATTGCAGACAGTCAAATCTGTATCATGCCATATTTGTGCATTACTTTCACCTACGCAAATTTCATGAATTGGGGCATTTTAGTCAGCGACAGATGATGCCAAATTGACCATAAAAACTCCCAGTATACATTTCTACGCTCCGCTGAAACTGTATCTGTGTTTATGTCAGGTTTATTGTCGCAATAAACTTTTATGTCTATTTCCCCAATGAACTGCGCTGTATTGTAATCACCTGCTGTGGTTCTGATCCTTCTTCCCAGTTCTGGAGGGGAGTACACTGGCCCCAGCCTGTGGAGTGCGCTGACCCGCAGAAGTGAACCCTGCACCTGCTATTTTAGTCAGGGTGTCAGACTCCAGCGTTCAGGGGCCACAGTGTCTGCAGGAATTGGTGCATTTCAGCACTTCAGTGATTAATGTACGTCACTTATTGGTTAGAGTCCATACACCTTGCTTCCAATGTCTAATCTGGTTGGTTGTTGAAAGGAACCCATAAAACCCTTCTGGAATGGTCTTCCAGGAGTTTCGACACTGCTACTGCATGGAAAATCTCACTTCGTACTCGGTGTCTTACAGGATGTGGCAGAGGTGGGGTGCTGGGGTGGAATTTGTTGTGTAGCCTGTAGCGTAGTGGTTAAGGTACATGACTGGGACACGGAAGGTCGGTGGTTCGATCCCTGGTGTAGCCACAATAAGATCCACACAGCCGTTGGGCCCTTGACCAAGGCCCTTAACCCAGCATTGCTCCAGGGGAGGATTGTCCCCTGCTTAGTCTAATCAACTGTACATTGCTCTGCATAAGAGCGTCTGCCAATTGCCATTAATGTAATGTAATGTCTGCACTCATGAACCAGGAACCAGTTGTGGACCAGAAGAACAATAGCATTGAAAGACCTATTTGCAACCTCTGTATACAACATACTACACAATTAAAATGCGTTTCAGAAAAAGAAACCTTTAAAATCTCAATTGTGTGGCCCATCCATGGTATAGACAACCGTATGGACCAGGGGTCTCAAACTCCAGTCCTGGAGGGCGGCAGTGTTTTGGTGTGTTTCAGCAGGAGAGTTACATTTCAAAGTCTCTCATTGGCTAAAGAGTCCACACACCTTGTTCTCAAGGCCTTAACTGGCTGCTGATTGAAAGGAAACCACAAATGCCAGCAGACACTGCCTGCCGGTCTGGAGTTTGACACCCCTGGTATAGACTGTATAGATGCCAGCAGATCGCAGTGGGATGTGGCTGTGAGGGACTTGTGGATTTGGTCAACTGGTATCAGTAACTCAGTTTATAGGTTAGGACCTAAATTAATCCACAACTGTATGTTTGTTTTCTATATTTGCAATATTTATGTTTCTTTATTTTGCCTTAAGCATTGCATGACTTCTTCAGTTTATGTAATACTCTATTCTGACTTTTCTGTTCCTTCTGGACAGCATACCACTTTCAGTGCTTTGGGAAAATGTATTAAACAGTTTCATTTTATGATACCAAGATTTAGATTCTCGACTGATCCTGTATTTCATCGGCCCTTTTGAAAAACTGCGCTGTTCTGCGTTGTCAGTGCATCTGAAAGTTTCAGGCTGTCCCACTGAAAGTTCACTGCTCTTCTGAATCTGTGCACGTAACACACGGGGTGACATCCATTAAGTAAATGCTGTGATGTAATGAGTGATTAGGGAGCCAAGCTGGTGGCTAAAACCCTGACTTTAAATTAATGTAATGCAATTCACAAGTTACAGTTGCCAAGCTTCTGTTCAGCATCATCTCCCTGTGAAACGAGAAGCCTGATATTGCATTTACAACCAGGAGAACATTCGCTTTGATTTCTGCGCTTCTTGTACACCATGGTGACAGAAACACCTTGCACTGGTTTGCATAATTAATGAGGAATGGAGCTGATTAGCTGGTTGGTTGGCAGTCAGAGACTGTGCTATTGGACCACATTACCATCAATGATACGGGACATATACAGAGTTCCAGGTAGCACTGGAAATAGCAAATGCACACTGTCAGAGTGGCATTCTGCAGGCTTAGCTGGATGTTATATATCTACAGTGTTGCTTCAGTTTCCTCCATGTGTTAACTCCATGTCAGTGTGCTTTTGTGCTTTCATAATGAAGTAAGAACCAGAAGGTGCTTGATCTGTGACAGATATCGGGTAAGGATATCCAGGAATAATTCTTTGCAGCTGGGTCATGGCAAGCTTAAGATATTAACATGTTATGTAACTTGTTCCCTACTCATTTCCTCAGGGTGGTGTGTGTGTGCATGCGCCTGTGTGTGTGTGTGTGTGTGTGTGTGTGTGTGTGTGTGTTTGCGCGAGGGGGGGTGGGGGGGGGGGGTGAATCCAGTGATCCAGAACGCCTGATCCAGCCATATGAGATGTCATTTATGGAGAGACAAGATGTCTTCAAAACAAGCTAAGCCCTTGTGTTGACAGAGATTACATCTGCACTGATCCATTTATCCAAGGTTAAAATGCTTTCTAGGACGGTGTAGATGTTAGCATGCACGTCTGCACTTTGTTTCTGGTTATCTTTGTATTTTCATATTTTCATATATTTTCTGTTCATTTTTCTGTTTTTCCTATTTGAAACACTGCGTACAGGAAAAAAATTAACTTCTGCAATATATTTCACAGGTGTGATTGAAGCATCAGTGCAGAACGGAATATTTTTCGCTGGTAAATTACTGTGGGTAACAGGGAATTATAATACAGACTGCGACTCATTTCTTGTGCTGTAATGCTGTTGTCACTATTGGGATTAAAAATAAGAAAATCATTCTTTTCCCAGTCTTTTCATGTTTGCTCCCAAAACCTCAAACGTAATGATGACTAAAATTAAGTATGGCATCGACTCAGAGAGGAGAAAATTACTCAGACAAGACTACTTTTCAGTTGGAACTGTGATTAAAGAAATGTAGTCTGTGTGGTCTCTATTGTGCCTGTACCGCATTCACCTCAACAGTTTAACTTTAAACAAGACTATTTTAGGAAATGTTTCTCCCGATTTCTTTTCCAATTTTCCTTAAAAATATTGTAAAAGGTTTCCAAAATGAATGTGACTTCTTCATCGTTCATTTGACATTCTTTCTTCTGAAAATGTAGATATTCTTGTAAAAAGAAATCATACAAATTCTCATACATGCCTCTGTGCTATGCCACCACTCTTAAAGTCGACGGTAGAGTTGAAACCCCCCTTCTTTGTCATCGTAGGTCACTTTCTGGACTTGATGAACCGCTCTGAGAACTCCCTACGAGAGTCCTTCCGGGTCACCTACGGCTCGCTCTACAGCCAGAACTCGGGGGTCTTCCACGACCTGTACGGCGACCTGCGTCGCTACTACCGCGGTTCCAGCGTCAACCTGGAGGAGGCGCTGAACGAGTTCTGGGCGCGGCTGCTGGAGAGGCTGTTCAAGGCCTCCAACCCGCAGTACACCATGGGGGACGAGTACCTGGAGTGCGCCACCAAGCAGGCCGAGACCCTGCGGCCCTTCGGCGAGACGCCCCGCGACCTCAAGCTCAAGGTCACGCACGCCTTCGTCGCCGCCCGCTCCTTCGTGCAGGGCTTGGTGACCAGCGGGGAGGTGGTGCGCAAGGTGTCCCAGGTACGCCTCCTCACCTGCTGGCCTGCTGTCGTCTGTGTACTGTGGGCTAAGCCCTTTGCTTTGGCCTGCTAGTAAATGCTGGTTAGTTTCTTCATCGCCTTAGAAACTCGCAACCCAGTTAGGAGCTGTGCCACCGATCCTCAAGGTAGTGAGGGAAGACAGCAAGAGGTGGTGTCGCGTGGAGCTTGAGGAGGTTAGTGTGGAGGAGACGGAAGTTGCTTTTGCAGAGTGGAGTTCCTCCCAGATGGCCGTCTCTGTTGGGTGGTCAGCCCTGAAGCTAGATCGAAGAGGGTCTGGGGAGTCGTTCTAAATGAGAAAAGCAGAGAGTTGAAGATTTGAAGAGAGATAGCTCAGTATGTCTGGATGACAGAGGTGTCAATAGTCAGTTTCTGGGCTTCTAAGTACGGGGATAGCGCAAGCCTGTTTGTAGACTGTGTTGACACATCCAGGAGTTAAGGTGAGCATCTGTAAGAGGAGAGAAGCCTGAGGAGAGGGCTAATTGAGGTGTCGGAGGGAGATGCCATCTCGAAGTAGCGGATGTCGACAGCATTCCCGTCAAAGAAAGCGGGGAAGCCATCTACAGGGTTCAGGGAAAAGGGGGAGGGTTTGCGAGGAGAAAGTACAGTTTGAGCTCGCTCTCAAGAATTGATTGTCTATAAAACCGCCCGATTCACGTACACACACTCGAATGTTTGCCTGCTGAAAAGGTCTTTGTTTCTCTGTGAGAACATCCATCTTAGAACTTATTGCACCTTTGACATAAAAACATTGGCTCATTTGTATTTTATTCCCACAGTAATCTTATTTTACTGGAGAGCCTACAGCAGGTGCATTAGTGTTCCTGACCTCTCTTTACCGCTCTTATTGTTCCAGTGTCCTACATTTCTACTCTGCTGTATCTGCTGGGTTGTCCAATGAGTTATGAAAATTAAAATAACCTCTGAGGTTAATAACCACCATCAGCAACGTTTTTTGGGGGGACTTTTCACATGCTTTGGTAAAAGCTGTTTTTTACCCATTTTACGTCCCCCATTCTTCGTAATTATGTATGTATTAAATATGTATGTAATGCAAATGTAGCGCAATTTATTTAACAGATCATTTCAGAGAAATACACATAGCAAATTCAGGAAAACTGAGGAAAACACCCTGTGAAATTATTCAGATGGAAACCACATACGTACACACACAGACGCACAAAAACACAGGCACAGTGTTAGACACACAGGTACAGGTACAGATGTCTACACACTTCTGAAAGATAACCGTCGCAGCTAGCTATCGTCGCTGCCGGAAGCGAGCGGTCGGGTAAACCGCGGTGGCCTTTGGACCGGGGCGGTTTGCCGCTGGGATGGCAGTTAGTGTCAGCGCGGTGAGGGATGAGCACGGCCTTCCTGCAGACAGCTGCGAGACCAGGGACACGGAGCCCCGGCAGCCCAGCGGGGGCCTCCCAATCAATTAGAACAGGACCATAGATCTTCCCTGACACGGACGCCAAGACAATGGCAGATACCGGTTAAGGTATGTAGAGCTGAAACCTTGTGTGCCAACACAGCCTACAAGCCTCCTCTGAGCCCCCCCCCCCCCCCCCCCCCTCTACACTGTCCAATGCCTGCCAGCACGCCCAGGGTGCAGCACAGTACAGAAACCTGCTAATGCTAATTTCCCCTTTACGTGTTTCATGGCTCTGAGGCCAGCTGAAACGTGTGGTTGTTAAATTGGGGAAGAGTGGCTGAGAATCTGTCTGTAATTAGGGCAGCTTTTCCACAGTACATCTCCGAGTCGCTGACAGGGACTGGCTACCACTGGTCTGATGGAGGTCATGAAGCTCCCACACACTGCTGTCACATATGGACATCTTCTGTGATAATGTTCAGCAGGATAATGATATACACACCCTACTTCTTACTTTAAAGTAAGGTTCATATGTAGTACTGTGTCTTAGGCATCCTTGTTTTTGTGTTATATAAGTATGGTTTTCAATGTTTCTTTCTTTGTTTTCTGCATTAGCATGTCATTAGATTTCCAAACATGAATTTGCCATTAATGTCTTCAATTGAAACCCCTTATTTTTTGTCAGGTTCAGGTTTAGATAACCATGACATGGCATTGTTGTGGTCAGTTTACCATTTCTTGATTGATTTTGAGGTAAGCTTGGGATTGTTCTTTTGAAAAGGTCTATTTGCTGCCAGGTTTACCTGGGGGAATACTAGCTGGAATTCATGATTCCATTAACCTTAAAAAAGACCCAGAATGCAGATGAATCCCCTTCCATCGCCATATTTCACCATAGGTATGATATTCTTTTCAGCATTAGCATTCTCCTTCCAACGCCATCCTACACCGCTGGTTTAGATGGCCACAAACCTCAATTCTGGTCTGGTTTCAATCAAAGTTCCAATCCTGAACTGAGGACATAGTTAACTCCTACCCTTTGACAGGATTTAGTATCTTGTATCTTCACCTGGTGCTGTCTGCACTGTGGTGTACTCAGGGGCAAATTAACTATCCTTGATACACACAGGAGTGACACATTAACCAAACCGCCTGTAGTCACCTTTTTTTGTACTTTTCATCACTGTATAGATAATACATTGTATCACATTTAGTTAAATACCTCCTTAAGTGTCTGTCTATTGCTAAGGAAGTCTCGCACATCTCATGGGCCATTGATCCTCATATCACACTTATCTGAGAAAATAAAAAAAGAACAGTCACTGGTGGCTAGCGGGCAGGTTTGATGTCTTACCCTGGTCTTGTCGTGTAGCTACATTGATTGGATGGATACTCAATTGTGATTGTTTTGTTTTGCAAAACCTAACACATTTAAAATCATCAGATAGTTGGCCTGGAGGCCTTCATGTTCTCCCGGTTCTGCTCATTCCCTCTTCATCGACCGCGGACCACCCTTTACCTGAACGCGTTCTCCATATTAACAAGGGGCACTTTGTCATGACGCGATGACAGGCAACTCCCCCGCCGGAGGAGAGGTTGTAAGAGGACTGCCTGCCTGTGTGGATGACCTTCTCGTTAAGGTTAAGGTCAACCAATCTAATGATTCTTTCACTGGATGAAAGTGTGGGGCAGGGCCACGGTCCTGATTCAGCGGCAGGGGGCGTGTCCTCCCACTGCTTTACTAGTGTTACGTTAGCCGTGTGTAAATCAGTGTCCGATTGTCCTAGCTTTGTGCCTGCTATTGTTTTCGTAAAGTCATGATTAATTGCTCACCTGATTCTTATTTATTTATATACTGGGGAAATATTTGAGCATCTCAGATGGGGCCAAAAATGGGATATTATTGTCTTCCAGTGAGAGGAAGGTTAGGTTCACAGGAAGAAAATGCATTTCCAGGAGCCCTATTCAGAAAGGATTTCATGGGAGCGTATCTTATTTGGGAAAAAGATTAGGGTATTTGATTATTCGGGCTTGTTATTAGAAGAGGTGTTGCACATACAGTTGCTGATTTTAAAGTTAGTGAGTTCCAGATGGAAGTGTTATGACTGAAGAATGTTTTCCTTTCATCATTTCTGAATTTGCAGATATGAGATGAATAACAATTGAGTAACTGATTGTGGAGATAGCAGACCATTTCTGGGAGTAGACTGTTTTAGTATTATAGTCATAAATATGCCATATTACCAAAATATATTTTTTTAGGACATGCCGAAGTTGAATGGGGGCCAGAGAATGGGGTTAATTAATTTGCAAGCCATTTTATGATGATGCATTTTAAGGCCTTGTTGGAGGTTAGATTACAGTACAATAGAGTAATGAATTATTAAATTTAAACTGAATAGTCAAACTAAAGAGGCACTCATCTGCACATTTGTCTGAATATTTTTTGTACCTGTTTTACACTAATTGAACAGTGGATGTAGTTGTTTACTACCCCAGATAGTGTTCTATTCCAGTCCTGTAAAAGTTAAGTTACAGCTCCTTTCTGTTGTGATACTTTCTATAATCTCCCCTTACGTTTGTATACCCTATGTACAACTTTATGAAACACGGAATGGAATGCAGAACCACTGAGGTGCTAATAAGCTCAGTTTGGTTTTAATACCAATTCGATAATAGTATTACTTTGAGATTTTCTCTCACCAACATTGATGTTTTTGGTTTAAAAAAAACAACAACTCATGGTGAAATTGGACCTAAAAGACATTTTGTATTAAAACTAGTGAATTCAGACTTGGATAATCTGAGTAGTGAAGAAGTTATAAAGTTTGCAAAGATTATTTGTGTTGTCTGGGCTTGAAAGAAGGATAGATATATAAAACAAAGTGCAGTCGTTGAGAAGTGTTCAGCACCGGCTGTTTTCTTATTTTAATACTTCCATGTTTCTCTTACTGTTTGTATTTGAAAATAGTCTGGTATATCCATTTTATTAACACCGGCTACAAACATATCCTCCTCCAAGCCCTCTATGCCCATCGCAGCAGCATAATAATTTACGCTATCGCTGTTCCATTTACACACACACACACACACACACACACACACACACACACACACACATATGCATTGAGATATTCAGTGTAAATGTCTATTCCCACCTGTCCAATAAACTCCCGGCAACACAGCAGTTTCCAGTCTGATGGTTTGCTTATTATAACCTTCGTGTTTTCCCTGTGCATGTAGCTGGGATCATTTGTAGGTCAGGAGCTGTTTTCTCTTTTGTTCTTTCTTTTTTTTGTGTTGGCAGGAGAGAGAATTATTTTCATGTTCCTGCTTACGCAGTAATTCAATCTGGAATTGATTGCTTTGTAAAGAGTTGAGCAGCCCTATTTATAGGTCATTAATGGGCGGTTGACTAAGAGTGTTTACCTCACCATGTGGAAATCTGCTCCTCTCATTGCGGTGAGGAGCGTAATCTGCAGCCAGACCTAAGCAAATAAAGGCTGATAGCTTTGTATGTCCTCAGCTCTCTTTTATGTTCAGGTTAGGGCCTGTATGAGTCTAACTGCAATGCGCTTCTTCATTAAGTGACAGTCACTTTTCCCATCAAACCATCAACGCAAGTTTCCTGGTCACTGAAGTGAAATATTTCTGGCACCGAAATGTGGAAAAAATGACTTATTCATCGATCGATGCTAAGGAGAACGCACATTCCGGTTCGGTGGAAATCTGGGCATTATTTATGGTTTCAGAGATTCTGTGTCGTCTTAAGATGCTTGTAAAGGAGACATACAGGTGCAGACGTGCTTTTTTCCCAGGCCGGCTGCATTGAATTATCTGTATTTTCCTTCTTACTTTAATTCCCTTTGAAATGAACTTAATAACCTCGGTCCCTCTGTTTAAATACTGATTCGCTCACTGCTATAAATGGCCCAGCACCTGGTGCATCCCAGCCAATAGTTTGGATTCAGTAGATGCAACAGAAATAAACACAGTCCATTTCACTTGGATGAGCTGAGGCGACGTTCTGGGTATAGAAACAGAATCTGGCTGAGGGGGAGATAAGATGCGAGGGAGAGGCAGATGGGGAGAGTGAGAGAAGGAAAACAAGAGAGAGAGAAAGAACATTGGAGAGGAAAAGAAGAACAAGGAGGAGTAGAGAGATCTTTTAGCAATGGCTGCCGATTCCCTCTCGGACTGCACCAGTTACCAGTGTCCTTTACCTCTCCGGAATGTTCCTTTCCCAGGGGGTGAGCCGTTATATGTAGGCCACGCGCCACGTACTTCCTCTTTTGAGGCTGGAGGTTTGGAGCAGCCAGGAGGCGTCGGAGAGAGAAGCAGGACTGTGCGGTCTTCTTAAGCCCCAGCTGACCTCCTTACATCATCTGCATACTATCACAGGGAGAGACAAGGCAAAATAACAAGAGCTATGTTCATGCTTTAAATAAAAAACAGAAGTGCAAGCGCTTACACAGGAGAGAGAAACAGCTATTCAAACTGACGTACAGGCAGAGTTCTGGGGAACAGTTAAGCGCGCACACACACACACACAAGCGCACACACAGACACACACAAGCGCACACACAGACACATACACACACAAGTGCACGCACACACATACACACACACAAGCGCACACACACTCACACACACAAATTTGGACATGCAGTACAGGCCAAAAACAGTCTACATTCCTTCTCTAACAGTTGCCATTTTCTTCAAAATCCTTACTAAGAATATTAAAATATGTGCGCTAATCTTGTTTTTGGAATGTGGATATTCCCCACAATCCTTATTTGTGCCACAGTAAGAGGATTACACGCTCACATCGCAGATCAATGTAAACAGCCTGCTTCCTTTGACTCCCGGAGAGATCTCTTAAGTGGCACTTTCAAACACGCGCCATCTACAAGGGCTGACACATGCTAGATTGATTCTGTTCCGTCTGTAACATCAGCCCCCAGTTTTCGACCTTTATCCTGTTCCTCTCTGTAGGGAAACAACACGTTCCACTTCAGACAGCCTGCTTCCATTACAGCCATTTTACTTTCACGGGGACAGAGAAACGTATCCAATGGCTTAAGGGTTGTTTTAGACCTTCATCCTGTTCCTCTCTGTAGGAAAACGACACATTCCACTTCAGACAGCCTCAATCCATCTACCGCCGTTTTCACTTTCACGGAGACAGAGAAACGTATCCGATGGCTTAGCAGTTGTTTTAGGCCTTCATCCTGTTCCTCTCTGTAGGAAAACAACACGTTCCACTTCAGACAGCGTGCTTTCATTTACGGCCGTTTTAGTTTCACGAGGAAGGAGAGAAACGTACCCAATGGATTAATGGCCGTTTGTGTTACAGCTGGGCTTGCTACAGTACAGTCACTGTTGCAGATCGTATTGTTGGTCTTAATTTCGAAGGAACATTGGCTTGCTTTGTTGGCCGTGCCACTTGAGAATGCACCGAGTCTTCTGAGGGAATCTCAAACAGTCGGTGCACTGGAGCGGCTTCTAATTACAAAAGGTCTGTTGTCCTGGTCCGCAGTGCCTATCTTTCCTGTTGCTGTAATTCCTATAAAGTATCTAAATGCAATTTCATTGTAATGACTGAAGTAACAGTTGCAAATGGGACACAAGGGCAGTGCTTGTGAGTTTTAACCTGACTGACAATTTAGCAGAGATGTAAAATCCAGGTTCAGAAAGTAAAAGTTCTCCCCGGTATTTTGTGCCAAGCATCTGGGTTTTCTAATTAGCACAATTCCTCAGCAAGGTGGCAGAACTAATTAGCGAAAACAGCTGACTGAGTTCATGGGTGGAAGAAATACATGGCGGGACTTTTACTTTCTGACCCCTGGACTTTACACCTCTGCAATTTAGCCTCAGTGTCCAAAAGGGGCACTTAAAGAGAGAATCTGGAAGGTGCTAACGAGCAATGCTTAATGAGCTGGGATCTCAAAATTGGTATGATTCTTCTTTTTAGTTCAGTGAACCTGGAGTCAGCCTTATGGATTTTCTAAAGGACCAGCAGACTAGTCCACAGAACTGTTTATTGTATATTGTGTGCTGCTTGATGACGCAAACAAAATTTCCCAAAGGGAGCAATTAATTGTTGCATGCTGTTAGCCGGAAGCTGCCCCTATCGCTGCATTGCTTCAGTAAATATCCAGCTGTGTCCATGACTAATTCTGTGCACAATATGAGTCATGTAAGATGCCCTGGATAAGGAAATACGGAAAAATAGTGTTTGTCATCTTCTCTCTTTTCTATGACACTGTCCTCAGCTCATTATGTAGAAGCCCTGTCCATCCTCTGTTGTAAATCTGTTACTCACCAAAGTCTCTCTCTGAAATGTCCAACGCACTGTCCCCCTCCATTTTGACAAGCCCTTAGCATTATATTACAGCTATTTAGCTGACGCGTTTATCCAAAGTGACTTTTACAGTTAATTAGACTAAGCAGGGGACAACCCCCCCCCCCCCCCGGAGCAATGTGGAGTTAATGGCCCAACTGCTACACGGATCCAATCGTGGCTACACCTGGGCTTGAACCACCAACCTTCCGGGTCCCAGTCATGCATCTTAGCCACTAGGCACGGTACACCATCCAAACTGTGGCTGGTGGAGGGGTCTCTACCGCTGGGTTTAGGGTCTTTTACAGAGAGAGATCTGCAGTCCCCTCACATTAGAGCTGAGTTGCTCCAGGCTTCTCCTCTAGGCCCGCTAAGATATAATGAGTCGTAGAGGCTCCATGCACTTTGATGTGGGGGTTTCTTCATCCTCTGAGACCCGTCTCCCCTATAGGCCACATCAGGCAGCTGTTCTGAGATAGGGAGTGTGTCTGTGGGGTAAAACCAACAGACCCGCAGGAGACGCGGGACCCTCAGTTTGTTTTCACAGTTTTATTTTTCTTCTTTTTTTTGGTTGAATATTCTACAAACACAGATGGTGTTTTCTTTCCACTGAAATCGTTTCCAGAAATAGCTCGGCCACAATTACATTTAGTTTAGCATTTTTCCACTTTTTGAGCGAAAGGCTTTTTTCCCCAAATAATATGAGATGCATAGGTCTAAAATAGACTGACTCAGATGTAGATCCATGTTTCGATTTTCACAGTATTATTTCTCAGTGATGTATCTGTCTCCCTTTATTCCAGCCCTGTTCAAAGGACACTTTGAAATGGAAGTGGCCACCATTCCCCTCCCCTGTCCTTAGTTGAGCTCAGTGATTTTCCTGATCTGACAGGCAGCATCAGTGTGATTCATACTCCACTGCATATAGTATTGCATGGTAATATTTACTAAGATGACATCCGAGACTACTGGTAGTGTGCACTGGATGCAATCATTTTTTAATAATGTTCCGTTTTTTGGTGTTCGTTCCCAGTTTAACCCCTTGAAGAATAGGTACTTTGGAATGTTCTAAAAAATTCTAAATCTAAGTGCTCTAGAACTCTGTTGCTTTCTGTTCCAGCAGTGATGCTTACATCAGCATTAGAATGTTCAGCTCAGAACATATTTGCATATTTGTGACCTCACACCTTAAGGGTTTAATGGGGTGACCTTATTATTGTTGCCTCATTCCTCTATCCATTCCGGAAGGTACACTGCAGCCTTTGGGCTGAGCTGTGCTGTTACTGTACTGGAGCACTGTGCATCTGACATGGTCGCCAAAGGCAAGCAGTGGGAGGCCAGAGGAGTCAGTGTTGAAGTGTGAGCTGGTGATACCCTGCTGCTTGAAACACCCTCTCCAACAGGGCAACAATGGGGCCAATTATGTGTCTTCCTGCTAGGCTCTTCTCACAGTCCACAAGTTTTGTCCACTGTGGTGGGCATATCATCGTTTTGAGTGAGTGTCTTGGCTAGTTTTCTGACAGTCCCCTCTTCGCAATTAATTTTTCCCAAGCTGGGGTTGAAGGAATGCTTTGCACAAGGGTTCAGCAGTGTTGTGCCAACCGCAAGATTCAAACATGTAGTATGACCCTCAGGGGCATTGAACAGTGTCCAAAACAACCCCTCCCCCCCCCCCCCCCCCACCACCACCCTCAAAAGCCTTTCTGGTGTAAGGCCCAGCTAGAAGGCAAATATATTTAATGTCTCTGATGATAAGAACATAGAGATAGATATTTTGATAGACTGAGGGATGGATCATCTACAACAGAATCCATAAGATTTTGGACTTTGTTGAGGAGGTCTTTGCTGAGCAGGTCCACGGCTTCGTTGTTTGACGCTTCTCTGAGTTTTGACACATGGTTTGGTTCAGTCTCTCATGAGGACTCAGCATTTTCTGGGTGTATGTGAACACGCCAAATAAACCCAGGCCCCTCTGAAACAAACCAAACTCAGGAGGTGGTCTTAGCACAGTTTATTTGTGGTTCTTTTCAATGTCCAATTCATTTTGTGCGTGGGGAACACAAATGCAGCAGAACCAAATGATAAACACATCTGCTTGAGGAAATTTACCCATAGTTACTGTGATGGAGAGCTGTGGTGTGAACAACAAGTGGTCTGAGAACTCATGAATGCTTAAATGGGGGTCCTCTTTCTAGTCCACTTCCTACGTGAACACAAAAAGAACTGGGTTCATTTTTCAGCTGGTTCATTTTTTGGTTCACAGTAAAAGAACTGAGTTTGGTTCATTTGAAAAGAACTATGTGTGAAAACAGCCTGAAAGTAAGTTGGCACAGTTTGCCAAAGCAGGTTTTTTAGATCCGCTGAAGAAGTCAGGGTGGGAGAAAAAGTATTTCCTGTTCCCAAGGCAGTGAGAATGGAGGAAATGTTTGGCTGAGATTTGGGGGAGTCTGTTCTGAGGTAAGGCTTCGTGGTTTTAATTGGCGACCGAAGAGATCTGAGAGGAAGGTGACATCTGTACGCTTGGCACCCAGCGGGCGGCTAATGCGAGGTCGTCCGCGGGACGTTGGCGTGGAGACCGCAGGGCCCGTCTAGCAATCTGGCAAGCTTATCGCCATGGCGCTACCCTAGCCCAGCAGAGCCAGCTCTGGACCCATCAATCTGAACGTGTGACTCAGAACACCTTTAAAAGGCACTCGGCATGCTTGGACAAGGAAATAAAACCCTGGGAATGTGTTCTGTTGGACGTATTTAGAATGTATTTATAACGGGATTTTAAGACCCATTGACTTGGTGTGTACTTATTTAAGTGTACCCTGCTGAAGCTGTTCCCAAAGATTCACTTTCACTCTTTTTCTAGATTTACATGCCCTAGTGCCATGAAATATACCCATTAAATGAAAGCAGTAACTATGTGGCAGGAATTTTCTAGATGTGCAAATAATGGGATAAAAGAAAAGAGTTACGAATAATTTATAGCACAGAATACAGAACGTATCATCGCCAACAATGACAACATACTCAATGAATTACAATTTGAGGTTGAATACCAAAATGTCGTCATAAAACTGAAAGCAATAATAAGGTTTTACCCATCTATTGGGCAAAAATAGTCAGTGTACAATCCACTCAGCGAGCACTTCATTAGCTAGACCTGTACATGCTTCTTAATGCAAATATTTAATCAGCCAATCATGTGGCAGCAACTAAATGTATCAAAGCAGGGAGACGTGGTCAAGAGGTTCGGGTGTTTCTCAGACCAAATGTCAGAATAGGTGCAAGAAAAGGAGAAAGAAAAAGAAAAAAAGAGGAGTAAAGTAAGGAATTGGAATGAGCCCAATGTCTCGCACAGGTGCGGCTGTTCGCTGTCCGTGGTCCTGAAGGAGAACTCATCCCTGCTCTGTTTCTGCTCCCAGGCTTAAAATAGGAGTCTATAAATACACACGCTGCCGCCTAATTTTCTTTTTTTGGCTGGATTTACATCTTAAATAGATTTTAGACACACACTGTGATTCACAGATCCCTTGTAGTCAGATTTTGGGAACGAGAGAGGAACGGTCATTGCTTGCAAGAACATCCCGGAATTTAATGTGGCTATAGATTTATCTGCTTCTGAGCAGGTGCTTTTATCTGATGTGCAGTATATGGATGCATACATTTTATAGTAAACTATGAGGTCCCCTGGGATCGAACCCACACGCACAGCTCAACCAACTGAGCTGTGCTGGTGGGGTGATTTATGGTTCTGGTGCAGCGAATAGCACTGTTGGCTCACAGCAAGAAGGTACTGGGTTCAAATCCCAACTTGGACCTTTCTGTGTGGAGTTTGCATGTTCTCTCTGTGCTTGTGTGGGTTTCATCCGGGTACTCCGTTTTCTTCCCACAATCCAAAGACGTGAAGGTTAGGCTACTAACAGAGCGTTGCTGTAAATGACCATGCCTGCTCAGTGAACCTACCCTGCATAAATAAAGGTTAAATAAAAATGAAATACACCTCCATTACTCGCACTGCTACTGCTGCTGCACTTCAATGACTGTTTATGCGTATGAAGTTATCAACCTGTTTCTTCCGTACCAGGTTCCCTTCAGCCCAGAGTGCATGCGGGCCATCATGAAGCTGACGCACTGCCCCCACTGCCGCGGGATGAGCTCCACCAAGCCCTGCACCAACTACTGCAGGAACGTGATGAAGGGCTGCCTGGCCAACCAGGCCGACCTGGACACCGAGTGGAGGAACCTGGTCGGTGAGTGCCGTCTGCTGCCCCTGTAGCGGCTAGCGAAGCACCATGAGGGGTAAAGGTGGTAGGCTTCGTGGCAGCTTATCGTGACGACACAACTGTGAAATTAAAAAAAATGCTGTTGCCTTTGGCTTGAATTGACCTTTAGCGGACTGGTTCTGCGTTTGTCTTGGGCAAGTGAGAGGCTAGGGATGAAATCCAACCTCGGACTCAGGAAAATCTGTACACGCCAGGAGACCGTACGGCTATATGGGAAGTGGAGAGCAGGTCTCTCTCACATACATACACACATATACACACATATACACACACACACACACACACACATACACACATGTACACACATACACACACACAGACATACACACATGCACACATACACACATATACATACATACATACACTAGCATGCACACTATTGCGTGCTTGGGGCAGCCTATAAGTGGCTAAGGTACATGACTGGAACCCAGAAGGTTGGAGGTTCAAGCCCCAGAGTAGCCATGATACAATCCAAGCAGCTATAAAGGCCCTTGTGCAAAGGCCTTAACCCTACATTGCTCTGGCGGGGTTGTTCCCTGCTTAGTCTAATCAGCTTGGATAAAAGCATCAGTTAAATAATATGGTCAAACAAAGCCAAACCTGCAATCACATTTGATTTGAAATAAGAGAAGGTGGCACACACCCATGGTATTATGTTATGGCTTGAGTGTCCCTAAATAGCAGTAGAATGTATGATTTTGAAATGCTGGAACTATTTTTAATATTTTATGTATCGTAAGTGTATTGTCAAAATGTGTTTCACGCTCAGCAACACAAAGATTGTCTGGTTATAAATCTTGAATACATTGAAAGATGCAGTGTCACTTTCCTGTGATGAATACCTCTAAAACCTCTTTCTCTCTTTTTATATCTCCATCTCCCACCACGCTCCACCTCAGACGCCATGTTGCAGGTAGCCGAGCGCTTTAAAGGGCCTGCCAGCGTGGATGTGGTCATGGCATTTCTTCCATATCGCATTTCTGAAGCCATTATGACCATGCAGGAGAACCTTGAGGTCTTTACAAGCAAGGTAATCTCAACCAATACCTGTGCGTGTGCATTATATCTGTCCAGTAGTTTTCTGAAAGCGTTATTATCTAGCGTCTAGATTTTCACATTGTGTAAAAAACTCTCAATGCCTCATTTTTACGGTTTACATACGGTTACACATTTCATGCAGCAATAACGAAGTGTCCTTCAGTACACAAAGCACTCGACTTTTATTGTGCAGGACTGGGGCTTTATGACATCATTTTAAAAGGTTTCAAAGCAATGAAACATTTTTATGAAACGGCGGGTGGAACACTGTGGAGAGAAAGACCACATAACAAAGACTTCTCTGTTCCTCGCCCCCTACATCTTAAACTGGGGAACAAGGTGTTTGAGAATGCAGACAGCAATGACAGTCCCCACAGGGCTCAGTGTTATCAGTGAGTCCATGGCCAAACCACCATTTGGGCTGTTAAAATTTTCACACTAGATTTGCGAAGAGGCCAGATTCTCCTACAGTTTAAGGTCTTGCTAACAGCCCAGGATTGAACACCGTCATGCAGCATTGCACATTTTATGGAGAGTGTGCAATTATTGGGACTGCAGGGAAAATGTTGTTGGGAACCTTCATACCAGCAAGTATTATGTTTTATTCTGTGAGGTAGAAATGCTGCTTGCCGAAGACCCATTATTGGACTATCAGGGTGATAATGGATGGATCTAATGGATCGCCCCATCATTATTTATCTTCAGTCAGTGGGTTTTCTGCTGTTTACATTGCAAGCTGGCTGTCAGCCAACTTCTATTTGACAGATTACCACCTATTACAGTCTCCAACTATTAGTCTCTATGAGTGATGGTTAGTCTCTTCTTGTGGCTTCATGTCTACAAGTCCCGGTCAATCTCCAGGTACGGTGTGTCCATGAGTCTTGAGGTGTGTCTTAGTGTCCATGTGTGTCTTGGTCTCCTGACAGGTGGTCTGAAGTTGTGTCTGATGTGAGGTCATCTTTCATCTCTCTCTAGGTGTTCCAGGCTTGTGGGAATCCCAGGATGGCTGGGACTCACAGCTCAGGGACGGAAGAGGTCAGGAAGAGAGAGAAATTTGCTGAGGACAAGATCACCGCCGTCACCAGCAGCACCACCGGAGCCAGGCTGGAAAAGCTGGTCAGTGTCCTCTTCCCTCATTGGCCGTCCGTAAGCTCTCCCTATATCCAAAGCTGTTCAATGAGCGGCTTCCTCTGAAAGAGAGCTTACATGCCTGGGAGGCCTGCAGCATAGTGGTTAAGGTACATGACTGGGACCCGCAAGGTCGGTGGTTCGATCCCCGGTGTAGCCACAATAAGATCCACACAGCCATTGGGCCTTTGAGCAAGGCCCTTAACTTGGCCAGCATTGCTTCAGGGGAGGATTGTCTCCTGCTTGGTCTTATCAACTGTATGTCGCTTTGGGTAAAAGCGTCAGCCCAATGACATGTAATGTAATGTAATGTAATGTAAAGTAATGTAATGTAAGAGTGCTACATTTAACCATCATTAGAGCCTGATGGAAAAGATTCCTCCTCCTGTTTATCTGTGATAAACCGAGGGTGTCAAACGTGAATCCCGGAGGGAGTGTTTTTTTTAAGGTTTCCCTTTGATCATCAGTATTGGAAAGTACATGTATCCTTATCCAATGAATGATTTAAAAAAGACTAGAAACCAGCAAACAATTCAGCCCTTCGGGACTGGAATCTGACATCTCCGTGATAAACTAGGACCGCAAACAAAGCCTTCATTGAAAAGTATATCCTAAGGGCTGGGGCTTTCAAAAGAAAAAACGATGTTGAAAAACGGAATAGCAATTAGATCGCGCAGAAGCTGTTTGCATGAATATGTGATCTGCAGGCCGGCAGGAGGCCTTGAAGCCGACACGCAACTCTGTAACGGTCTGGGCTCGTGTTCTCCGCAGGTGGTTAATGTGACCGCTAAGCTGAAGGAGGTGCAGCAGTATTGGGTTCAGCTGCCCGGTACCCTCTGCAGCGACCGCGTGGTGGCCGGACCGGCCAATGAGGACAAGTGCTGGAACGGCATGACGAGGGCCAGGTGAGACTGACCGGGTTACCGGGCGGATTAGCGGCTCGGGAATTTCATTCCGTTCAAGTTTGTTTATTTAATTTTAAAGGTAGATTTGGCAAAAACAGCCACAGAAAACAGGTATACCAGAGAACATGTCCTGTGTCACATTCATGGAAAAACAGTGAATTGTTTGTTACGAAAAGAGAGAAGAATGGAATGGCATGAGTAAGTTCCCTCCACAAATTCTTCCACCTGTTGCTTGCTGTATGCTCCTAAATTCTAATACATCCTTCTCTACCATCTCAACAAAGATAACCAATAATCCGATTTCAGTGGGTTTCTTTTTACTGTTGTATCCTCAAGTAAGGCGCTAAGCTGAAATAGCTGTGGGAAATATCCAACAATGGAAACAGTTAAGCTGTCATATGAGATACAGATAAATGCCTCTACCAAGCAAATATACTGTACGGTATAATGAAATAACCCGAAGATTGTAAAGGTTTAGTTCTCTCATAAATAGCCTTGACTGGGTGGAGTAAGTGGTAATATACTGTGATGTAATACATGGAGACAAAGACAAGGAGAGCAACTCAGTTATTCTTGTGAGGAAAGCTGAGTGAGCTAAAAAGAGAAACTAGGTGCCTGTACGTTTTTCATAAAATCACACCAACACATGAGCATTATATATGTCGGGGATAATGAAACCGCAATCCTCTGAGGCTAAGAACTGCTGGTCTTCCACCCTCCCTTTACCTGGCAGTCAGGTGTGAACACAGTCTGGCCAATCAGTAGCACTAATTGTTCAGTTAATTAGAAAAGAGAACCAGGGCCAGATTTAGATTTGAGGGCCAGATTTGCTGATCACTGACATACAGGATGTTCCAGCCATAGGGAACCTTGGTCTTGTACTTGCCTGTTTGTATGCAGTTGAGCAGAATGCTAACGTGCTAACTCTCTATCCTCTTTCACAGTTATCTTCCTGAGCTTATGGGCGATGGTCTGGCCAGTCAGATCAACAACCCTGAGGTGGAGATCGACATCACCAAGCCAGACATGACCATCCGCCAGCAGATCATGCAGCTCAAGATCATGACCAACCGCCTGAAGAACGCCTTCAATGGCAATGACGTCGACTTCCAGGACACCAGTGAGTGACACAGCACCCCCTAGTAGCAAGGAGTATCACTAATAAAGCCTGACTGACCACTAATTGCAGATTGTGTAACATACACTCAGCTGGGACTTATACATTGGCATTGGATTAGTTGCTCTGCTGTGGTTTAGGAAAATGTTTGGCATAAAAACCAGACCAGTGTTATATTTTGTTGCACACTGGAAGGAGTTCTTGAAAATATCTGCTTACTTTTTAATGTATTTATTGTTCAGTTAAAACCACTGTGAAAACCAGTGAAGAAACATATCATGTGTTTCAGATTTTTCACTTTCTGGCATGCACATAGAACCGAAAAAGTAAGGTATTATATTCTTGACACTGATGTGAGTTGAAGGGAGATGAAATTCTTCCTGCATAATGATGCTGGCTTAATAATACATACCAGAAAGGCAACAAAAGTCTTACTCTGATTTTGCGAGTTCTTAGTCTCTCTGAAATCCTTTCCATCTTTGTCTCATCTGTGGGAGCTTGTCTATTGTCTCTGGAGGGGGCGATAACACTTATTATTAAAACTGGGACCAATTAAACCCAAGATTAAATTACATATTTATGTCTGGTGTCATGATGGGATTTTATGTTTTGCCTGGGAACATGAGCACCCCCTTGAGTTCTTTTATGGCAATGCCAATTAACAACATACATTAACTAATAGTTAGCATCTTCGCCGTCGGGATTTAACTGGCATTGCAGCAGGATTTAGGGCTAACTGGGTCTTAGTGTATTATAATTGCGATATCTAACAAGCTGAGATTGCAGAGGCTCCAGACCAGTGCAGGGGTATTGTTGAATCCGTCAAAGAGACGTTACATCTTTATTTTTCAAATGGTTTGGTTGACCGACAACCTTCTTGTGAAGGGACATGTCTTTCCACTAGGCTTCATGAATCACCGACTGTCATTTCCCTGAGTTTCCTGTCTTTGGCCCCGCAGGTGATGATGTCAGCGGGTCAGGAAGTGGAATGTGCGCGGAGGAGTTGTGTCCCCGCGGGCCCCGTGTCATCATCCCCAACACAGACGGGCCCAAACTGTACGCCTATCCTTCCGGAGACAAGGTGCACAGCACAGGCAGCCAGCTCCACCCCCGCGGTGCCCTTCTCCTGCTCTCATTGGCCCTGCTGCTGTTAAGGCGGTAATCGACAGGAGCCTGCACCAATCGGGACGGTGTCTGGGACAGGGGCTGTGGGAGGGAGGGAGGGAGGGAGGGAGGGGGAAAAGGGTTGGGCTAGTAACTTTGCCAAAAACAAAAAATAAATTCATGAATATATGAATGGACTGCCTTTCATCCTGGAGAAGAAAAAATGGAATAACGATTACTCCTTGTTTCTGTTTCTTTGTTATTATTAGAGCTGGTTTTGCGCATCTTCTTGTTTCTGGTGTTTGGGTTCTCTGGAAATTCTGTACCTAAGAAATGTCAAAAGAAAATCTACAGATATGAATATATATATATTTTAAAGTTGTGTCTGCACACAGGGGGCTGGCTTTGCAGTAGTGCTGAGCCAAACTTAAAGGAGCACTGTCACACTTTCAGTTGAGCTTATTTGGATTAAATGCTTAAATTATGTGTGTAGGCCTTCACTGTCACTGTAGCCATTTCCTAAATATGGAGCAAAACTTTGAAGGGCAAACACGTCCAGTGACGTCACTGGATGTATGTGGCTTGAATCTCCAGCCTGTGTTACCCAGAAGGTAACGGGCGCTCAAACTCCACCCTTGAATGCAGAGACTGGTTTATGGATGGCCACCCATCCAGGCGATCGCATGACACTCCCACGAAAATACGGTAACGTTAGCAGACAAATATCATGGAACCTAACTGGCCTAGCCTGAGCGATATGACGGACAGCTCTGACTTAGCAGAGTTAGAGGACAAGCTTTTCGATTTTGATGAAGAAATACAACCTTACAGTTTTGGACCAGAATTTACAGAGGAAGGATTGCGTGAGCTAGAGAGAAAAACAGTAGAGGACGTATTTGCCCTTAGAAGTATTGCTCTATATTTATGAAACAGCTTCACTGACGGTGATTTAAAAAAGGCATACACACATAATTTAAGCATTTCATCCAAATAATCTCAACTGAAACAAGTGTGATAGTGCTCCTTTAAGTTTTTTTCTACTCTATTAAATTCAGTATTTATTTATTATAATAAAGAATAATAATTTAGGAGTGTTAGGAAGGCTGGGTAAATTACCGACCAATTCATTTTTTGGTCCAAAGTGTGCACATCCTTACATTTGGAACAAATGGCAGTTGATGGATTTTAAGGAAGATTATAATGACCTTCTTGGCTGCAATAAAACCCATAAAAGCTACATTAGTACAAAAACTACAGCAAGAAAAACTGAAAAATAAAGATGAGACTGCACTTTTACAGATCAGTACCCACTGAGTAAGAGCTGGATGCTGTGAACTGTATGTGGAGAGACTTATCTTTGGTAAAGGCATCTCTGCATGTCTAATGGCCTCTCTCGCTCTCTCTCTCTCTCTCTCTCAATCTCTCAGGCTCTCTCACATATACTCTCACTCTCTTGCTGTCTCTCACACACACACTCCCTCTCCCTCTCTCTTAGTCTCTCTCACACCCTCTGTCACTCTCTTGCTGTCTCTTCCACACACACTCCCTCTCCCTCTCTCTCTCTCAGTGCTGGCAAAGAGACATCAACAATATGGAGAGTTTTGAAAACCAAAAGTGACTGCTCAGCTCTTTCCATTAGAAATGGACAAACTGGCATATTAAGAATGACTATACATAGCACATAACATTCAAGTAGCAGTGGTTTTGAAAGTGGGGTGGTTATGTGTGTAGCTTTGGCACCTGTTTGTTTTTGTTTTGTTTTGTTTTGTTTTGTTTTTGACAGTCACAGAAAATAATATATGTTTAGGTTCTTTTTGGTGACAGTGAGGGATATAAATGAATGACTTTGATGGAGGTACATTTTTGGAAAGATCTTTTCTGTCGTTGAGCCCCAGATTAGCCAGCGCTGCACCATATATCCGCTTTTGATGAACTACATTTTGTACAAGCCTCTCAGTCTATTTCTACTGTGCATATATGTTCTAGAGAACACTGCTGTTGACGTTGTGGTGACTTGTCTATAACACCACACCTTAGCTTCATAGAAATATGTGTGTCAGACAGAATTCAGACAGGATACTGGAGGAATAATATATATGTGAATGTTTTTTTGTTTTTTTTAATAAAGAATTTGTGCTGTCGTAGGAGGGTTGAAGAGGGTGTCACTGATTACAATTTTCGCAGAACTGGCAGTATGTGATAATGTGGTGGGGGGGTACAGCCGGGGGTGTAAAATAATTGGTTGTTATTCTTGTCGCCATGGTGACAAATGGTGATTGGGACAGACAAAATGGTGGGGTGGGGGCGGAGGGGTTGCTTGTACGTATGAATGCTCATTGGTGATGGCTTTGTCCATAGCACAATGCAGCAGTGTACCCCTGTAGATCTTTGTTGATGTTCCTTCACCCAAAGCACCTGTAAGATCGCTCGTGCTATCATGACAGAAGAGTTCACGACCTTGGACTTGCCTAAGTTTGCACACCCCCACCCAGCTCCCTGTCCTTCTCCATCAAGGTTGTTCTTCCTTATAAACGTCTTTCCTTATGGTGCGGTTGGCCTTCACGGATGGATGGATGGTTAGTACAAAACAGAATGATGGAGACCACCACTGTCTCCAGAGGTGATTGATGAGGGACTTGGATTGTGGACACAGATGGAAATGTACAATTCTTTGGAGTCACCTGCTGCTTGTCACGATTGATGAGGATTCAGATCCCGGATTATGACGGAGGCAGACAGCTTTAAAGCAAATTAATTAAAATGGAAAATTAAGAGATATGAATCAAGGGCCCTTGGACTGACACTGTCAAGCCGTGAATGCAGCTGGTGTCATTGAAATATGACTTTTAAAAAAATATTAATTTCACATTCATGGCTGCGAAAAGCAGCACTAAAAGAGATGGAAATTTGATTGAAACGTGTATCAATTGCTGTTGTTTGTACCTGGAACCTTGTGTTGATTAATATAGAGTACGTGATAAGATTTTTTAAAGATGTCTGTGTAACCGTTCTGCGGTTTTGCTATCGTCAAAGGCCCCAGTGGACAAAAGCCCCTGCCAAACCCTGATGGTGATTGAAGAGATGGAGATTAATTCCAGTCGTTGTTCCTCTGTCTCTCCCTCATCTCTCTGAACCTCAATATCAGCCCCTGTGATTCATTAAATGACATTCGTCAAGGACCGCTCATTCACAAACTCACACAAAACGCGAAAGCTTTTTACTGCGCTCTGTCCTTGTCAAGAGAAATATCCACAAAACCCCTCTTTGACATGAGAGCAGGGAAATGTTAGCATAACACATATGCGCATTTACAATAAAAACAGTGTAGCCTTGAACTCACATTCACTGCTATATAAAGGCTCATATAACTGCTATACACTGCTATATAAGTGCTCATATAGCGAATGTGTGTACATGAAAATACATCAGGTAGTTTGTTTTGTTTGCATTAAAGCAGTGGTTACCATTTGATTTAGTCCACATTTCAGTTGTCTGGTTGAAGCCCTTTGGAGACATAATACATATTGTAATCTGTCAGTTATATCTGAACACACTTGTTTAGTGGCTTCCTCCAGAAACTGAGGATAAACATGTAGGATGAAAGTCTTTCTTTAGTTTTTTTTGCTAATGAGGACATTTTTCCCCCATATTTGAGCGACTGAGGAATGGGACAGCTCTAACATGCTAAATAGGCTGGTCTCTCTCTGCTTCTTCCCTGTCTTTTTCTTTCGCTCTACTTCCTGCGCTCCTAGCAGTCCACGCCAGAAATCCTCTGCACTGACGACAAAACTGTGATCTGCAGAGAAGGGTCTTTCATGTCACAATAACGATACAGAATGGATTTTCGAAGACGAACCCATCAGTATGTTTCTAATTGTGTGATGTAAATAAATCTATTTCTCAGTAAAGCCGTAACTGTGGGCTAACGTCTCTCTGTGTCAGAATCTGTGTCGTCTCTGTATAGTGTGTGTGTGCACTGTGGCATTGTCCCACCCAAACACTCCTTACTTGGAGTATCACCATTCACTGCTCTACTCCATTTTAGTTTCAGATTGTCAACTTTATTGTAAAATGTACAGTATTTTCTGACCCTACATCACCTTGTGATATTATATAAGTATTCTGAATGTATCCATACTGCATTCCTGCAGTATTTTTTGAGAGGAAATAGGAAAAGAGAAGCCATTTCTGAGGCATTTGAATCGGCCATTAATGAAACGTGAGTTTTACATTTTGTTTTTCTTCTCATTTTGACATTAATCTTGTACCGTTCATACTTAAATAAATTTTGTGGTCTGCTGTACATTGCTTTACAAAATAATGAACCATGTAGAGTGACCTCTGGGGATATTGATTCTTCGACTGCTTTTAAATCTGACATTAAATAGATTTCTATGTATGCCTTTAATTGTTTATTAACCGAACCACTTATATAGTAAAACATGACCTTGTTTCTGTGGCCAAAAGAAGCTGATTGTATTGGTAATGTCACGCTAAACAGCTCACCTCTGACTGCGGACCCTGAACTGGTCAATCAACTGGACTTCTTTTTAAACAACCGGAACACAATGCAAACACAGCCCCAAGCCGCAGGGCGAGTTGCACTACGGTGCAGTTGCAGTACGTTCTCTCTCCCACCCGCACACAATTCAAATGGATTTCCATTAGGTCCTGCTATGCCGTCTAGGAGGCACAATGTTTCCATTGCAGGATACCCATCGATCTTTTTTTAGAATTTTCTGTGAGAGATACTGTGCTGGTGAATGTGGGGATTTTTTTGCGGGGCAAAGGCGATTTGTTGATTTGCTGTAGCCTTTCGGAGACACACCGCTTTCATTTTGAGCAAATGCGCATCCATCCTCTTTGTCATCGACCCTCAAAGTATAGATCGCCGCTTCCACTCTCTCCCATTTTAAAATAGCGGACGGCGGTCCGTATTGAAGAAACTCGCCACGTCACGACAAAAATGGTAATCTAAATGTCAGAGCGATGACTGCCGTACGCTGCCTTCGACATTCTAATTGAGGAGATTGATGATTGTGTCTCCTGACCTTTGGGTACAGCGCGGACGGAATGAGAGACACGAGCGAGTTGTTATTTCAGATACGCGGCCTAACAACAGGACATTGGATTCATTCGGTTACCCCGCCTACCTTTCCACCACTGCAATACGAGCATTTCTTATTTTGCGTAGGGGGAAATATATATGTTAATCATAGCCTCCTAACCTTGTGGTGTATGCACATAGTTTTCATGGACACGAAAATCTAAAATAGCCACGTCATTTAACATAATTATGTGTTAAACATTCTTAAATAAACTGGAAAGATAATTCTTAAATAAGTTGCTCGCAGTGGAATGCAAGGAGGGCAAAGTCCACCTGAATCATTCTTGGCCCATTGTGCCTTATCTAACCAGATGTCAATTCACATCAACAGTCTTGCATCTCATTGTACCTCATCCAATTTCCATTGAGTCTCCTTTCGCAGGAACAGCAATCTGTTTGGAATCTTCACACTGCTGCTCTTTGTGACAGGCCTAAAGCTCTTGGTATTGGCCCTGAGCCTAGACTTGTCCTCTTTTTGCGCCAGAGATTTAGAATTTTTATTTTCTCGAACATAAAAGCCGGAAAGGATTGTTTTTGCCTCTTGCAAGGCCTTTAATGTATTCATGATTAGGACCTTGCTTGGCATGGAATTCTATAGTCTCCGAATTCATTGAAAGAAAGTGCATTGAACTACATCAACGGCAGCTGAAGTACCAGTATGCACATAACGTCATAAGCTCATACATCCTCAAAATGAAGGTTTTATTGTGCTTGTTATTTACTCACATTGGTTGTTTTCAGGGTTCTTTAATGGTCGAGATAGTTAATAACTAGTTATGCATTATTAAATATGGAAGTTTATTTTAGTTTTTATAACGCATTATGTAAATTCCAACCTAACTGTGAGGATTTTTAGTCTGAGTTTGGGGTTCAAACACTGATCTAGAATGATTGATTCCACCTCTGAAGTCCTAATCATTCACAATGAGAAGGTGGAGCTACCAGGGAAGGTTTATGCTAGTGTAGATCAAAAGGATGAAATGGAGGATGGATTGTATGTTAAAGAGCTGGGGCTGTTGTTGAAGGTGTGACCATGCCCCGAACCAATCTGAATGTTGTTTGGTTAATAAAATGTATCGCAACAATGACGTTGAAGTAAACTAAAACTATTTTCTTCTGGCTGAATTGTGTAATCACACAGAATCAGACAGGAGATAAGTATAACAAAACATAAACATTGATGGTGCTTCTTCTCTGATTAAGTGGAGCTTGAATCGTTTACTGAGGTAATTGCCTCAAATAATTGAGTGATTTTTTGATGCATGGCTTGAAAACGAGGCTCTGTCGTGAATTGATGATGGGGTACTGAAACACATGAGACAGGACAACCCTTAAAAACAGCATTATATATTATATACTATAAAGATTATGTATGTATCAATAAATTCTCAAGCATGCGTGCTGTTTATAGACACTTTGAATCACATCATGCATGAGCCCAACTCTTCATATCCGTAGTGCTTTGTGATTGTGGTGCAGAGGCGGTTCATGGTCGTCTGGGAACGTTGGCCTGGATGAAGGAAAAGATCTGGGATAATTAGCGATGAACACACATTATATTGCAACCGTACGCCATTTTACATGATGATCCATCATGATGCAACACTGATAGAATGGACCTCTGTATGATTCATGTAAATTGGAACATTGAGTGATATAACCTCTGTCCTTCTGTTTAGTGGAGCCAGATGAGATGTAAATAGATTTTTGTATGATGCACGCTTCTCAAACATTTTTGTAATAACATGTAATCTACATATTGTGCCTTTCTGAACTTTCACATAATCAAAGTGGTGCCAATTTATGTCACCATGACCATTAACCAAAAAAAAAGCTCTTTTTTTCAAAATGTGTTCAAGATTACATACATATACAATAGCACGATAAATTCCATTACAAGGACATTCTTAAGAATTTGGTAGCATACTAAAATGATCCTTGAACTTATTATTAATGTTTTGTAAAATGACCTCTTTGAAAAGCCCTTGTTTTGGAACTTTCCCTTTCTTAAACTATAGATAGTAATCTGATTAGAAACAGTCAAGTCAGGCAACAAAGCTACAGCACCTGCATGCTGTGGGTCGTATAGTGAATACTTAGCGCTATTTGAAATGTATGAGCCAAAAGGAGGCCATTTAAAAAGTAAAATTATCAAAACCGGTAATTGCGTGAAGTTTATTCTGAGCAGGCATCTTTTCCAGTCCCCATGTTTCGGGACTGAAAATATCAGTCAGGGATTTCTACATTCTACATATCATTATTATTATTATTATATTATTATTATTATTATGTTCATATTACCCATCCAACCTGTCTTTTTTTGGAAACCAAAATATGGTCACCCTAGCACAAACGTACAGAGATCGTTACGCCAAATATAAAGTGTCCAAATACAAAGTGTCCTGCCAAACAGTCACAGGGGACACTGTCTAAATTATCTGTCTAAATTATCTTTTTCTAAACTTTGTATATTTCAATGTCTCCATGATTATTGATGATTCTCAATACTGGTCTTACGAGTGCAATGAACAGTTAAATTGCATGATTATCAAAGAAGTTACAATCATGCCGTGGCATCTTAAAAAGTTTTAACTCTGAGTACTTCTATGGCTCAACTTTATACTTAGATATCTGGAGGGTGTGTCAATTATAAGGTTCTGTGCATCCTCGTTAAGAAGCAAGATGTGAAAAGTTCGTTATCAACACTGCCTCTAAATATTCATGTGCTGTCTTGCTCATTAAAACTGCAACAGCTACAAGGATGCCTGGCAGATAATCAACATAATGCAAGAAACAGGGATGAACAAAACTAAGTAAACGGATAGGTCACACTTTACAATAAGGTTAATGAATTGGCATTAATTAATATAGTTGTTAACATGAATTAATGATGGACAAATACATTAACAGAGCTGAACAGATGAACCTCTCAGTTGTTGTTAGTTAACAACAACATTAGTTCATGTGAATTCATTTAACTATTGTAAAGTGTTACCAATGGATAATGCATAATGTAATAAAGCTATTTAGACACACATTCCACTGATCACTTGTGCTATAAAACCTCAAAATGATAAAAATAATAATAAAAAAAAAAACACTAAACATTACCCTTTGTAATTAAGGCTGCATGAGGGAGAATAAGGATTTTCCATCTCAAGAACTCATGAGTTCAACTTTGATTGGGTGAAAAAGGCAATGCTTCCATCTACTGGCTACATACTGTATATTATTGTCCATTATATTGCTGAACTACCATTACAACATTCAACCCAATGCCTGGTTTCCTCACCTGCTACCACACTATTTCATGTAGTACACACATTTACCCTATTTCTGTTCTGTACATACCCACATTTCTCAGGAATGTAAATATGTTTATGCCATTTGTCATTTGTCCACCCAATTGTCACCTGTACACCACTCCCTACATGAAGGATATACTGTATCTCGCAAAAGCACCTCAGGGTTTCTTAGGCCATTTACAATGTGTCCCTAAAGGCTTTTTCGGGAATCAAATCCTAACGTCCTGTTATTTGTTTAAGTCTGATTTATTTTCAGTCTGAGGTTTAGAACATCTACAAATGGTTGAAGCACCTCAGATTTGTACTTGGGATTTGTAGATTTGTACCTGGTATTTGTTCCTTCTGTTCCGTTTTGGACCATGGTGTTTTTATGTATTCACTGAAACACAGTGCAGAGGGTGTAGGTTTCAGGCTTTGGATTATAAAAGGAAATTGTTTAATTGAGTTTATTTATTTGTTTCATATGCTGCTGCTCATTAACACATTTCCTGTCCAGAAGCTGGCACCAGATGTTCTGCAGGACTCACTTAGGAGCAAGACCATCACGAGTCCATTTCAGAGACTCTCTCTCTTCTGGAGAGAATTGAAACATTTTCTGCTCCCTCACAACAAATTGCCAATCCCACTTTTTTAGTTCAGGTGTTGGGATGCATTCCTTGAAGCATACTTTGGCTGCCACCTGCTGGTGAATGTTGTGAGTACCCTGCTAAAAATTCCAGCTAAAACCAGCCTAAACTGGTCACACTGGTTTTATCTGTGTTTTCACACCTTTAGCCAGTCGACCACCAGCTTACTCTACCGGCGTAACCAGCCTTGGCCAGCTTCGTCCAGCTAGAGACCAGCTCTGCGTCAAAAACACAGCGTACACCATGTTAAACCAACTTAGAATGCTGGCTGAACTTAGCTGGAATTTTCAGCAAGATAGCAGGTGCAGCTAAGAGCTAAAATCATTGTGTGAAAAATTTGAAGTGAATACAAAGTGTACACTGTTTACTTGTGATTTAACAAGATGAAAAAAAGGGGCCAACAGGGAAGACAGTAGCAGCAGGAATTCAGGCCATCTTCAGACTAGCAGATCTACACGTGATACCCTCATCTTCCTCTGACTGTGGCAATGCAGGGAAATAGTACACCTGCACAAGTCTACCATGCCATAGAACAAAAGGAAAAATCTAATATGCTGTGACTCGCAGGCTTGGACCTGGGAAAAAAGAATAGAGTTGCTGGGAAACTTTCACTTTCAAAGAAGTAATTTTACCAAAGCTGAAAGGTTACAGTGTAAACAATAAGAAAGGATGTTCATGTGGGTGTGTAGATGCTTACTGTTATTAGAGTGGTGACTGATTTAAACTTTTACCTGCTGATGCAAACTCCGATAAGCATCACTGGGCTTGTCATGCAAATGAGGCAATATGTTCACGGCACAATGTATTGACATTTAAAATATTTTCTTTTTTTCGGGGGGTGGGGGGGGGGAATCAGAGGGGTTGTGTGTCATTATTGCCAAGGAAATTGCTTCCAAGTATGCAATTTGATTCAGAATTTTATCAAACAAAATATTAAAGCAAAAACAAAAACAAAACAAAAGCAAACCAAAATGTTACATTCATATAAAATACTTCACTCAAGTTTAATTATGAATTTATCTGATGTCCTGCATCCTTTGGCTATTTAGCTCCTGAGTTCTACCTGATGCTTGCTGTTACATGAAACTACAAACAGAATCTGTAGGCCACTCTTGGTGAGGCCCAATCTAAATACATAATTGATGAATCATTAAAAATGGTTCAGACAGCTTTGTTTATGTATTTGTACATAATTCATTCATATTAATAACAACAATAGTTAACGCCAATCCATAATGGAATGTAAAACAAAACAATAAATAATAGTTAATGGTTAACTAATTATAAGTTCATCCTATGGTCTGCTAATGTATAAATATTCATGTCACAAATATGTTAGCTATTTGTTAACAAATGCACAAACTAATGAAAAGTTAATTTTGTGCTCTTCTAATGTATTTGTCCATCATTCATTTATTCATTCATGCCAATTAATGAACCATATTATAAGGTGTGACCAAATTATTTGCGCTATGTACGATCTAACCTTGTTTTGCTGGATGAAAAGTGATGAATACAGTTGCATATTAACAGTTATATTAACAGTTAAGCTAAACTTAGTTGCAAGCTAAATTTCATAGGCTGTCAAGGATATTTATGCAGGTATGCAAGTTTCTTATTGCAATTTCATTAAAATAGGGACTGTTCCATATGTTACAACTGTATTGAAATTAATTGCACAGTCATCCAATACACATTGCATTCTTTTAACTGTATCTATAATGTCAGATCATTTAAAGGTCACTACAAATCAAATAAATGGAAATGTAATGGATTTTTGGAGTATGCTAAAAAAGTAATCAAATTTTCTACATTTGTTTTTACAGACACAAATGTGTACCCACAGACAGATCTAAAATAGATACCGTATCTAGAGTATTGGTCAGTGTATGAGCATAGAGCCAATCAGTGATTAAATAATTACTGACAATAATTTCATTTGACGCTTTGAAAATATGCCTTTGACTTAATCTCGCCAATTGTCTGTCAAAATGTAGAGCGCCTTAAGATGTTTTTCACTTAGTTTGTTTGTCTACAGTACTGTCATATTTCAGAGGTCATCCGTCACGGAATATCGACTCACACGTTGTGGCAGAAAAAGTAACCTTTGAGCGCAGGCATGACGTGCGGTTCTGCACAGTAATCTCTGAGCGCATCAATACCCCGCTGGAACGGTGAACAGCACAAGAAAATCCAGTCCGTACGGGTTTGCTATTGGGCCCCCCAGTTATCCTGGCACCAGTTCAGGAAAATGTGTTCAAATCCAAGTGTTGTAGAACTGGGGGAATGCAACTTGTTATGCAAGCTTGTTGCATGACAAACAGGACTGTTTTGTATTTGAATATTATTAAATGCCTTGCCTATTAGTAATATTTAAATTTAGCTAAATGAGCCTGATAAGGTTGATTTCTTATTCATTTATTTTGCATGGTACATGCCTCAAGACTTGTAAGTCACTCTGGAATAGGGTTTCTGTTCAATTGGTTTATTATTATTATTCATGTGAATATGAATATGAAAACATATATGGATATGTATATGGATATGGATATGGATATGGATATTGATATGGATATTGATATGGATATTGATATGGATATGGATATGGATAGGGATAGGGATATTGATATTGATATTGATATTGATATTGATATTGATATGGATTTTGATATGGATAATCCATGGAAAATACAGTTCCTCTATGCCTGTATGTCGGGAGAATGTGTCACTGTTGGTCCATGTGAGACCTTGGTCTCAGTCACATGTGATGGTGATGTCGGAGCACACGTTGTGATCAGAGGCAGACATTGTAATTGCCACTCCTCTGATTGAGCCAAGTCTTCTAGTCCAGCATAGAAATGCAGCCTGGCTCTCCTATCCCATTAGCACAGGCTGCCAGGCACAATGGCACCAAGGGGCTTTTATAGAAATTCTGCTGTCACCTTGTGTCACAATGTTACAGCTGTTCCCATATGTGTGTGTGTGTGCACTTGTGTCAATATTGGTCTGATCTATTTATCCATCCTTACTATATATATAGTGTGCGTGAGTATAAAATGTGTTTTTTTAAATCCATGCATCTATTCCTCCATATTAAACCCATGCTATTTAAATGAAGTGCAGCAAACAGAGAGCGATTTGCCCATCTGCTTCCTCACTCTGCTTTCACACGTGTGGTATTTGCTGTTCTAATGCTCTGCAGCTGCTGCAGAAGCTGTTAAGCTGCTCTGCTGTTGCTAGTACGCTGCCTGATGTGGAGGTATGGGACTATGCTGAATGCACACACACACACACACACTCACAGGCACACACACACCCACACACACACACACACACACACATACACACAGGCACACATACACACACACATACACACAGGCACACACACACACACACATACACACAGGCACACACACACATACACACATACACACAGGCACACACACACACACACACACACACACACACACACACACACACACACACACAGATACACATACACACACATGCATACACACATACACACAGGCACACACACACACACACACACAGATACACATACACACACATGCATACACTCACACAGGCATACCCCCCCCCCCACACACACACATAGATACACATGCACATATGCACACACAGGCACGCACCCACACATATATACACACACATACACATACACATACACATACACATACACATACATATACACATACATATACACACACATATACATACACATGCACACATAGATGCACACAGGCACACAGATACACACACACGCATACACAAACACAGGCACACACATACACACATGCATACACACGCACGCATTCATGCTCACACATGCATACACAAACACACACACTGGCACACAGATACAAACACACGCATACACAAACTCCTACACATGCACCCATGCATGCATCCACACAGGCACATGTGCACATACTCACAGGCATGCACACACACACACACACACACACACAGACGCATGCACGCACACACTCACATGCATGCACACACACACAGGCACACATGCGTGCCCTGCCCCCTCACACTCACCGACCTCCCACACCCCTCCTGGACTCCCTGCCATATCGTCACCTCTGAACAGATGTCCAAATCCCAAAGGTTTTGACATTTATTGTTTTATTTATATCTTGGAGACCTTTGCATATTGTCAGCCGGCCTATTACAAACCGATTATGTGATTGCCGTCGGCCATGTTTATTGATGTGGGGCTTGCGCGCGTGCATTCACAGACAATCATCTGAAATGTCACAGTTAATCTCTGAAGGTCAGCCTCGTTGCTTTCTGCCAATCTTCCTTTCCATCACATTTCTGGGTGTTATTATTTAATTTGGCCAGGGCACCGAGGAAATTCACAGAATACTGTTTTACATCGCCAGGACTGCTGGTGGATACCGTGTACCTCCACTATTCCTCCTCTAGGGGGCGCTGAAAGGTTATTTCTCAAATGTCTGGTTGGGCAGAGAGGAGAGGACGCATTAGGTGTAATTGTGTCAGCAGCAGGAAGAGACAGCACCTCAGTAATTTCATGCCCAGTTTGGAATCACCGATTGTGTCTTTGAAGTCACACCTGTGCTGGAGGCAGTGCAGCTGTGGTTGTAGCAGTCTTTCAGCACGTTGGCCCACGGTCCAGGGACTAATCTTCGCATTACCAGCCACACGATCCGGGGAAGCCCCCACAGCCCGAGGGCTCCCAGCTGCTGCTCAAACAAACATACTTTTATCAAACAGGTTATTCCTCGCACAGTGTGCGTATACAGAATGTCATCTCTTTCTCTCCCTCCTGACTGGCTTTTTCTGTCTTTTCAATTTCTGAATGTCATCTCTCTCTCTCTCTTTCTCTCTCTCTCTCTCTCTCTCTCTCTCTCTCTTTCCTACTTTTTACATATTTTTCATTTCTGAATGTCATCTTTCTCACTCTTGCTCTCTCTGCCTCTGTCTCTCTCTTTCTCTCCTGACTGGCTTTTTCACTCTCCCTTCACGTTACCAACCTTTTCCTTTTTGATGAAAAAATGCCCGAATGGATGTGGTCAGGAATCCTTTGTTGCTGTGGTCAAGGATGGCTAGTGTTACATTTAAATCAAATTTAGAAAACATGAATTAGTTAGTAAAGTATTAAAAGGTATTGATTTGAATTGAACTGCAGTTCCCCTGAAAGCCTTCATCATGAAAGAAGAAACGTGCTTCTGTCTTTCACATATGAAAGCTGACCTTTCTCTCCTCTTTCCCAGGTTAAAGGTCATTTCTGAGGCCAGACCTGAGGATACTTAATAAAATCACAGTTGCATTTCCATTTTATTTGCAATTGGTCATATCCCTGAGCGCATTTCAGGAAGAGTGGTGTTAATGACAGTGTGTCGTAAATAGCTTTCAGTGTTTACCCTTTTATTTCCACTGCTTCAGCACATAGACAGTGTGAACTGCATGTAAATAACCTGCTTCAGCCTTCATGCACTCCCACACACCTGCTCTTAGACACACACACACACCCACCGACACACACACACACACACACACACGGCTCTTTTTCAGGTAGCTGTTTCTTTGAGACCAAATGTCTCCACTCATTTGCAGGTTTTACATAAAGCTGTTTTATCCCCAGTGTGTAGGTGGGCACTTGCAAGCTCCCTTTGTGATTTTCTGCTTTTCCATATAATACATATCTGCCCGTCTCAAACAGTCACAAGCATAAAAAAGCACCTTACACACAGTACAATCCAGGCATACAAAACAGGCGAATGTACCAGTAATTAACCTTTGCAAGCATAATATGCTGAATGTGCTTATGTAGTGATTATGTGTGATTCATATTCCTTCCTAATCTTTCAATCATGTACAGTAAGAGTAGTGAAGGCCAACAAGGGAGATACAGTTTATTGTCTATGCTGTATTTGACAAGAGCGTACCAGCGGTGAGGGATTCATGCACTGTAATATGTTCTAACTGGTCCTGTGGGACTTACTTCGCTTGTGTTGTCGGTCCTATAATGTGGGCTACAGTGATCAATGCCTATGCTTCCATTACAGGTATTCACTTCAAACCCATTCATTACAAAAGAAGCCCTTCTGCAGTTTGTGGAAGATTTATGAAGTTTACTATCACATCCTGAACAAAAAAAGCCTTAATGTAAACGGAATGATGAAAATGACTTATTCATGATTCCAAACGCTTCCAAGAATGTGTGCTACTTTCTCTCATCTTTGTCATCTCTCCTTGCCCCCATTTCCCTACAGTAGTCATGTGTTTGTGTAAAAGACACAAAAACATCAGTTAAAAACTATGCAATGGTGTGATATAGTATTCATGCAGCATACCCAACCCCGCAGCAATGCAAATTCAGTGCTTGGATATGATCAATGTTGCAGTTTGGGCTTTGAATACTCAGTACTATTTACCCAATTATAGTAAATTGCAGATTACATTTGATACTTTATAAAATGGCTGTCTTTCTTGGCCGCTGTATGTAATTGTCGTTGGCAGGCATTGTGGTCCTGGCTTAGTCTCAGACTCTGTGTTCTCTTGACTCATTTGCTGCTCTCCATGTTGGTACATATTTCCGTCCAGGTTTTATTATTAAACAGTAAAAAGCTGCAGCCACCAAAATTCCCTGAAAGGAAAACAGACACCTGCAAACGGAGATTGGGTCTTAAAGGAAGAGTTCCCTTTTCCTTTAAGGGGTTTTTCATATTTTCAGTTTCCGTGTGTGTTTTTGATTAGCCCAGACAGCTTCTGTGTGCAATAAAAGAAAATTTAGATGCTTACAGAAGTCACCAGCTGGCTTTCCAATGGCTGGTGTGGGGGCATTTGAGGATTATTGGTCTAAAGCAAGATGGTACTCTTCAAGTGATGCAAAATAATTTTGCACAGCAACGTTTCCAGAGACTGTGCATAAGATGAGATATATTTTATAGTGTTTATTCTCAATTATAAATATGAATATCAATTTTTGGGTTCTGCCAGTACTTCTTTCCTTTGCAGTTGTCAAGCACTGCATGGTTTTAAGTCCATTTGGGCTAGTGGTGAATATATGTTAAATCTGCTTTGTGAAGAGAAAGTTTTCTTTAAGCAAAATTCACAGCCAGCACCTGGAAAAGAAGAGAGACTCTCTTTTATGTGAAAAACTCATTAATTATACCTATTATTATTAACCCTTAGTAGTTTTGTAAGAATAAAAATGAGGAATTGTGATAATGATTTTGGTTTCATGTTTCCACCCTTCCTGCGAAATATGGATTTGTGCTGTTTGGGTGTGGTCACATGTATGCCCATGTGGGCTGGGCATCTTAATTATAAAATTAATTATGTAATACACTAAAATTCATCAACCAAAAAAACATACAACCCACCTTACAATGTTGATGGGATACCAGGCCGCACCTTGAGCACATTGGGCTATGACTGTATGTTTCATAAGAAATAATTGATCTTATGGAATTTTATTTTTCTGAAAAGAAAGATAATTTTTAAGAATAATTGGATAATAAACACACATATTACCTCAGGATGTATAATGTCCACTTACAAGATGTACTTTAAGTACATTTTCTAGTTTTAGACCACACATTTCCCAATACAAGCAGGCTATCCTAAAACTGTGCCAATGAAAAGCATACATATATGAAACTGAAATAATATATGATATAAGTGAACTATCCCTTTCTCTCTTGGAACCTGGAAAATATAAGTATGCGTTTGGCACATTTCCATTAAACGTTTAATTTTCCCGCTGGCAGAGTCCTCGTTTTCCAAGTGCTTAACCCCCACTGGCGCATATTCCACACCTGGTTTGATGGCCACCAGCTGCTGGGATCACAGTGATGAGTCTATGGAGGGCTGGACTGACCGAACGTCCATTAGAGGTCTGTCCTTCAACTCCCCCTCTGTGCTGTCTTTGGCCGCCATTTTGTCCACATTAACATTCAATCAATTTTCTCATGCTCGTTTCTTCCACAACGTAACATGAAAGACACAGTGTGAGGTAAGGAGAGCTCAAAGTTTTCAAAGGTCATTTAGAGAAGCGTGAAAGCTAGGCTACCTGCCACTTCATTTCCATTAATCTTGTACGTGGAAAAAAATAATGCCTAATTTTCTGCAAATGTGCAGTTGCCCATGGAATGTAGAACAGCGATGTTTCTTTTGTATTCAATTACCACACTGCCAATGAAATCTTGTTTCAGCGCTAATGCTAATTTCTCCCTTGTTCCACTTTTAGCAGGTCTTTCACTGAATGCATTCATCTTCCTCTGGCAGTCAGGTTTCCCCACAATGATCTAGCTGAATTCCTTAAACTACTTCATTTGCAAAAATGTGGTGGTTTTCTGTTGAACCCTAAATGATAGTCTCTTGACGGTCCTTAGTGGAATCTTGGAGCATGGAATTATTTTAATGTGAATATTACACAGAACAATTTTAAGAGATTAATGTTGGTATTCAACTTTGTTTTACATTAGTACGATGTTTCACATAAAGTTCAGAGTCCACATCAGGTTCAAAGGAATCATGGGTGATACTTTTAAAAACGTATGTGCTTTTTGATTTTGGAAAACAATCGAAAACTTGTTTTATCAGGTAAAGATACTTTCTCTTTTGTATTTATTACAAGGGCATGGTTTGCGGGAAGGAAGTAGGGCAATCCGAGGACCACACCTACTGGTTAAGTAGGCACACACCTGGACTATATTTGTTAAATGTTTGCTCTTTTCCGCAGTAGGCGTCTAAGACCAGGGAACCACGGTACCAGAGAGAGCCGTGTACAAGAGAGGTGTGGTTTTGGTTTTCTTTGCCTTTGTTATTTTAGTTTGTTGTATTTACCCCACTACAGTAAGGGACAAGGGAGAAGGCATTTTGTTTGTCTATAAGCTACATGCTCTCTGTGGTAATATAATAAAACACTGGTGCAATCCGGACTTTCAACATCTCGCTGGGTCCAACTCGTCTATCCTCTCAAGGGTGTGTCACAGCATGTGACAATGACCTTTTCCCATTTGCTGTTTTATTTGCTACCACCACCCAGTTAAACTATCACAACAAACAGGGCGTCTATGCAGTATGCATCATTTCTGTATCACCTTCATGCAGCAGTGACAAAGGAAATCGTTTAGGATTCAGATGACATTTCACTGTGATCTTTGGTGTCTGTCATAGAGTAGAACTGGTTAACCCTTCCTTCTCTACGCATGGGGCTACTTAACAGAAACTCATGAGAAAAAAAAACATTAGTTCTCTCCTCCATTCAACATCTAAACTCCAGTCAGTTTCTCTTTGAGTTTTCTGTGTATTATACATTGATATTTTTCTGCCTCCATTATTTAGCTATCATTACCTGAAAAGGTCTGTGATTTTCTGCGGTTTCAACAAAAGCACTGCAATAACTGAAACAATCATAGCCTACTTACAGTACCAGCACAGCGGACCATTAGGAGGCTGTGGTTTGACTGCACAAGTATAGGACACTGCACTGCTATGGAATAAAAACTCTTCTAACCCCTTGCTCTCAGGGGTGAGGACAGTAATCACGAACGGATTATACCGGGATGCAGTCTTTCACCAAAATAAGGCTCAGGGCCAGAGAGGTTCCGGTTAATACCAAAGACTGCGAGATGACGGATAAGATCTCCAGAACATTGTAAGGCTTAGGTAAGGGAAGGGGGTAGAGAGATGAGAGCTGCAATAATGACCTCGACCAAGTCATTAAAAATGATGTATAGCCCCTCTCAGATATAGTGGTATTCACCTATAAGCTATCCATAGAGCGAATTCACTCTCCATTTCTTAGAAGGTGTAACAATATAGCAATTGGCAATTGTGCATGATGTGTAAGTAATATGGTATTGTCAGCACTACAATGGCAGATTGATTGGTGCTAAGTGTGTGGAGAGATGGTGAGAGGGTAAGAGGGGTAAAAATAGGTAAGACAGGAGCGGAGAGGGAAAATGGCTTATTTTTCTCATCTTTTTTCTTTTCCTTGCTATTTTGTCTACTCCAAGCTCCTCCCATCGGGACAGGGTAGAAAAAGTAGCAAAAAAAAAATGAAGATGAGGAAATTCGAGAAAACGTGAATTAGGCTAATGGAATGTCCTTGCTCCTTCAAACATCAGTTTGATAATTTTTACATCAGGCCTTTCTGATGTTGTCACACTCCACGCACTGTTTTCTGTTTCCTGCCTGTTTTCGTGTCTCTTGTCCTTGTTCGCTATCCGTAGTCATTCACTCACCTGTGTCTCGTTACTTGTTCCCTTTACTCACACCTATTTGTAATTTCAGTCAATTTATCAGTGTATTTATCCCGGCCTGTTTGCCTTAGTTCTTTGCCAGATTGTTATGTGTCGTTACCATACTTTCCAGCAGTTTTCTGCCTATCTGTTCTATGCATCAACTCCCTTTGTGTACCACAACTTCTGTTTTCCGGATCTGCCTTTTGTTCTGTTTCTGATTACCCATTATTGAACTTTGCCTGGCTTATTGGATGGTGATTCTCGGACTGTGCTTTGTACTGTTGCCTGTTTGGACTGCCTCTACTTGTTTGGACTTTTGCCTGTGACTCCGGCTATGTACTTGGTATTCTATTGCACCTGTTTGCCAGCATTCAACCCCTGCCTGCCTGATCTGCTTGTCAATTAAGACATCTATTCCGCCTATGTCTAGGTTGCGATTGGTTCTTCTGTCCGGACACGTGACAGATGTTCTTTCTCAAAGGGAAGATTAAGAGTTCCTAATGTCCGCTTCTAGCTCCTAGAAGGAACATTTATTGGGTTGGAATGTCCTTAAAGATGGTGGACCTTGATCGATTTCTGGGTCAGGAACAAGTAAAAGAAGAAAGAGGAGAAAAATAAGAGATTGAAGATTGCCCCAGGAGTGAAAGAGGAAGAAGAGTGAGGCAGAGATTGTCCAGAGGTGAGAAAGAAGGAAGAATGGGAAAGGGGGGGAGAGAGAAGGAGCAAATGGCAAATAGAGAGATATACCATAGGACACTAGCGATGGAGGGATGGGGAAGAAAAGATGGAGTAAGTTGCCTTAGGGGTAGTCGGTGGTCTTTCCCGGTTAACGTTATCTGTCTCCAGCCGTCTAGAGACCGGCTTCACCGGAGCAGAGGGAACAATTGAATAGAAACAGGTGTAGGAGCGCTTTATTGATAAGCAAATATCAGGCTCACTCAGCAGGGCCTGTGTCCACTGCATGTCCCGTAGGAGGGGGCCTTTGTGTCAGCCATCTGTTGGAGCAGCTCACACAATGGGGTGCTCGGATAGGAGAAGGAGGGGTTGGTGAAATGGGCTCGTGCACAATCAGCGCAAATAAATCATTATGAACCGTTAATGTAATGTCCCCAGGATTATAAGGAGGTGGAAGTAGATTTCAAATGCAGATGCTATCTCAGCATGCATTGGGCAGTCATTGGGCATAGGCTAGGGTTGGGGGGCAGAGGGGTGGGGGTGGGGGGCTCTGGACAGGCGGGGTATTGGGGTCTCCTTCATCCCCCAACCCCCCAAAAATAAAGCCGGGTACATTTTTCTTTTTTAGTGATTTTGCTGCAGTATTGATAACCATTTTTTTTTTATTCATGTTTGCAAAGTGCCCAAAGTCTATTTGAATTATTACAAACAATATTTTTAATTAATTGGTTTTATACATTTATTTACGCAGGACTTACTTTATTTACGTTTTCAAAATAGAAAATCCACTGATTAGCAAGCAGGGCTGAATGGCCTATTCTTCTTACTACAATACTCTCACCCACAGTCACCTAAATGGCAATTTAATGACAGGTGCCTGTGCCCACTGAGAAGCTCAATTTATCCTTAATGGGTGGGATGGATTGAGGTGGGTGTGCGTGTGTGCACGTGTGTGTGTGCATGCATGTGTGAGAGTGGAGGAGGGGATTTTCTAAGCATGTGGCTCATAAACGCTTCACACACAGTCGAGCCTGCAAACGGCGAATCCACAAAGACATGTCATTACAGCTTTTCACATTCCGCTGAATTCCTGAGAACACGTCAGGTGCTTAATTAACTCAGGATAATTTTCCTAATGCAGAATGAAGTTGGGGGAACAATAGAATAAAAACATATTTTATTCAAAAGTTGATAACATGTCACCAAATGGTCTACATAATATTTGCATAACAGCCTTAAAGAAGTAACAGTTCCCCGTGTTCTTAAGCTTTGCATCTGTAATCGTCACAATTTTATGTAAGAGACTAATCTGCCGTGAAAGCACATTCTGGATGACCTGATTTTTTGTGCATCTTGAACACGGGTATCCAACGGTTTTCCTCTTGATGATGCAATCACACCACCCACGGAAGCTATTAATCAGCGTCCCTTGCTATTAATCAGTTTTACATCACCGAATAAAAAAACACCTTGCGCAAGGGAATTTCTACCTGCTATGTCAACAAATGGCCACTTGTCGGTGCTGTTTCATTTCCCCACGAGCAGTCGTCGTTCAAATAGGCCAACGAAAAGTTTTTGTTTAGAATAACAATGCTCATGGGAGGGGCAGCTCTTTTGCGATTGGTTTAGGATTTGCCGCTTTCTGTCTGTGATTGGTCGCAACTTGCGAGGGAGTATGAGGGGGGTCTCACGGAACCCCTTGTCCACCCCTTCGCCCCCCCACCAAGCTTTCAGCGTCCGAAACCTGCCTCTCACGTACTACATAGCTACCCCGACTTGAAATGTGACTCAAAATATTCGCTGCTGGAATACCGTTTTGTGACAACTGAAGGATTGTGTGTGCGCGCCTTCTGGTATTCATAGAGGGATACGTTGAGGAGAATACATTTGCCATGACAGTGGATTTGCTTGCGATTTTATGTCTAATCACCACGGTCTCAGCGGTTGAAGGTAAATTGGACTTTACTGTTTTGCTTTCTGACTGCTCTGTGGGATGCAATGTCAAAACATCGTTTTCCAGTGGAATGCCATGTTTTGGAACATTTCTGATTTCCGTGACGCAAAACTGGAGTACTTTGTGTTGCAAAGGAACCAAGCACGTGGATGCGTTTTGCGCGTTTTAACCACTGCTTCAGATGTATTATTTGTATAAGGACAGTGTAACTCGCGTGACCTTTCCCCATCACTCTTCAGAAACTATTTGTGGTTTGTATCTGTTCTGGTGGTGCTCGAATTGATTCTCTGAAACTGCAATGCAGTGTTGTGCAGCCCAGAAACAAGGGTCGAAATTGAAGCGATGGTCAGATGAACGATCGGTGCCCCTTTCAATTTAATTTTTCCTTTTTGCTGCATTTGGGTGGCAAATCAGATGAGCGCCGATGGGAGGCACAGCGATTAATTTTGTACCTACGATTCAGTTGTTAATAGGCTATACATCAGTTTCTGAAGGCACTGAACAAAAATGGTTAATACAGTGTCTTTGTGCATGTGTTCAGTTCTAACCTGAAATTGTGTTGCTGGCTGTTTAGAGTAACGCCCGGAGAACCCGCGTTTACACTCCAGATGATGCACAACTCAATTTCTGGCTGATGTTAGAATGTTGTCTGTTACAAAATGTGAGTGTTTCTTCAAATGACAACACTCATTTTCCACAGATGCAAAAATATAGAATACATAAAAAATGAGCATACATGTTTAGTCCACCATGTTATGGTGGCGATGCAACTTTTACATCAGAATATTGTATAGTTAAATAAAAAAATCTTATCGAGAGCTACACTTCGTGGTCGTGCCGTCCAACAGGTAGTTTGTTCGTTATTTCCTCATTGACGTCTTTATGCAGACACAAGCGAAGGAATGGCTGAAATGCAGCATAACCTAAATTTAAATTTTATTCAGTGCACGTTATTCTTATTTTAAAGAAAAAAACCGATTGGGTTCATATGATGCTTTAGTTGTAACAAGCCCAATAGCTCAGTAAATATTAACATCATTGAATGCACTATACGCAAATGTCGTAAATTTTATTTCAAATTAAGTAATTAACATCGATGTATACGGTAATAACCTGTCAACAGACGCCGTGCACACATTTTTGTAGACTACCTGTTGCTCGTAATTCTCTGAAACTGATATGACCAGTTTAAGAATAGAAAATAGTTTATGTGAATCAGGATAGCCTAACACAGAACGCCTCTCTAAAAGGCGGTTTGTGAATTCAGAGTATTTGCTCCGATAAGACTACCCCTTAACGGGTCTGTTGTTCACGAATCCCAAGCTACTGGAATCTGTGATTTCGTCCAAGTGAACATTTAGAATTCCAGCAACACACACGTTACCAATAGCCTTGTCGTCGCCTACTCACCATTGGCGCCTCCTATTTCTGTTCAATCTAGTCAGAATTGGGACAGCCTATGGTACTTCTGTATAATATTGAATATCTTAAGCACAGAAATAGCTAAATTAACATAAGGGATGTAAGCTTTTTAACCACCTTTTCTGAGCCATTTTATCAAAATGATATACCGACGTTGGTGTGTTAATGCACTGCAGTAGAATAATTACTAGCCTATACTTGTAACCTACATGCTATTTCTATGATGTCCACTTTTCGTTCAGCTGCATTCCGTTCAGCGCGATATTGCAACTGAAATCCGTCTGCTTCTCTCTATCTCAGTGAAGGCATCAGGACAGCGATTGTGCTCTGTGAACATCCCTTTGTAAATACGCTATCTTCATTAATTGATTGATATGGCCGAGTCCATTGCATGCGATGGTTGCATCACCAATCCTGTGGTCTTCTAACGGACTGGACACGTTTCCATTATTTGTTCATCCGAAATGTCCGATCACTCTGATCCATTAAACTCGCTTGAAAGAAGGACATGCATGGATATGTACAGTAGTACAATAGCCTACTTAAACATCTGCCATAAGAACAATCTGAGTAACATAAAGCCTTCTTAAATGGATTGCTATTCTTTGCAATTAAGAAACGTCACAACACGTCGTTTTTTTTCAAGGCTTTGTAGGCCATAGCCTACTTGTCAATGTGATTGACTCAATACCCTATGAAAAGTGCGAGGCCCGAAATGCCTTAAAATGATTTTAAAGTTCATTCGTGTAAATGGGAAATTGCTTTTACGCTTGCATATTTCTGTGGGCTACTCGAGCGTGATTGGGAAAGGCAATTCGCCTATAGGCGATAGCCTACCTGCAGTTGTAAAGCTAATAGTCAACGTTTTTCCCAGTTGGAAAGTCCTTATAGCCTTGGCCTAAAATAAACCATTTTATTGTGTGTGGGTTAGCCAGATGAAATTTTCCGAAATTAAGAGTAAAATCGACTCTTAATGGACAATTTCCCTTTAATATAGTACCTAATAATAGTAGGTATAGATAGCCTACCATATTCCCTCAAATTAACACATTTCGGATAAAGTTATTTCGGTACAGTATGTTGTTAGGGCATGTAATATTATTTCGGCTTTACGTTTACGATTGAACCATTGGTATGATTTTCTGTCCTGTGCCATAACTTTTAATACGACCTGTTTTTACTCTGTGACCGTTTCTTTTGGTACAACACGTTGTACATTGAGAGGTTTGAGTCTTTGATGCAGTGCCTGTAGATTATATGCATGATATGACGAAACCATCCCTTTGTACCTGGAGTCTGTTGAACTGTGTGTTCTATATGGAGGAGATGGTGTGGTAACTCGGAAGACTTCTCTTGATGATTTTGTATAGGCTATTCTTCCAAAATGTAGGAATTACAGGCATTAGGTCCGTCTCGTATTAAACAATGTTTTATGGTGAATGGGGGACGCAACCCATCGAAGATAGCATCCCTTACTGTTTGAAATTGAACAGCAATAATGTTTCACCGGTTCACCACTAGGGGGGCAATGAGCATGAATCAGCTACAGCCATTGAAATGTTTCTGTTCAAGTTCTGTGTTGTCAGAATTAGCATTTGTAAAGACTTGGAACTATACGTACAGTGGCACATAAGCTGAGATATGTGTGCTGTCTGCCATTTTTTCGTAATGAATTAGGCAGTTAGTTTATAATAACTAGACCTGAACTATAACTAGAACTTGTCTAGAACTGCCACAACCCTGTTGCACACGTACATAAACATGCCCATGTTAGCATGCACAAAATATACACACCGATAGTCACATGCAACATACACACTGATATTCAGATATATTAATTAGCACATACTCTCTCTCTTTCTCTCTGTGTATGTCTCTCACCTTCTCCCATCTTCCTTCCTCCTTCTCCGTCTTCTCTAATTCTCTAGTTTCTCTGTCCTTCCCTCTGTTGGAATTTTACTCTCTCTGACCATCTTTCTTTCACACATTGATCAATGTGCTCTAAACACAAATGTTAAGCCGCAGGTAATTTGATAGGCAGAGTTTGCTGTTACAGGAGGTCCAGTTTAACACCGTGTTCCTGTTGAAAGCTCCTTGTCTTTTAATTCATGTGTTTATTCCAGGCATCCAAATGAGTGGGCCAATCTGGCTTTGATTGGTTCAAGGGCAAACAGACAATAAGCCATGTCGTTGTAAGTGCTGGAAGTTATAATTGCCCTGCTGAATAATGAGCCAGGGATGCAGAGAACACAATGACTTTAATTACATGTAAATTCGTTTTCTCTCTGCCTGACCACTTTGATTTATTTGTCTTGTATATATTTTTAAACCCATCAGAGGATCTCCGGGTTGAGTGTTCAGACAGGGGTCATGTATCCAGTGCCCAGCTGGGGCCCTGGGGTGGCTTAATCAGTGATGTTTATTTGATCCAATCAAGCCGTTCCCTGAGTAGGCCCTCCCAGCTCTGTCTCCCCCAGGACAGGGTTTTGTGAAGGTATTAAAAACATTGTTCTTTGTGCTACGAGGCACGATAGACAACTTCCACGTGCCGTCGGCTACTGAAGACATTCTCCACACATTAACACCCCCTCTCCCTGTAGAAAAAACCTGACAAAAACTGGAGGGGGTTTCCCTAATACAATGTGTACATGAACATGAGACAGTAACTGCTGTAGAAAAAACATGGTATTACAATACTCCAGTTGTCGAAGTGAGGACTGTTGAGTGAAAAGAAGTCAGGCACCTTGATTCCAAACTGTTACATTAATTTGCTGTACAATGAAATGCAATCTTGTGTTTCACAAGTGGATCTGAACCTGTGGTAACCTTGGTTTTGTCCTGGTATATTTTGGGGCCAGATGCTTTTTGAGAAAGAGCAGCTGTGCTAAAAATGGGTCTTACTGCACACAGCGTATTAATTGGTAATGGGAGTGTTAGGCTACCCAGGGTGAGTATTCCACCACTTTGCAGTCCTGACTGTTTGCACTGCTACTTTGCCATGTGGTTCAAGTGGGTGCATCTCAAGGGTAGAGTGAGATAACAGTACATGATTAAAATACAGGAATAAGGAGTATGTGTCTATCCTGAAATATATCAGCAACACACAATTCATTGTGCCAGCTATGCACAGAGTTGAATGGAAATATTGGTACTGGGTGCACTATTGACACAGTTTTGTAAAATACACTGGGCATTGAATACGTAGTGCTTAAATGAGAGAATTAAACATCTGGATAGCTGTCATGAAGGTATATTGTCAAGGACTTTCAAATACCTCAAGGAGTTTACCTTTAGCAAAAAGTGAAATGTGTTTAAAAGACATCTAGGGTCAGAACTGTGTTCTAGACTCAATATTTCTCCCGCAGCTTGGGAATGCATGTGAAAGGCCAAAGCCTTAGAATGCTGGATCTCTGGTTGTGCCCCCGCAGACTCAGAAGCCGATGGACTGGTGGCTCCTGAAGTCCTGTGGAGGAAAGATGTTCCCTTCTAGACTCTCACAATGACATCACTTCCTTTCCACCCTTTCCTATGCCAGGGGTGTGTAGTTGGTTTGCCACACATAAAGTTTAATCGGCAGAAGCGGAGCGTGAATGAAGCCCTTGTTTCATTGACTGTGTTCTCCTGCATAAGGAGACCACATTGGAGGGGCAGAGGGTCCATTCCCTTGGGATTTGGCCCATCATGCTGTATGTTCATGATGCTTGGTTGGGTTGGTGACATTTTCATTTAGCAGATGCTGTCAATTTCTACAGCTGGATATTTACAAAAGCAGTTGAGGTTAAGTACTTCTCTCCAGGGTGTAAGTTGCAATGTCCACCCTGGGAGGTGAACTTGTGACCTCAAAGTTACAAGTCATGTCACGCTATATGTTTCTAGCCACAGTACTACACTGCTATTGCTGTGTGGTGTAATGGCAAGGTACTGGTTTTATAAGTATACATTTTGAGGTTGTAATCCTATGGTGGGCATTACAATTGTACGCCCCCAAGCAAAGTTTTTGCGAGAATTGCCTGAGCAGGTATTCAGCTATGTAAATAGTCTCAGATATTGCACTTAAATCTGCCAATCCGATAAATCACGATTGTGAAGAGATGAGAGGTGTGGAAAGAGAAGGGATCAAAAGTCTCTGCATTAGCATATTTCAGACAGGAGAGCGCTCGCTCCGGGGCTGAAGGGTTCAGACATTACGAGCCGATGTGTGAGCAGGCCGAGCGGCTTACACTCAGAGTGGAGCTGTTGAGGCGGCCCTCGTGCGGGGTGTGATTCATCAGCCTGGCGAGGCGGAGAGCGGCTGCCGCTGCTGCTCGGTGTGGTCTGCCGGGGCCCGGGGTCTGGCAGTAATGAGCGAGCAGACTGGAGATCCAGAGCCCGTGCTGTGTTAGTGCTGCTCCTTTACATGTGAACCAACATCAGATCATTATTTCTCCGCTTCAGCATTCAGGGGAACACGGCAGCGGGGGAGGGGCCCCTTTACCAACACTTGATGGGAACCAGAGAAGAAAGTGGGGTTGTTTGGGGGGTGGGGGGTATATTGTGTGTGCTGGAAAATAAAACTAGGGAAATGAAGTTGGCTGTATGTATGGAGGCGGAGGGGGTGGGAGGGATTTGGCGGTACTGAAAGGAAGGGAGGGGGTGGTGGGATATGAACGTGGTGGAGAAGGCAGAGGCGTCCCCATTGCTAATGGTAATCCACTGGCACTCGGAGAGCTAGGAGTATTCAACAAAAAAGAGATTAAATCAGAATTGAACCAATTTAATGAAATTGGCACTGTACGCTTTCCTTGGTTTTCACTTCCCCAGAAACACATCATGAGATGCGCCCTGTATACAAGCTGCTGGAACTGTCAGTTTGGAGCAATTAACCGCTTTGCTACATTAATCAGAACAGTGAACTTTAGAAAAATAGCCGTGAAATAGTTTGTCTATGGGAATTACGGTCTGTGGGAATTGGACTCCTCCTCAGTGAGAAGGCAGGCAGACAGGTAGAGCTGACAGATGGAATAAGCCTTTTGATGTTGGGCGGAAGGATGCCTGACTGACTGTCCTTTTGGTGTTTTTAGCTATCTCTGCACCAGGGAAATGTAAGGAAGTCAGCCTGTGGGGAAAAACAGAAAGCGCTTCAGTACTTTCTGAGCAATGGGGTTGCAGAATGCCTCAATTATGGAGTTCAGCTCCAAAGTCTTTTAGGGTCCCAAGTCTGGCCCCCTTTCCTCTCCAACAAGGGCCTATTGTTCTCCCAGCGCTTGCTCTGACCACTGTCCCCTATAGGGTCTTTTCCTTTCTTTCTTTTTTTAAGGTAAGAAGTTTCGATTAGAACTCGGAAGCTGCAGCGGACTTCGTTGGCTTCCGAACTTTTAGCCGAGGAATAATTGGATGTGCTTTTTTCCCCCTTTCACTTTTCCCGAATTTAAATGTTATGCAGCCCCAGATTTTTCTCTCTCTGAAATATGAGTCCTCTGCTGTAACTACATAGAGTACACTCAGGAGCGGACTTCTGCCAGGGAGAGAAAAATTAGACGTTTATTGAATTACTCTGTTATTTTGTTTTTCTGGTTTTAGACAATGACAAGGAATTTCATTTCTTTTTTTGGGGGGGGGGGGGGGGGGTTGGTTGAAGTGCTGTGTCAAGCTTTTAACAATCTTAGTGAAAATCGCATGGCTGAACTAGGATATTTACATTACATTATTGGCATTTGGCAGACGCTCTTATCCAGAGCGACGTACAACAAAGTGCATACCCATACCATAACCAGGGATAAGTTCGCTGAAAGACCCTAGAGGGAAGTACAATTTCAACTGCTACCTGTACAACAAAGATAAGGACGAGGGCCAATTAAAAAAAAAAAAAAAATTAATTATTATTTTTTTTTTTTTTTTGAACAAAGAAACAAACAAACAGAGCAAAAGTGACCAAAGTTAACTAGCCAAACACTGCTTACCTAGCCAACTAAAAATACCAATACACAAAGCAAGTCACAGAGACAACAATTAAGGTTCACAGGGAGGGAGGGATGGGGAGAGGTGCTGCTTAAAGAGGTGTGTCTTCAGCTTGCGCTTGAAGGTGGGGAGAGATTCTACAGTTCTGACCTCAACGGGGAGTTCGTTCCACCACCATGGAGCCAGAACAGACAGCAGTCGTGAGCGTGAGGTGGAGGTTCGGAGAGGGGGAGGTGCCAAGCGGCCTGTGGAGGCTGAACGAAGAGGTCTGGCAGGGGTGTAGGGTCTGATGATTTTTTGTAGATAAGCTGGGGATATAGCCTACAGTATGCTGTAAGCACTACTGTGTTTTGCTTGTTGATTGGTGCTTGGTGTAGGTAGTCCCTGGCAAGCTGAGCTAAGTTGATTGATAGCTAAGCAATTTTGAAAAGAGGTTAGTTTTCAGTTGCTCTGACTCTTTGCCCCAGTTTGCTTCCTACTGTTTGTGAAAGTCTGATGCCCCATTCACACAGTGACTAAATAGGGTGAGGATCTGTTTCTCTTAATAGTATGGCGCAGGCTCTACAGCTACAAACAGGAGCCATAAGTGTTGTTGTCAGCCTGACTAGAAGCAGGTATAAAAACCAAGGGCAGTGCTGCTTACAATGAGAATAAGCATTAACCTGTGTGGATGCGACCTTCGCATGCCATTGAGTGCTAGCAATAGAGCAGTGGATAAGTGACCTGTTGAACTGTTTAGACATCTTGGCAGTGACATACTGTATGTCTGCGGTGTCATTATTTCAGTTTATGGGCTGAAGAGTACCTTCAGAATTAAAAATGTATGGCTGCCAAAATGTTTCTGTAACAAAATTTTCATTCACACGGTAACTAAGCGGTCCGTAAAAGGATTTATAATCCTTTACATTTTGTAGACGATTAAGCCTTTTGATGTTGATTTGATGGTTCATACTTTATTCATAAAAGCTGTTTCCCAACACTCTTCTCTTTCCTAGGTCTGGTCTTAAGCAGGTTTAAAAATTAATAATTGTTAATAATTGTATAATTGTCTCCATGGCACAAATCTAAAGTGTTGGAATGCTCACCATGGTGTTTGGTTGTATTTTGTTTGAATAGAGGTTCTAATTTCATTTTGGAGGGCTTCTGAAAATACAGTTAAGTTGGTCTTGTCAGGTACAACAAGTCTTTAAAAATGTCCCAGATCTCAGGAAAACCATGTTTTACATTACGTCCACGCTACATACACTCAGATATGGATATTTTGTTTTATTTGGCTGTGCTTTGTTTGAATAGAGGTTCTAATTTAATTTTGAAGTGCTTTTGAAAAATATAGTTAGGCAAATTCTATGGGGATAGCAGAGCGGGCTCCACTTACATAGTGAGTTATGGTGGAGTTTTTTTGGGTGTTGGGGGTGAGTGGCGGTTATTAAAAGACAAAAGCGCGGGAGTATTTAGAACGGAGAGGTGTGATGCAGACAGTGATGCAGGAAGGCTGTAGTGACCTTGTGCTGAGCCTTGTTCAATGACAGGCTGGCTTTGTGCTGCAGTCTCCAGTTCCAGGGGCCTTGGGCGAGGAGAACGTCTTTTCAGGTAATTAACTATTGATTTTAAGCTGCTGGAGGAGCGATATGGGGAACATTGAGGGCTCCCCTAATGGCACCACAGGACTGGCTGGCCTCGGTTCAGAGGAATAACAGGGCAAGGGTGAGCTGCCCCTGGTGGCCATAAATGTAATAACGTCACAGGAATTCTCAATTAGCATTAGCATATCATCCTAACACCATGTACACACTTTGTATGCGTTATTTTATTGACTTATTTTTGCTCCCGCTTTTGTCCAAAAAAGGCTCCCTCACTTAATCTGCCCTGCTACTATTAGTCAAAGCCAAAGCTGACAAGTAGTTTGGTTCCCCTCCCCTCTGTATAACAAAATGAAAACTGTTTATTTTCTCAACATTATTGTTCACAAAGTATCAAAAGGATAGTTGTTGTGGCTTATTTTGGTGGTAGGGGCATTCTGTTACCTGTGACAATATTTATAGCTAAGTATACTGTATATAGCACACTATATTTCAGCACAGATATATTTCTTTAAAGGCTTATCTTATCTAAATTCTCATACACTGTTCTTTCCCCAAAAAAGTGTTTAATTTAGTTCTACTGGGTGGGTGGTGGGCGGGGGGGTTTGGATACCTCATTTATAAGCGCCTTTTCCAGAATGGCCACTGGCTGATAAATTAATTTAAACTTACAGGTATCTAGAGAGATTTCATACCTTAACCTGTGCTACTGTCAGGCTCTGTCCAATCGTCGCAGGGTACATTCAGCAAAGGGTATGTTTTGGTTAAAGCCTGTGCAAAAAACCCCTAAAAAACATAAATCGTATTGCTGGGTTTTCAGCATAACCGCTTGGTGCCATACTCAGGGGACCCAGAAGCAGTATTCCACACTCTGTCCTTGTAGCTTTATTACACGAACTGAGTGGCTGAAATGTAATACGTTTTTAGAGTGATTTCTTTCGGTCAAGGTGAAATGGATCATTACTCTGTAAGCAACCGTTGGCTTTGCTGCTCTAACACTTTCCGCACACCTCAAACTCAATACTGCCTGCCAGTCCCATAATCATCTGCCTCAGCTCTTGAAAAATATATCAGTAAAGCTATCAGTATATTCTGCTTTGATAAACATATCGGGAAATTATCGGTATATTTTTATGTTTTTGCTCATTAGACGGTACACATATTAAATGTATATCAAAGCAGCAGCAGAATGCATTTGCGGTATTGCAGGGCTCTATTTATTGGCACTAGCAGTCAGATAATAACTAGGCCTGACAGTCTGGCTCTCCTATACTGAATCGCCATCTCTCCTCACTCCAGCCATGTGTTACAATCTGCCTCTTCCGCTAAAAGAACCTGACAGAAATGAATTCACTGCCATGTTCCCACTTGGAGGGGTTTCTCGTGTAGGTGTGTGCATATTCACATCCTCATCTGGGAAGGGGGTCTGATTATTGCCATTAAATATTGAGGTGCTTTTGTTTTGTGTTGACCAGGTGGCTGTATGGTCAAAACCTGGATGGTGTGGTTCATGCTAGCAGACTAGTGTTGGTTAGTGCTTTTTGCTGTATGAGTATGGGATGATTTTTTATTTATTTTTACGGATGTAAAGGCTGGTTTTGTAGTGTTAATAATGTGGGTGGCAGTTCAGGTGTTCCCAAGAGCCTCTATTTGCAAGGACGGCATTCCAGTCAACTGCAGCCACAATGATTCACAGACCCATTGTTTCAATTGGTCGCTCATAACGCTGGTTATTTCCTTTTCAAAACAGAGGGGAGACATGGTAAAGCTATTAGACCTCATATTAATCCCTCAGTACGGCCGTGTAACATTTCTGGCTGACGGAGCCTTTGTGTTTTCTTCTGAGATTACAGACTCGCAGAGCTCTCTTTCCCCCAGAGATGTTGAGAAGGGGAGAGATTTGTGGCTCCACAGAGGATTTGGCCTTTTTGCGAGTGTTTGATTTGGATGACACTCTTTGTTTTTCGCCAGTGAAATGAACATTATTCATGCTCTTTATCCACGCATCATTTGCGTTGTTTAATGGAGCGTACGATGCACTATTTGAGCAGTCGGTGTGGTTTCGGGAATGGATATGTGGCTGGGTAGGGATTATGTGTATGAGAGCGTACTCCCGCTCTGTGCTTGCTTGCCTGATTTGAGGTCTGATGCCTGAATTGTAAGGCACCTGGCTGCCATATTCTGAGGCACTGCTAACCACCTTCAAGGTGCATGTTGATATACTGCTTCCAAAATATTTCATGAAACAACGTAGCCCTTAGTAGGCCCTTAGTATTTCCTACACCTCAAAAGGATTATTTATTTTTGTCATTTTTAAAATAGTATTTCATCACCATCGCTATCACCTTTTCTCATAAGCTAAAGCCTGACTGGTCTGCTCTATGGATGAGTAGTATGGATCTGTGGGGAACACTACTAGCGCCCTTTTGTATACAGGGAAACAATATGGGTGCATTGAAGCCAGGATTGGGGGGTCTGCCACCCAATTCTGAAGGATCATTCTGTCTTCCCTCTATCAGATGAACTCTGTTGCTCTATCAGATGCACTGTGTTTCATTAGGGATAGGGATAAGGTATAGGGATTTGTGTGTCTCCTTCCATGGACTTCTATTAATATTATTTTGATTTTTTCATATAGTTCTGTTCCATATGGCACTTTAGGTTTGAAGCGAAGACCGTGGGATGAGAGGTGATAAAAAGCGAGCTCTTAAGCAGAGTTGGCATGTGTAAGAGAACTTATTCCCAGGCTGAAAGGGGTTGGCGTGGTGGCGTGTGTTTCTCACCGACGGCTTGCAAGACAGGACTGGACTGTGCGAGGCAGCGTGGGAGTGTTGTTGAGGCATTGTTGCCACTACAAAACCAGCATTGCCCCTAGCGACAAGATCAGACGTCCCACAATGCAACGCACAGTGCTGCTCAGTGTGTGAAGAATGTTCTTTGCAAGTGAGATGGGGTTAGATTAAAAGGGTATCGTGAGTCGTTCTCCTGCAAATTAACTCTGAAAAGTTTTCTCGGAAGAATTAAACTAATCCATATATAGTACGTCCAATGAAACGTGTTCCCTGAGTTTAATCTTCAAGTGGGAACTGTCTTTATCATTCTCCATAAATTCATGATTAACTTGAAAGTTCCAGTCAGGTACTGGTGCCTTAGAATCTACCAGCGTTATCACCTATGTTTGATACGCTAGCTGAAGCCTGCATTTGGTTTGGAATTTGGTTAAAGGAACCGCTTTTTTGAAGCATGATACAGAGAACTAATCCAAATCACTTCCAGCTCTCCAGCCCAGATTTGGCCTTTAAAAACAGGCCTACACAATACAGACAGAACAACACATCAACACATCTTGTGCCGTCACTTACAAGGTTGTAATGAAAACATTTATGTATTGAAAAAATAACTGGAAAATTCTGCTCACAACAGTGCATGCCTCTGTAGTGGTATGATCATTTTGTTGCTGTAGTTTGGCAATGCCACAGTACTTTTTGCAAAAGTTGCAGGACGGCCATGTTTGCTTGTTTTGTAGAGAATGACATCCATAAAAGAGCTTAAATAGCTGTCGAAACAGGAGCGCGCTAACATTAAGGCAATGTTTGTGTAAAAATAGTTTTCATTTGGAAACGGGAAAATAACCACCCATTATGGGGAATTAAGTGTGTCTCATCCTCTGAATGGATCCTAAGCAGTAATATTGCTTTTATTGTATTTGTACTATACCTGTTATTAAAATCTGGCCATAGCCTCTGTAATAAGTGTTTCACTTAGGTATTATTATAGGTTTCTCAAAAGCATTTTGAAATCTAGAGCACATTATCGCTTAATTCACTTTGCTTTATTTTTATTCATCTTAGTGGATCTCTGAAGTCTGACTTGCTCGATAAATGAATATCTACATTATCTCCTTTTGTTCCCCAGCAGCCTGTAGTCATTTAAAAGTGCTGCTCAGTGTAGATTTTCTATGTGCCCTTATTGCCCTAATTTGAGTTTCAGCCTTCTCTGAACTTCTCTGTTCCAACTTCGATGAACTCCACTGATGAGAAAGTAAATTGCGTTACCATTTGAACATTTTAAAAATGGCTAGGGTCTCTTAAATTTGCCTTTTAAATGAGTATGTTACACAGACACAAGCCCAAGAGTCTACATGAAACTGTATAAAGATTTAAACAAAACTGACCTCAAATTTGAAATGTATCAAAATAATTTATTCATATATCTAGAAATTAATAAAAGTTTTCATGTAATTAATCATGTGATCAAACAGACCTTTCTGGTGAGTAGTGCTTACAATATGTAGTGTTCCATATATTTGAGTGTGTTTCCATACATTTGAGTGTGTTTCCATACATTTGAGTGTGCTTCCATATATTTGAGTGTCCTTCCATACCGTACATTTGAGTGTGCTTTCCTACATTTGAGTGTGTTTCCACATATTTGAATGTGCTTCGATACCGTACATTTGAGTGTGCTTTCCTAAATTTGAGTGTGTTTCCATATATTTGAGTGTGCTTCCATGTATTTGTGTGTGCTGCCATACCTTGAATCCTGTTGTCTGCCCTTGGCTGCATCTGGTTTCATTTTTGCTTCCCCAGGAAAGGCCCTCTTTGGTTTTGATCATAGTTTCGAGTGTCAGGGAGTGGCCAGGCTTGACTCTCCTGACCCTCTTTCAGAATATTAATAGCTTCAATCAGATCTCTTCAGCTAAGCGCTCTGTTGAGCCTCTGTCTCTTGACCTCTATAGCCGTGATTGACGGATGCCTGCACCAGGCTACGCTAGCGGTTTGCCACAAGGCTCAGATGTGGCTAATGGCTAGCCCATCGCACGCAGCAGGTAGTTAATGGGGTAGGGCTGCTAACTTTTAATGATTTTTTGGGTGTTCTGCCATTTCCCCTCTGTTGTTGACATCAGCACATTAAAAGACAAGTAATGGAAAACAATTTGTGGAAGAGCAGGTTTGCAATTAAAGATTCGGCAGTGCGCCAACCGTTCTAGGAGGCCATTCTTTGGCATATGGCTCCTAAAAGAGATTAGATGCATTACTTTAGGAAATATTCCTGTCATAGTAGAGGTAAAAATAGCCAGCAGAGAAAAGATGCAGGCAATCTTTTTTCTTGAATGAGGGTCGGCTGAAAACATTGACCTAATTTCAAAACAGCCAGTATGAAACGTGATCCATCAATCGTCGAGAGTCCTCTCATGAAATAACAAAATGAACAAAAAGCCCCTATCTCCGGACCCCTAGGAAAATGGGGCAGGTGAAACTAAAGCTACAGGAGAAATTGCCCAGCAATTTACCAGTAATAACAGCAGAATCATTTGGTATTCTGGCATGAATCTTTGCCAGCTAATTGCCAGTCTTCTTTGCTGTAAGTGAATACCTTAATTATGTTAATCTTCTAATTCCCCCATTTGGCTGATGGCTTCCAGTTGACGTGGGATTTGGGTTAGTTCTACTGGGAGGGTGAGAGAGTTTGGGGTTTAGGGCATACCTCCACAACCTGGCTTCTAGTCAGTCTGGGTACAGTACAGATACGCTGCCTGGTCCGGATCAGATTAATTAATTAATTTTTTATTTACCTTTATTTATAAGGTAGATTGACTGAGCATGCATGCTTTTTTGCAGGAACGTAAGCAGCCTAATCTGCATCTCATCTGAGACTGTACTGTATGAGCTGATTCAAAAATGAATTGAATATAAATCATACATCCACCCTGTGACCATACAATTGGTAACCATTAGCATCATCAGCAATAAGTGCTGACCTTCACAGTTTCACTCACAATGTAAACTCTCCATCAACCACTGAAACCATTCCTCCAATTAAAACAAGAGCCATTAGGTAAATAGCCAATCAGTAATGTTGAGTGCCATTAGACCAGAGTATCAGTCTCAAGATCTGCTTGCATTGACTCTCCGGGCTGAGGTCATGTCACAAGTAACAGCTTTGTTTTTTCTTTCGACCAAAGGGCATCTCTCAGGTCTGACACCTAAAGTGCTTCATTTCTTCATGGGAAAGTAATAGGCTGCAGCACTTGAATTCTACACAATGCCTCTCAAGGGAATCCGTCTCCACAGTGTGCAGTGACTGCACAGTAAACAAAGCAATACACATTTCTTTCTGCTTATTGCTTCTCGCATAACATATTGCTTCTACAAAGGAACAATACAGCCTGAAATTGTTACTTATTGGGGGTGGAACACCAGATCTGCATTGTCATTTTAGGTTTAATTTCCATATTCCATATTTTTCTTTCCTGCTTTATTTCTCATTTTGGGAAAGAAAGTTGCTACTTTTGGTACTGTATGGGGCTGTGTGACTAGTATGGTCCCCACGACCAGTCATTTGCATCACAATTTAATATATAAATGAGATAAAGTTTGGCTGAGTAGTCAGATGGCTTGCAGGAACCTGCCATGGGATGCACCCTAATTACATGAACAGGAAGGTAACTGCATGGCAAGCTAAAGGAAAACACCCAGCGCGCTGCCTTTTTTTTTTTTTCTTTCCCGTTGTTTTTCCACGTCTCAATAAAAGGGCGTAAATTCCGCCGAGACGTGCGAGGCGGCGTAATTTCAGCGAAGGTTTAGCCGGGTCTCGGCAATCTCCTGTCGGCTCTGCCAAGGCTGAGTTATTAATGAACCGGGCGAAGCCCCACGCTCCGTCTCTCCGGGGGCCCGGCCGCTTGCGCTAATGCGTCGCAGGTGCTCGTGTTTGCGTATCGGCTGCAGACGTCTGCCGATGGCGCACGTTTGTTGAATTAGAGCTTCCTCCTGTATTCCAGGCCTCGGGCGGTTTCGCGGCTTCGTGGAGCGCGGTTCAGGGTCGAATAATAGAAACCGCGTGCCGTTCGCTAGCCTTGCCCCGGCCTCTGGAGCGACGCATATGCGGGACGTCATGGAAACGGAACTGTCTGCCAGTCTTTTTTTTTTTTCTTTTTTTTTTGCAGTGTAAAAGCACAGTGCTTTCATATCTGGTCAGGGAACAAAACAAAATGCATGCTACTTACTGCATTCCTCTCTCCAGGGTCAGAAAGTTGTGTGGCGGTTCTTTGCTAACAGTGCCAGCGGTTAATGAAATGTGCTGCTATCACACACCCTACCGCTGTGCCCATAAACCGATGTCACGCTAACTTGTTTGATCTTTGTTCATTATTGAAAGAACTGTATGAATCTTGAATTCAAAAGGAGAAATTAAAACTGGAGCTGGGGCTATTCCTCATTCTTAGAAGTGGCTAACGACCTGAGGTTAGCGAAGAGCCTGAAGAGGTCAGAGAGGAAGGGACCCTTTTCACGTGCTGTGCGTCTTTCTGTAGCCTCCAGTACAGCCTGGAGCTAGATTGTGTTTCTGATTCATGAAGGTGCATTCGAATGCATGCAGCCCACCTTTTTCCAACCCTTAGTCAGCACAGAAAATACAGTTCCCTGTATTTAAAATGTATTATTAATATTTTTTTAAAGTCTTGTATTTACTTGACGTGGTGTTTGTTTCTTTGGTAACGCTTTCTTTTACAGCCCGTTGATTACCTAGTATTTACTGGGTAAATACCAGCTACCTATGTGTAATTATTAGGTAACTATTTTGATTTCACATGTAAGTACTATGAAATGGACTGTAAAAGATATTTTCATAGCATTCAACAAGATATTTCATGGTACTTACTGACTTTGTTTCATAGTACTTACCTCAAATCAAAAAAGTAACCTAATAATTACAGAAGTACCTGGTATTTACCACCGTAAATACTAGGTAATTAACAGCCTGTAAAATGGAGTGTTGCCATTTATTTTTCTCCTGGATTGAGATGCGATTACTTGGCATTGTGCTCACGCACTTGCGCGGGAATGGGCCAACACCAATGGCGAGAGAGTTGTATCTCTTATTGATGACCGCTTAACCTCCATGTGCCTCTGCCCTGAGGGTACTCTGAAGACTCAAAGCCTGCTTAAACCCACCCTGAACCAGACTAGACCAGGACAGTGGTGTTGTGCCTTTGTGGACTTCGGGTCAGAATCATTGCCTGGACAGAGGCTTAACCTGCGCTGATACAGCCCAGTCTGCATATAGAAACTGAGCCACTTAGGAGCCTCGTTTATTGGTTTATTTTTGAGAATGTTTGAGAATGGGAGTGAATAAGAACGTAGGCCAGTAGCTGTCTGTGAAAGGGGATCCTGCTCAACTCAGCTCAACCTTTAGTTCCACTCTCCCTCACAGACCTCTGCCCAGCGATGTCCCAGCTCAGATTTTCTGTTCCTGTCTGATAGCGCGGCCGCCTGCTCTCGGAGGGAAGCACTTTCCTGAGATCAGGACCTTGGCAGAAACAGGAATTAATGAACATAGTTATCTCTCTCTCTCTCTCTCTCTCTCTCTCTCTCTCTCTCTCTCTCTTAGAGAGAGACTTGGGTAAGATGGGTGGAATTAGAAAGAGTTGGGGTGTTTTGAATGGATTCATTTTTTACTTTGGTTGGTTTTATTGTGTTTTTTATTGTATTTCTGGTCTTATTGTATTACTGGAGGTCTGGTTTCGGATTTTATAGCTACATAATGGTTTTATTGGCTGTTTTATTTCGTTCTTTTAAATAATTTTTGGTGTTTTGTCCCATTTTAATTTCTTTTGCTGAATATTTGTTATGGTTTGGAGGTGATTGGTTATCTATTTCTATCTGTTTAAATAACAGGGACATAAAATCTCTCTCTCCCCCTATTTCTCTCTCTCTCTTTCTCTCCCTCTTTCTCTGTACATCTGCCTGGACATTTAATGCCAGCAGCGGGGTGATGTGGAGACAGTGGGAGGGCTTGTTGTGAATAATGCCCGTGTGCACAGAAAGGGCAGGGGCTAGCTAGGTGAAAGTGGAGATGGTAGAAGATTTCAAAAATCCTCGCCAATCCAGGAACAGCTGACAGACAGACTAGCAGGAAAGGGGAGAAAAAAGCCAAGGGGTCAAAAAACTGGCAAGGAAAATTCTGGGCTTTGAGTCACAAGCGATAACCGCTCTACTTCAACTGTCTGAGCCTACTTTTTCTTCCTGTCTTCCCTTCCCCACGCACCCACCCAGGTCCGTACATTGCTGGGAGGAAACTATCTGAGCCAATAAAACAAGCTGTTTGGCTGGGCTCCCATTGAGTAGAGCCCATTGAACCACCGACGTGTTTTCCTTTGCTGTCTGCCGTATACGCCAAGTGCAAGCCCGAAAAGTAAAAGAGATGCTCCAGATTCTGGAGAGCCAGCGGGGATTGTGGTGAGGCGTGTCTGAAAAGAATCAACATTTGGCTTCCTGTCTGATAGTGGGTGAAATCCAGGAGATGGGGGGGTGGGGTGGGGGGGGGGATCGTCTGCTTTTGTTCTTCACACGCAATGAGAGAGAGAGAGAGACCGAGAATGAGAGAGAGAGAGTGAAAGGGGATATCAAGATAATTTTTAATTTAAAAACACCTTTAATTAATTCAGAGGAATTAAAATTCACTTATATCAACTTACTACTCCAAACAAAAAATTGAATGAGTAAAATAAAACAAAACAATAAATAATAATAACAAAGCCACAGCATACTGTATCATTTTGAACAGCGCACAGCACATTGCCTATGCCCCAAATAAGGGAAAATGTCTAATTTACCAATCAGGCTAGGATAGAAAGAGAGAGAGAGAGAGAGAAGGGGATAGAGAGAGAGAGACGGACCGTGAGAACGAGACAATGACAGAGATAGAGAGACAGAGAGAAAGGTAGATAGAGAGAGAAGTGCGGAAATGTTCCCTTCCGTGCTTCTATTGCAGGGAATCTGCCACCAGCAGCCCCCCCAAGTGTTCCTTTAATTAGCCGAGTTTGGAACAGGAACATCCTGTTTTGTTATTCATCCCCGTCCCCCCATTTTTTTTTTCAATCACAAAAGGACTCTCTCCTCGTGCTCATCAGCCCTCAGGTAGTACTCCGAAAGATCAGTTCAATTACGTACAAAGCCTGAAGCAATTTGCTCCTGGCGGCCCGAGCGATGGCCGGCCACTCCGTCTGCTCCTCGTCCGCGTTAGCGGCGCGGCGGCGGAGAAGCGGGGGAGCCCTCGTACTTGAAAGCAATTTCAGCCCGCGTCTGAAAACGAGCTGTCCACAGAAATTGAGGGCAGACTGTTTGCGCAGGAGGTAGAGAGAGGTGTCGTTTCTAAAGAGCGCGGTGACTCTGTGAGGGAGAGTCAATGGAGAGGTGCATTTTCGCTGAAAAGCTATTACAACCCCGGTCCTCACTTTGCGTGGGTCAGAAGTGCAGCTCTGTGTGTGTGTGTGTGTGTGTGTGTGTGTGTATTTGTGTGTGTATGTGTCTGTGTGTGGGTTTGTGTGTGAGCCGGTAAGGGCATGTTTCAAGTGGCACTTATCTTGTTCACGGTTCATCGAAGCACAATTATTTTTAATTCTTTGCGCAGCTAGCCCCACCAACAATCTGCAAAGATGGCCCATGTCCATGCCTTAATTTGTTTCAATTGTTGAATAGATTCTACTAAAAAACAGCCCTTAATATGGATCACTGATTACCTCTCACTAGAGCCCAAATTATTCCTGTAAACCACAGACTTCACTTATTTTTTTGCTGTTTTTGGCTATATTCTGGAGGCTAATGCAAACAAGCTAATTAAAGAGAAAATAGTGCTTCCCTCAGGACAGTCTGTTTGGTTCTGGTTCTGCTCTGATCTACTCACAGACAGACGCACGCACACACACAGCCACACACACACACACACACATACACACACACATGCACAAAAGAAACTGCTTTTCAAACTCTGTGTGAACCTGTGTCCCGACGGCTCCCCTCGACGACAGACACAGACGGAGGGAATTAATTAGGCTCTGTTGCGAAGGGCGCATTTTTAATAAATCACTCCATTATCAGAAGCAGTTTTGCGGAGCAGCAGCCTGTTTCCTGTGCTGAGCGAGGCTCGGGGCCCCGGAGCCCGAGGTGTGGAACCGCGCCGCCCCAGTCCGGCCCCAGCGCCGTGGGGACAAAATGGCTGACAGCCCCGGAGGCCGGCCGGGCGGAAGCAAGCGAGCTGAGCCATCCAAGAAAGACTCTTCTGGAGTCTGATGAGTGGTCTGTGGGGCACGTGCCTGTAGAGATTACCCTGGCTGAACTCGACAAAGTTCGTTCTAACCGATGACGACTACGATATGTGGAAACACCTGTGTCCCGTTTGCTGTGGCAACCAAAGAGTTCTGCTGTGGCTCATGACACAGTCAGATACATCATGTGTTGTCCCCCCCCAAATAAAAAAGAAACGAAGACAGAAAGCAAAACTATTCTGCAAGGAATGACAAAAGGATCAGAAATATATTTTGACTTGTGAAGCTACAGAGCAGAAATCAGTGATTTATTGATGGTGAGAGACCTAAAAATGGGTCACGGAGAGTTTCTCCCTCTCCCAGTGCTCTGATGCTCTTATATTTTTGGAAAGTTTGGGTTCAGCTGCAATGTGCTGTGTTTTTGTGACCTACAGCATTCCAGCCACCGCACCCTGCCCCGCCCTGCCATTTCAGACTGGATTGTGCTTGTTTGCAGGGTGATGACAATACACTGTGATTTTTGAGTGGTTTAGATACTTTATCGAAAAATGGAATGTGCTCTCTGTATTGCCAAAAGACTAAAGTTAGTCTGTCAACAAGGGAGTCTGAAATCTGGTTCTCATGTCAGCAGTATTGTAGTACTGACTGTTCTGTTCTCACTGACAATTTGATATTTAATTAATTGGTGTGGCAGACATTCCACTCACCTGGTCCCTGCTTAGACAACCTGTCAAGTGCTTATGCCATACAACTCTTCTGTTGCATATTATCTTGGTATTATCATTATCAAAACAACATTCAGCCCAACAATGCCAACCATTAACAAAAAACATTGAGCCCAACAATGCTCACCCTTAACAAAACAACATTCAGCCCAACAATGTTCACCATTTTTTTGGTTCCGCTAAAGGGTACCTAGTGCTCACCATTTACCTTCAAACTAGATAGCATTGAGCTCCATATCAAGCCTGGGATCGGAAAACCCCCAGTTTTTCTGCCTCTACTACATGACTGTCTCTACATAGCTGTCTCTGTTCTGTATCATTGGTGCTGACAGTGGTCCTGCTCTATAAGATATGAGAGTAGCAGACACAGGTCATGCGCATAGCCTACACTGTCCTATAACTGTCGCAGCTGTGTCCCCAGATGGTGGGGCCTGCTTTTCCCGGGACCTGATGGTGTAGCGGGAAGGAGGGATGGAGAGGCGTGGAAAGGAGGGGTTTATCGAGCCCTCCGCGCCAGGCCTGGCAGCTGACAGCATCGGGGTGGGGTAATGGCGACGGAGGGGAACGGCTGGCCACGGATGGAAGGAAAGTCAAGTGTGTTCACTGAGGCGAGCTAACCCATCCTGCTAAAATCACCTCCGCTCCAACTCCCACCACCTCCCCCCCCCAACCCCCTGTGGAGAGGCCTGGTGGTACACAGGATTATGATTTTGAATTTTAATTTTCTTCTTTTCTGAAGTGAAGAGGTGCACGCAAACCCAAAAGTGTTTCTCAACCATATCATTGCAAAGCATTCTGGCGGCATAAGCACCATATAGGCTACCCCACAAGTGATATTTTTCAAGCCTGAAGGGTGTCTGCTAAATAACGAAAACATAATTGTAGTTGTTGTTAGGGTTCTGTGATGCAGGAAGATGTTTTGGTCTAGCCTTTAGTAAATATAGTACTTTAGTTGGCAGACGCTGAGATGGCAAGTCCATACAGCAGCAACAATGCAGTTTCTGGGGGATGGAATTAGTCAAAGACGTACCTGTGCCATGTGTCGTAGCAGTAAACCCCTTCAGGTGGGTCTGCGGGTGGAACTGGTTGCTTTGTAGGCTCTCCAAAGAGAGACCCCTGAGCCAGAGAGTCTGAAGATTACCGCAAGAACACAGTGTCCACCGACAACCTCTCGGGCAGCATCTGTTTTCATTTTCCGGAAAATAGCAGAGGGAGGCCAGACAGAGAGGCCCTCCAATGTGTTTCTCTTGACATTGAATATGTCTTGGAGTGTTTCAGGGCAGGCCATGTTTAGAGCTCATGGACAACAGAATGGAAAAGGGACAACAGAAAAGGGAGAAGCAAGATGTTGGAGCTTCCTACTTTTCTTGCTGCCTCAGGGACGTCCTTCTTTGATAATATATTTAAATATGTTCTGGGGAAATACTCCACTTGCTGTCGATATTATTGTATTTTTGATAGTGGGATAATATTTCTTTCCTTGACCTCAGGTAATAAGGGCAGGATGAAGTTTATTTATTTAGTCAACATTCAGTTCGACAAAGATTCCCATCACTGATAAAGGAAACAGACAGTGTTGACGCCGGCTTGTACAATTGGGCGGACCAGATTCAAAGGACAGAACCATGGGCAGGTAATTGCCGAAGATGAATACAGCATTCGGGGTTGTCAGTGTGGACTGTAGACAGGGAACTTTATGGCCACCCATATGTCTGTCCTGTTTTGGTTAGAACTAGATTCGCTAAATACCCCTTTCTGTTTGAGAATCTTACCTCCCAATCTTATTTGTGCTTGTTTCTCCACTTGTAGTCCATAATTAGGCTTTGTAAATTATAGTCCAGAGCTGTTTCATTATGGTCTACAGTGTTAGCGGATGTGAGAGTTGTTCCACAGTTAAAGTGTGTGTGTGTGTGTGTGTGTGTGTGTGTGTGTGTGTGTGTAAAAATTGTATTGTGGTGCATTCATTGCAAATATCCATAGCCTAAGGGATTGAACATTTTTATGTCTTCAGGGAATTTGGTGGTGTGACATTTTACCTGAATGCCATGACAAACTTGCCCTTCTGAGCAACTTCAGACTTCCACAAAGACTGCTACAGCTGCAAGAAAGGTTTGATATTTAAAATGGTCCTTAATTGCTATTATCCTATGATACTTTTCACATTGAGACAATATTTAGGGTTTTACACCGTAGAGAGGACAGATTTTGTTTTGCTAAAATGGGCCATAGAATAAATAGGCTTTACAAATTGTCTGTTTGCTGGCCAATTATTTTGCAGTGATGGGAATCTTTGAACTGAGGTTTTGGAAAGAAATAAACTTCAGCGTATTCTTATTGCTGACTGTTCATGTACTCGAGGTCACAAGGAGACATTTTCACAATATCAAGAATACAATAATATCGACATGAAACAAAGTGGAACCGGAACATATTTAAATATTTATCTAAGACGAAAATAGCTTTCCCGAAGTAGTGATTCAAAGTTGAAATAAACTTCATATATTGAAATGCAGCGAAAAGAAGGAATTGCGTCTCAGGGTCAGTTTTGGCTTGGACTGGGCCGTGCTGTTCCTCCGGGTGGACGCGTTCGGGTCGGGATGAGCGAAATTCACGTGGAGCTGATAATGAAAACGAAACATCATGTATTTATCGACGGCGTGATGAACTGAGCGTTAGCAGTTCCGCAGAGAGAGTGTGAGGAAGAGGCGTAATTGTTTATCGATCTCGGGGCTGTGTTTTTGGGGAGTGCATTAAATCCAGGGCTGCTCGGCTGGGCCGGGCTGAGGGGGCGCGGGGGTCAGCCGCGCTCGTAAACAGAGCCCGCGGAGGTGTGGCGGCGGGATGGGGCGAGGGTTAGGAACAGAGCTTCACACACTGAGCACCTGCATGTGCTGTCGGAGGACACCGCTTAATTCCCTGCAATGCACTGTGCTGCTCGTTCTGTCTGCAATGAAATGGAAGACCAGTATTTGTTGGAAAACTCATTATAATATAGCCTAGGTGGAGTTAATGCCATGGCACACTCAGATTCAGCTTCTTTGCATTTGTCGACTCTGACTTCATTTTTTTTTCTTTTTTTTTACTAGTCTGTGGGTGGAGGTGGAATGTCTATGGATCAGGAAGTCCTGACATGTTTTTATTCCACCCATGACCTCAGCCAGCTAATTTCATTAATTAGTTCAACTTCTACCTCCTGGCTGATGAATTCTGGCAATTACCTGTTGCAAATCCAGGCGATTGGAACACAATACAGGGGACCTGGATTAAAATGAGGTTTCAATGGAGAAATTGAATTAAATCCTGGATTAAGCTTAATCTGTGTTTGTGAAACATTGTGAATTTATATAATGATGTGTAAATGAAAATGAATGGTAGGTGTGGCATGTCGGTGGAGAGGAGACGGTTGAAAAGAAAGTGTTTCTGCAGCTGGAGCGTGTTGGTGGGAACGTGGCTGGGTCAGGGGGAGTCTGGAGAGTTTGTAATTGTACCTGGCAGAGCTCTGGGAGGATGGCGCTTTTAGCGATAATGGGGTGGATATTACACGCCTGACTGGTCACAAAGCACGCAAGTTACAACACACCACCGCGGGGAAAAAGCACGCACAATGCTTTTGTGCGATCACGTCCCCAGTCATACCCTCCACTTTAAAAAAACGATTGCTTAATCACAATTGTGACATTGCGAATGTGTCAGTGTTTATCCCTGTAATTGAAATATCTAGAATGACTTGAGTGTGTTGAATGGCCTGAAGTTCTGTAGTGCCTATTACTGGCCTCAACTAATATGAAGTTATGTAATTCAATTAACAAGTGTAAGTGTATCAAATATACTGTATTAATAATCAATTTGTAGAAGATCCCAACTTTCTCTGAATTGTATCTTACACTTTTATTTCAACTTATTGCATTAGAGAATTTAAATAAACCAAATTCAACCAAGTTCATCATTTAAAAGAAACAAACCGAAATACACTTAAAGGCAAATATCTCCATTAGCTGTGTATCACTCCAGTGTTATAGTGCAAGACATAATAAAAGCTAGCAAACAAGTCGGCTACCTGCATTGTCATCAATATTTCATACATTTTGATCTTGTTTTGCTGTCACCAAATAAAATTAGGAATGAGTTGAGAACACATTTGGAAATTATATCAAAACATTGACAAAAATGCTCCCTCAGATTGCAAATAGTTTATTGAACCAAAGAACGCTGATACCCTTGCGGACACTGAGTTATTTTGTAAGAAAGAGCGATAAACAGCCAGTTAAAGCACCAGCACTACCGGAATATATTGCTCATCTAGGAATGTATTGCTCATCTAATTAATTCATTGTTGATTACGGAAAGTAAATTTAAACGTGGTGAGTAATGATCGGTTTAAAGGTACGATTTCAACCCCCTACTTCCAGCTCTCCGTCTGTCACCGGCTGAGGTAATTATCAATGTCTGTGAAGAGTTGACAGACACATGACAACTCCGAGTATGAGCCACACCATTTATCTGCATTGTACGTCAGCAAAGTTGCCTGAAATGTCATTTAGAAATAATATTTACTGTCAGACCATTCATTTTGACAGCGAAGAGGCAGAACAGTTCATTCCAAGTGTCTAACTTGCATCAGGCTGTGCAATCTGCGGCAAGAGAGTAGAGGATTCTGGGAAACCAGGAAAAGAAGCCTGGTGTTTCCACCGGAGCTGTCTGTTTTTACAGCTACAGAGATGCTTTCGTCTGCCACCTTTCCCTGCTAGCTGCTCATATTTTCCCATTTTCATCATTTAAAAAAAATGTTTTGTTTCCTCTCTAAACAGCATTAAAAATGTCTGCTTGAGGGGTTCTGTGCAGCCAGCATGGCAGCCCGTTCCCGTGGCGATGCAGTTGGGTCACGTGAATGCTGTAAGCTAAGGCCCTTGGAGACTCGGTGTCACTGCACAGACAGCGTGACTCCCTGTGAGGGACTAATGTTATATTGGTTTCTCCATTTCCCCAAATCCAGTGGGGGAATCATGTTCCCGAATGAATATTTTGTCTGTAAGAATGCTGTATTAAATGAAATCAGTTACAGTAGGTTTGCTTGTCACATTTGTGGGAGGGGGCGGGGGGGGGGCATGGTCTATGATGCTATATGTATTATTAAAAGTAAAGTTGTGGCCTTGCAGTCTGAGCGTGTGTGTGTGCGTGTGTGTGTGCGTGCGTGCGTGTGTGTGTGTGTTTGTGTGTGTGTGAGAGAGAGATAGGGGGGCTGCAGCAGCTTCACCTGAAAATAATGCATGTACTGCTGTTCTTTTCAGACCCCTCATCCATTACATTACATTGCATTACATTTTATTTAGCAGACGGTTTTATACAAAGCAACGTTCCAAAAAAAGCGCATATCAAATTAATTAGTACGAACTACTGAACAGGTTGGATAAACTGCTGTACAGTATTTCCAGTATACCTTTCAAATCAGCCAAGTAAGTAAGGAATTAGGACAGATAAATTGAAATGCTAATACAATCTAAATACAAATACAACTGCATCAGTCCTAGCTTAGACTACACAGTACAACAAGGTTCTAAAAGGAAGTTCAGTGGTAATAGATTCGGGTACACTCCCACAGAGGAGTCAGGGTGCAGTGTGAGGAGATCTTCAGACTGAGGCGGTAAACGGGCAGTGAGTGAGCAGTTCTTAGTCTTTCCACCACTGCTAGGGTTGTGAAACTGCAGTCACGACAGGCCAGAGCCATTCATGTGGCTGGCAGGACATGCAACTTGCCCTGTGGCAGCAGAGCGGAGTGGTCAAGCTGGTGTGTAGGGATGGACGATGTCCTGCAGGTAGGGAGGGGCTGTCTTGTTGGCTGTAGCGTAGGCCAGAGTCAGGACTGATCCTGGCAGCAACTGGCAGCCAGTGGAGTGACTTCAGCAAAGTGTGAAAACTTTGGTGGAAGGGTGAAGGCAGGTCAGGCCACAGCATTCTGGATGAACTGTAGTGGCTGGATGGCGCAGGCTGGCAGACTTGCAAGCAGGGAGTTTAAGTAGTCTGGCCAGGAGATAACACAGCCTGCACAAGTAGCTGCATGGAGTCTGTGGTCAGGTATGGTCAAATCCTCCTGATGTTGTACAGAAGGAATCTGCAGGACTGTGATGTTGCTGCAACTTGGTCTTTGAAGTCCAGCTGGTCATCCAGGACCAGGTTCCAGAGTGGGAGGCAGCCACTGTTGTACCAGCAACGGTGTCTGAGTTCTTGTAGTAGGGGGCCCTGTGATGGGTGAAGAGCCACTCAGTCTTGTTGAGGTTGAGCGTGATGCCTGGCCACCCACGAAGAGATGTCGGCCAGGCAGGCAGATTTTCTCTCATTAAAATATGTGGCACAGGGAGGGAAAGGGAGGAAAATATGAGTGTCATCAGCATAACAGTGATGTGAGAAGCCATGTGAAGCAACTGAACCAAGAGATTTTGTGTTGAGGGACAACAGCAGAGGACCCAGTACAGAGCCCTGTAGGACTCCTGTGAGAAGGGGAGGAGGTACAAAGATGCACCCCCTCCAGGTGCCCTGGTAGGAAGCAAACCAAGAAAGGGCAGTCCCAGAAATGCCCACCTCAGCCAGGATGGAAATGAGATCCAGACGATTGTGACTCAAATGCTGACTGCAGATTCTTCTGAGTATGGTGGCTGTGTCACACTTTTGGAGACTCATAAGTCAAGTGACTTCACTGAAGTCAAGTCATCTTATTAATGTGCTGGCTGACTGAAGTGTTAGATCATCATGAGAGCAGATCAATAGAAAATCCTTTCGATTTTTATGTGTTTTGAGTTTAGGCCAGCTGACTCATCTTCAAAGAAATGTCTAGAAGAGTCTTCCGAGAACACTGGGTCTGCTGTCGTAGTCTTGCCATGACTTTCTCAGACTGATTCTCAGAACCATCTTTAGTGTCAGACTCACTTTGCCCCTGAGCACATCAGTCATCTTGTCCCCTCAGACATGCATAAATGCTAACAGGATCTTCACGTTCATCTACGGTTCAGTGAGGGTAAAGGGTTTTTCCTCAGTCGTTTCGTCAGACTGGCAAACAAGTAAGTCATGTCTCCTGTGTCACAAATTGTCATGCTTATAGTTGACATGCCTATTCAACCTTTCACTGAGATGTTGAGGTTCATTCATCAGGCTTCTAAATGGTGTTATCACGGTGGAAAGAGCATTTTGCTGATAGTGCCTTGTCTATTGTCTGAGCAGTTTGACAGCATGCTCTCTTTAACAGGATTGTAGCCCCAAACCTGGCTGCTTGCAGGCAGAAAATACACTATCGTTCACAAGTGCCGAGAGAAAGAGAGAGAAAGAGTGAAATTTTGAGCACCTAAGTGCTCGTTCAACTTGCATACATTCTGAACTGGAACAATGGGTCCCTTGAGATGGTCAGCATTTCCATACAGAACATCTCGAACTCTCCCTCCTCTCCTCTTCCACTGCTGTAGTGATTCAGCTATTTCACTCGCACAATAGGACCTAAATAGAGCCTTCTCCCACTGCTGCAGCCGCCATTGTAAGCCGCTTAAAGCAACGTCTGCACACTGCAGCCGAGGTGATGACACCACAATGTTCCCAATCTCATTCTCCACTCGGGTTTCAGGAAATGAACACTCCCTCATACAATGGCTACAGGATAGTCAGTTTAGGAACTGTTGTAAAGTATAAAGGCCAGTTTATTCAGCTAAATGACTGGTAATGGCCCTCACACAATTCACAGTGCCGGGTCCCATTGTGACACAATACTACATGAAGTCTGACATTTCCACAATTTATTTTTCCATTAGTTCCAGGCAACTTAAACATTGTCACTCAGCAGCCATTTTGGAGAGGTATGATCACTGTAATGGAATGACACTACTTTAAGCCATCAATAAGCCCATATTGATTTTTAGAAGAGCACGCATATTTCATGGCTGAGTGCATCTGCAAAGTAGTGTTTGTACACATTTTATTGCACAGAGCTCAATTTAGAGAGGGAGACCTGCAGGAGAACAGAAATCCATCACTACTGTTCCCAAACATCACTGACCTACAGATAGCAGCACTATAGACACACTGCAGTACTGACACAGTATTATTGAGCTACAGACTGATCTATAGCACTACAGACCAACGGCAGTGCTGACCCACAGTACCGATGACCTGCTGAGCTACTGTCCAACAGTATAATTAACCTATAATGTTGCCATCAAGGTTTATTGCTATCTCGGAACACTTACCAACAGCACTGATTAATAATATCTTTAACTCACGTTATTATTTACAGTATTAGTGAGCAACAGCACCACTGACCTAGAACATCACTGACCCATAGCACTACACGAAGAGCACTGCTGACGTACAGTAGAATATTAATAACCTTTGGATTTACTGACTTTGCCTGCTGGCACCCACTACAGTCCTGTAGAACACACAGTTTCCAGCATACTGTATCACTGACCCAAAATTCTCAGTTCCACATGTCCTAACCAGGTCAATGTGTGTAATTTCAGGAAAACTGCCCAAAGCAAGCCTACTGTAAATAAAACCCACTGCAGTTATATTAAACTATTCTGCCTTTTTTTTTTTTCAAAGCGCAACCTGAACCTTCTGCTTGATGTAAACACTGCCTTGGGGAGTCCCTAATCTTTTCTTTCAGTTCCTATTTTTATATTCCAGCAGAATTCACACTCGGTTTCACCTGAAAAAGTATGAGGTACCCATTCGGCAACAATCCTGCAGCAGGCTCTTAAAGAAAGCGGGGGTTTTCCGTGGGTAGGCGGATCCTCAGGCCTGAGCTGTGTGTCTCGGGCCTTTCTGTGACCTCCCTGCCCCTCATCTGTCCTGCTTTCATTAACACAAACACGGTCATGTAATTAATGTATCGGGAGGGAAATGGAGATCGTTGTGTCTTTCAGCCGAAGAGTTCACAAGAACAAAGATGGGGTCGCAAGCTGGGGGAAAGTGGCAACTCTTTTCCTACTCCTTGTTTATACTTTCGCTCTTTATTGATCGCCTCTGCGCCCCCTGAAGTAGAAGAGCCGAGAATTGTGTGGGTCATTATACGTATCTGTCTCCTGCTGCACTCGTGTCATTCTGCTCTATTGCAAGTCGCCAATGTAAACAGACCTCCCTTCAAGCGCCCTAAGCGCTAAGGCTTGCTCTGACAGCGGACACCGATCCATCAGACCTCCAGCCTGGGAGCGAATTTCCGCTGAGGCGGTCCTTTGAATAGAATTCTGCGTAACCAAAGGTTAATCGTCCAATAACAGGTCCCCGACGCTGTCCCCGTGGTGACGGAACGTTTCATTGGTGGTGAGGAATTACAGTGGCGGTTCTAATTGAACATTGTAAAGGGCAGGGGTGACCGTCTGAACCAGGGCCATTTTCTTTGTCTTATTTTATTACGCGTCTGCTGCGGGCGGCTTGTGTTTCTCTCAGTTCTCCTCTCAGTTCGGCTCCGTTGCGCCGTCCTCCGGCGAGAGTTTCGTAAGATAAGAACTTTGAGACAACAACATCTGCATCGCCGGCCCCGGGAGAGCATCTGATAGATTAATTTCAGCCTTGAAATTATTATTAAATAAAACATGTCAAGCATAGCTGTTTTGACTTATTTCAAGTTATTTTTGGAAGCTAGTCTGAGGGAAGAAACAAAAACACCTTATCGGTCCAGTCCAAGTTGCAGCCTTCAGCTTTCTACGGTTAGTAGAGAAAAAAAACAAATGAAAAAAGAAAACAAGAGGATTTATGTTACACCCTGACAGGCTTGCACAAGCTCATCAGATTCAATTAGCATGGGGAGCCTTTACTGGAAGTCTCGGAGGAAAAACTCCCAGCACGGTGCCCCTTTTCAGAACACCAGCTCCGTCCTCTCTGTGCGATCCATGGGGGAGATGTGTTCTGCCTTCAGAGATTGTGACGGGGCTGCGTTATCCGTCTGTCAGCCAGTCTACCTGATAAACGCGAGCCTTAGCAAACGGGAACACATTTTCCCTTGCTGGGCATGAAGCCCCTACTGGGAAGGCTTGTCGTGGCACTGCTGTGTGACATTGCAGTAGCTATCACCCATGCTGAAAAACAGCTCATGCAGGGTTTTGAAACAGTGCAGTTTAGGTTTGGACAAATTCAGACCAGCTCCCAGCTCGACATGGTTTGACCAGCTCAAGTTATGTTTGAAACAGCTGGTAGCTGGTTGACCAGCTGTCAGCTCAGGTAAGCTACCATCACTAGCTGGTTGACCAGCTTGTACCCAACTAGACCAGATTTATGAGCAGCTTGGCCATGCTGGTTGATCAGATCATACCCAGCTAGACCAGCTTATGACCAGCTTGACCTGCTCAATTTTCAAGCTGGTCAAGCTGCATAACTGGATTATACAGCAGGGACACGGACATGTCAGTAATAAAGGTGTTTATTGCTTTCTGTCTCCATCCACCCAAGTGCTCTCAGAGTGTGCAGCCTTCCTAAAATTAATAACAGATTTTATTCTTAAAAACATCGGAAGTAGGATTCTTAAAATGGGGTTTATTGCATATGCTGTGCATGAACACATACTGTATATGATATGGTTCACTGTTTAAAATAAGTTTTTTGTGATCGGATTTATCATAGGTAGGTTTTTTGTTTTTGTTTTTTGCACCCCAATGCTGCCCATGGCTGAACTAAAATTGTGAAGAGATTTCTCTGTAACTTTCCATTCAAGCCATTCAGTTCTTTTAATCTTCCATATTGAAGTGCATGGCATCATCACCTGTGTAATAGGTGGCAGTCAGACACTATAAGATGTGATATATGGCTGTGGCTGTACAACATGGTTTATTTTACACTTAATTTTAATGAGTGCATTATTCTGTGTTTTTAGGGCACAGGCCTAGTTGTATAATGTCATACCATAGTTTAACATTAGCAGTAATGG